>NC_073272.2:56631136-56934166 GCF_029289425.2 Pan paniscus | reverse complement strand
ACTCCGTTTTTTTGTTGTTTTTGTTTGTTTGTTTGTTATTGTTTTTGTTTTTGTTATTTGAGAACGAGTCTCGATCTGTCACCCAGGCTGGAATGCAGTGGCGCAGACCCGGCTCATGGCAACCTCTGCCTCCTGAGTTCAAGCGATTCTCCTGCCTCAGCCTCCCAAGTAGCTGGGATTACAGGCATGTGCCACCACACCCGGCTAAGTTTTTGTAGTTTTGTAGTAGAGACAGGGTTTCACCATGTTGGCCAGGCTGGTCTCGAACTCCTGACCTCAGGTGATCCACCTGCTCGGCCTCCCAAAGTGCTAGGATTACAGGCGTGAGTCACCACGCCCGGCCAGAACTTCCAAACTCTTTTGCAGCTGCAGTGATATAAGGAGCTGACTGGGTCCAGGGATTCTTCACACTTTCATTATTTCAATTTCTAGCTTTTCAGAATGTTGCTTCTTTCTGCAGGTTACTTGAAGTAAGATGGTAAACACAGTTTATTGAGAAAAGACTTTCGAATATTTGCTTTATATCCTTTATGGCACCAGCCAGAGATAATTGAACATGATGACTTGTCACCAAAGTAAAACATTTGCAAAATTATCTGAATCGTTGGCTAAAATTTCAGACTTTCTTCCTAGCATTCCATGGTCAACGCCTTTCAAATTCGAATACATGTCCATCTGAGTGTTTTTGCATTAACCTCATTCTCTCAACCCATTCTTATGGCTACACACAGCATGTACGCGTAAGGTTTGGTACATGATTTCAGATGAGATTTCTCCCAAATTTCACATTTTAGATAAATTTCATTAGGCTTTCCACTGAAATAGTTGAAGTTGACTCTCCCGACATGAGCACTGAGATTCCTGTGTCCTGGAAACCTCTCTGAGGGACATGCAAAGACACAGGTTTCACAGATGGGTGTAGAAATTTGGGGTGGGAGGAGGGACAGGCTTCTTACAGGTGGCCCCCAATACAGGGGCTGAAAGTAACCCTGTTTTTAGTGTGAAATGGACACCGCACAGATTATCCACTTTCCATGTTTCCATAGTTGTTGTTGTTGTTGTTTTCTCTTTCTTTTTCTTTTTCTTTTGAGATAGAATCTCGTACCGTCGCCGGAGCTGGAATGCAATGGCCTGATCTCGGCTCACTGCAACCTCCACCTGCCGGATTCACGCGATTCTCCTGCCTCAGCCTCCTGAGTAGCTGGGATTACAGGGCCCCGCCACCACGCCCGGATAATTTTTTGTATTTTTGGTAGAGATGAGGTTTCACTATGTTGGCCAGGCTGGTCTCGAACTCCTGACCTCGTGATTCGCCCGCCTCGGCCTCCCAAAGTGCTGGGATTACAGGTGTGAGCCACCGTGCCCGGCCTCCATGGTTGCTTTTATCCCCTCACTGCTGATATTGGCAACTATGATTTGGGGCCCCCAATAATGGATTATACATGGTGACATTCTGATGTGAATTTAGTGCGCAACTTAAGCATGTTGTATTCCTGAGCATTAGCACTCTGTCTGTGGATCGACAGTTGTGACCTGAATTGCGATAGTGCTGGTTTAACTTTTAACGTTGTGAATTCAGTGAATTCACTGTACATTGTGAGTACAGATCTAAGAATTCACATCATGAAAACGAGAATGATGACAATACCACTGCCAGCATGACCAAAACAAAAACAAAAACAAAAACAAAAAAAAAGACAGACAAATTATTGTGTTATTTTAGTGACGGATGGAAGAACACATAAGACTGGATTAGGGAGGTAAATGACAAAACCAGAAAACACTACGCAAAATGCAGAAATAACCTGGGGTCAGGTATGGTGGAGAAGGGGATGTGAAAGCAACCAAAGACTCCCAAAAAAGTCACCAATGTCCCATTGAAAACGGAGCCTGCTGAATTATTGTGGGCATACCACACTGACCCCACACACATTGTGCTTCCATTTCCTTGATTGCTCTATGAAGCTGAGTGAAGTTACATTCAGAGTTTGCAACAAACATGTTCTGTACATGAATAAGAGAAAGTTTGATCACAGATGTGCTGGGACCTTAGAATGCGTGTAGAGCTTATTCTGTCAGATCTTACCAACTATCATGCTTTCTAGAGTGTATCAAGTGATGTGTCCATCCAATGGCAATGAGCAAAACATCTCCCCCAAGCTCTTATGTAATTCGATTTGGAAAATGCAGTTGCAAATAGTCTTCTTGATTCCTGTGAAGATTTTAATGAAACCGCAGACACATAGAGCAAAAGATTGCTGATACCTTCCCAAATACAAACTCAGCTTTGCTCATCGATCTGCATAGTGGAAAGACAGAGCAAATGTACAATTTGGCAGAATCCATCCAGCCTACAAACTTCCTATCAAAGAAAATGAAAAGCTCTTACCTGTTAAATGTGCTGCACACCATGTACTCAACACTGATGAGAAGAAAAGTGTGATTTGCTTACCTGTGATTTTGAGACCTATATAGTGAAGGTTTGTTGCCACTTTTTAGTTTCCTCAAACATGCAGAAGTAGGTAATGAGGTTTGACAGAGACATGAGACTATAAGATGTCTGTCATTGCTGCCAACCATGGAAAAGATGTTAAGATGTCCAGCTGCCCATAAAATCATATTTTCAAAGTGTGAGACACGAAGAATATCTTTCTCTTATTTGGAAATATGCTGAAGATAGGAATAAAGAAAAGGATTACAGTAAAATGGAGACGAGAGATACAGTAAAGCAGAAATGTATATGCCATTTCTCCAAAACTGTGCGAAGGTCCTTGAAGAGGCCATAAAGAGCTTAAGAACCTATCAACTGACTGCCCCTGAATTGTTCCATGTTATGTGCAGGTTGCAATGAAAACTGACATGGCAAAAAAAAAAAAAAAGACACTTTTTTTTTTGGCAAAAAGACTGCTTGAGAAATCAAGAGAAAAAAAGGTCACTAGCAAAAGGCTTCCACATCAAACAGGACTTTCTCAACTTCTTTGCTAATAATTTAACTTATAGGAAATCCAACTTCAACAATGCAAGTTCAAATTACCCTTGATCTTTAAAAACCTTTTTCCCGAGAAAGAGCGATGTAACATACAATGACATCCAGTGTGCTTCAGAGTGTTTAAGAATTATGGACACTTTAGCCATGAACAGTCTATAGGAGGAATCATTGATACAAAGGACCCGATTGACTGACAAAGCAAGCCTTATGTATAGAAAGGAAATGCACATTTCTGGAAACCTGGAAATCAATTTCTACAATCTAAAACCTACTGTAGGTAGAAGTAAAATCCATGCTCAAACGCTTTTGTTGAGAGGATATTTAGTTCAATGTCATTACATTGGACTGATGCCAGGAGGCAATCTAATGTGGCCTTGGGAAGAGGAGAACTGGATATGTCTAAGTAAATTATAAGTCTGGTTGAGTGCTGATTAGCCACTGCTCAAAAGAAAAGAAAAAAGGAAGTTCTAACATGGCGGGCAGTTCAGAGAAGAGTTATGACAGAAAAAATAAAAATATCTTACTATGTTGGTGACAGAATGAAACCAGCCAGTGGGTTTTTTTTTAATGTAGGTAAATATCTGTGTGGTTATTACTGCTGTTTCTGCATATGCCTTTTAAAAAGTCTTCTGGTTGTGTATGATAAAAAGTAATGATATAGCCAACAAAATTTTAAAATCCAGTAAGAATTTTTCTAAAAACAGTTACCATAAATTGCCGTGTCAAAAGACAGAAAGGAACATTATGCTATACCGTTATATTTTTCACATCTATTGTGTAAATAGTCCATTTATTTACTACTATTTGCCACTGTAAACTAGTCCCGTTGTCACCTTGTTTAAACAATGGCATTTATGAAACCAAAGAAAGAAATACAGAATGATATGTAATTGTAAGTGAACTCTTATTTTTCTTATTTTATGTTAAAGGAATAATGCATACCTGTACTACTAATTATGACACAATGCTTTCTTGTCTCCAATGGATATATCCAAGGTTGATGTTCCCAAATTTTGGTCACCCCAACCTTCATTTTGTGATTTGTAAGATTTCTAGAAGGTTGCCCTCTCACTTCAGTAGACAGGTATCACAGGCGAGACTGAATTTTAATGGCAAAGACACAGCCATCATTTTATTTCTTTATGAAGTTCCATTAATATTTCATGGCCCAAGTGATTTTTCATTATACAGAAGATATTCCTCAAAATTCTGATATTTTCTGAGCATTTTTTCATTTGCTCTTTGAACACTGGGATAAAGTATTTTTGAATTTTCTGATTTCACATGCATGACGGCATGGGACTGATATATGCTGATCGTTTAATTTCTTCATCATCAATGACAGGACATTTTACTTATTTGAAGCACGAGCATAACAGAACACAATTGTCGGTCTTTGGAATGTCTGTGTTTAGCAATTTCAACTTTTAGATCTGACATTTGAGGGCCATTTGCATCCAACATTGAAATCACTTGCAAACACAGTACACTCTAGTTGGAGAGAGGGATGTTGTGTCTGAGTGTGGAGGTTCAATCCTGACTCTACTATCTATTAGCTGTATGACATTATTTCACCTCATCTGTAAGATGAGGATGGTAATAGTAAGCACCTCTTCCAACTATTTTTTCACTTAGTCAACAGACCATTCTGAAGGTTCGCTATGCTTCTAATAGGAACCAAGGATATTGCAATAAGCAAAAAAGAAAAACTGCCTTCCCTTGGGCCACTTTGATCCTATTGGAGGAGACATCACATGCACATATATTATAAAGTGGGAAATAAAGTCAAATAAAATGAATAAAGGGAAATAAAATGCCCTTTATTCCCTGAGATGGTGGGTTGGGGAAGGCCTCTCTGGGTGATATTTAAGCAGGAACCTGAATGAAGGCAAGGCAAGTCATAGGGAAAGACAGTTCCAGGTAGAGGAATGTGTGAAAAGATCCTGAGAGGAAACTAAGCTAATGCTTTGAGAGGGAGCAAAGAGCTTACATATATTTCGCCTTCACTATGTGTCAGGCTCTGCCCTATGCACTTGCTATTTCTGTAGCTATTGAATTCTGTCCACATCTCTCAAAGATAGGTGGTACTAGTATAATCAGCCTGGTTTTTACCAATGAAGGATTCAAGAAACATTGGGGAAGCTCTGCGGGACATTGGTCTGGGCAAAGTAATAATTCTTGAGTAATAACCCACAAGCGCAGGCAACCAACGCAAAAATGAACAAATGCGATCGCATCTAGTTAAATAGCTTCTGCACAGCAAAGGATACGATCAACAAAGTGAAGCGACAGCCCACAGAATGGGAGAAAACATTTGCAAACTGTCCATCTGACAAAGGATGAATAACCAGAATATCTAAGGAGCTCAAATGACTCAATACAAAAAAGTCTAATAATCTGATTAAAATATGGGCAAAAGATCTGAATAGACATTTCTCAAAAGAAGACATGCAAATGGCAAACAAGTATGTGAAAAGGTGCTCAACGTCACTGACCATCAGAGAAATGCAAATCAAAACTACAATGAGACATCGTCTCATCCCAGTTAAAATGGCTTTTATTCAAAAGGCAGGCAATAAGGAACGCTTGCGAGGGTGTGGAGAAAAGGGAACCCTCGAGCACTGGAGGGTGTGGAGAAAAGGTAACCCTCGAGCACTGTTGGTGGGAATGTGAATTAATACAGCCACCATGGAGAACAGTTTGGAGGTTCCTTGAACAACTAAAATTAGAACTATCATATGATCCAGCAATCCCACTGCTAGGTATATACCCAAAAGAAAGGAAATCACTATATTGAAGAGAGATCTGCACTCCCATCTTTATTGCAGCTCTATTCACAATAGCCAAGATTGGGAAGCAACCTAAGTGTCCATCAACAGACAAATGGATAAAGAAAATGTGGTACATATGCACAGTGGAGTACTATTCTGCCGGAAAAAGAATGAGATCCTCTCACTTGCAACAACATGGATGGAACTGCAGGACATTATGTTAAGTGAAGTAGAATGATGGTAACCAGATGCTGGGAAAGGCGGGGGCTAGGGGAAGTGGACATGGTTAATGAGTACAAAAATATAGTTAGGTAGAAAGAATAAGATCTGGTATTTCGGGCTGACTTATTTATTTATTTTTTTTGAGACAGAGTCTCACTCCGTCACCCAGGCTGCAGTGCAGTGTCACGATCTCGCCCCTCACTGCAACTTCCGCCTCCCGCGTTCAAGCGATTCTCATGCCTCAGCCTCCCGAGTAGCTGGAAATTACAGGCCTGCGCCACCACACCAGGCTAATTTTTGTATTTTTAGTAGAGACGGGGTTTCGCCATGATGGCCAGGCTGGTCTCGAGCTCCTGGCCTCAAGTGATCCATCCGCCTTGGCCGCCCAAAGTGCTGGGCTTACAGGCGTGAGCCACCGCGCCTGGCCCAGATCTGGTATTCGATACCGCAACAGGGTGATTACGGTCAACAATAATTAATTGTACATTTAAAAAGAACTAAAAGTATAATTGGAATGTTTGTAACACAAATAAATGATCAACGTTAGAGGTGATGGATACCCCATTTATCCTGATGTGATTATTACACATCGTATGCCTGTATCAAAATATCTCTTGTACCCCATAAATACATACAGCTACTATGTACCCATAAAAGTTAAAAATAAAAATTTAACATTTCTGTTCTTTAAAAATTATCATAAAGAGAATGAGAAGACGACCAAAGACTGGGAGAAAATATCTGCAAATCATATATCTTATAGAGCACTTTTATCCTTTCATTCCTAGTTTTCTAATATTTTTGTTAAGTTTTAGTTAGGAATGTAGATTAAATTCGGAAAAATACTTTTTTTTCTGAATCTGTTGAGATGATCACTTTGTTCTGTTAATGTCATGAATGAATTAGATTCATTCCTGAATGTTGAACTAGCCTTGTAATTTTTAATGAATATCACTTCATCGTTATATAATATCCTTTTATAGCTTGCTTGATTCAATTTGCTAATATTTTATTGAGAATTTTTGGATCTTGGTTCATGAGGGACATTGGTCTTTTCTGGTAATAAAAGACCAATGTCTTTTATTGGTCTTTTCTGGTAATAAAAGACCAATGTCTTTTATTGGTCTTTTATCTGTGTCAGGTTTGGCTCTTTCTTCTTTGACTCGTGGGTAATTTAGAAATGTGATTTTTTAAGCACCATATAATGGAGACTTTTCTATGTATCTAAATATTATTGATTTCTAATCGGTTGTGAACAGAGGATGTACTCTGTATGATTTTCTTCCTTCGGAATTAGTTAAAACTTGTGTTATGGTCCTAGAATATAGTGTATCTTAGGGTTGGCAAAGTACGCCCTGTGAGCTGGCAGCTTGTTATTGTCAGTTAAGGGTATTTTTTCTTTTTAATACGGTCACACCCATTTATTTATACATTATTTATGGATGCTTTTATACTAAAACGTCAGAGTTGAGTAGTTTACAAAACCTAAAATATTTACTATTTTTCTAAGAAAAAGTTTCTCAGTTCCTGTATCTTACTGAATACTAAGCACATTTCAAAAGATGTGTACAGTCAGCCCTCCATATCTGCAGGTTACACATTTGTGGATTCAACCGTCAATTGAAAATACTTTAAAACATAAAACAGAAACAAAAATGACAATACAATAATAAAAAGTAATAATACAAATTAAAAAAATACAGCATAACCATATTCACATAATCGTATTAGGTATTATAAGTTGTCTAGAGATGATTTAAAGTACATGAGCGTATGTGCATAGGTTATATGCAAATACTATATACCATTTTATGTAAGAGACCTGAGCATCCAAGGATCTTGGTATTCACGGGAGTCCTGGAACCAATCCCCTGCAGATACTGAAGGAAGACTGTATTTTATGGTGTATATTAGTGGTGTATTTCATAACTATCGATTACCACAAGTTGGTTCACAGCGTTGTTTAGTCTTCTATATCTTTATTGACTTATGGCCTTTTGTTTTATGAATTATTGAAAGAGCAGTGTTAAAATATCCAACTGTGATTGTGGGTTTTCTATTTTTTTCTTTAATTCTGTCAGTTTTAAGTGTTAACACATTTATGATTTTGAAATAATGCTCTTTGTTTTTGTATCACTCCTTCTTCATAAATAGGGCATACCAAAGTTTTGTGGGAAAAAAGAAAGAGAAAAGAGCACACGATATGCACTTAATAAATGGTCTGTAATTCTTTGGCCCACTAAGCCGGCAAAGTGCTCAGGGCATCGTAAAGCAAGCCTAGTCAGAGAGAGGTCTGTGCATGTGTGTGGGGAAAAGAGCTGCGCCTTTATTTTCACCCACCTCTAACTTACAGTGATCATGTCCTAAAACTATGAGCCTAGGCATGAAACTCCATTGATAGTAGTACTACATGTGACTGTGTCGCCAACAAAAATTTCGGTATCACATTACACTTCTTTCACATTTCTCAGAGTATCACCTATGCTCAGCACTACTTTGAAACTATGGTAGTTATTATACCCATCTTGTGATAGTTATGTAAGGTTTAATAAAAAAAAATTTCCTCATATCACAATATCTTTCTAAAAGTACAAAATGCCATCTCCATACAATGCATTTTTATAATCCCGTGTGTTTAGTTATATATATTTATGTTAAAAATATCATTGTCTTAAGGGATCCACCGGCTGTACCAGGATATCAAAGGGATCCAAGGCACCAAAAGGCTGAGGATCCCTACTGTGATGGTTAATATTAGGTGTCAACTTGATTGGACTGAATTGAAGGACGCCTAGATAGCTGATAAAGTATTGTTTCTGGGTGCATCTGTGAGGGTGTTGTCAGAGGAGACTGACGTTTGAGTCCGTGGACCGGGAGAGGAAGACTCATCCTCAATGTGGATGGGCACCATCCAATTGGCTGCCAGCACGGGTAAGGCAGGGCAGATGGAAGTAGGTGGGACAAGCTGGCTTGCTGAGTCTTCTGGCTTTCATCCTTCTCCCGTGCGGGATGCTTCCTTCTGTTCCTCCTGCCCTCGGACATCAGACTCCAGGTTCTTTAGCCTTTGGGCTCTTGGACTTACACCAGTGGTTTGCAGGCGGGCTCTCGGGCCTTGGGACACAGACTGAAGACTACACTGTTGGCTTCCCTACGTTTGAGGCTTTTGGACTCAGACTGAGTCACTACTGGCTGCTTTCTTCCCCAGCTTGCAGACGGCCTATCATGGGACTTCGCCTTGTGATCATTTGAGCCAATTCTCCCTGATAAACTCCTTTTCATATGTATACATATACGTGTGTGTGTGTGTGTGTGTGTGTGTGTGTAGGATACATATATCCTATTAGTTCTGTCCCTCTGGAGAACCCCAACTAAAACACCTACTCTAGGGGATGTTTTGAAATGAACATCCAAGGGCAAAGGGAAGGCAATGGACTGACAGGCCGGATGTTTTCACATATGTAATCTCATGTGCACGGACAATACAGAGGCTTCTGTGGTTGAAGTGCTGGAGCCCACAAAAGCAGAAAATGAAGCTGAGGTTGGACCTACTCAGGGTTGGGGGTGGGGGGGAGTTGGAGTAAGTTGGGCAGTTTCCATTTTAACCAAGAGACCACAGGGAGTCACCATGGGTCTGTGGGCAGGAGAGGGCACACTCCAATGGTGTCTGAGGGTGTTGCTTCAGAAGGTTGGAGGCAGACCAGCTACGAGCTGGAGCACAGGAAGAAAAGGAACAGAAGAGGGGATCCATCCAGTGAGGGGGCAGGGGCAGGAGGCTGGGCAGACAAATGTGGGCCCCAAAGGACTGGAACCCAGTCCATGGCACCCTCCCTGCAGCCCTAGTCAGGGGCAGGTAATGGCTCCAAGTCTGCCCTTTGGGATGCTGGCCTCTGAGAAGCGAGGTCATTGAGGGGAAGAGGCCCAGATTGGGAGAAAGAAGGCTGTGTGAGGCTTCAGGGGTCCAGTTTTCAAGGTACTGAGCGAGCCACCAGGAGCACAGAGGCAGGCTTTTTCCCAATCCTGCTCTTTCATACACCACCCCACTCCCAAAGGACCCTGCCACAACTGCCACAGCTAGAATCTGTAAGAGACGCCAACATAACACAGGCCTGGGAAACCAGCTCCATCAGACATGGCTCCTGCTACCAAGGCCAGAGTGCCTTGACCTGGGCTTCTTTACACATTATCCCACAGTAGTGGTTCTCAAAGTACCATCTCCACACCAGCAGCATCCGCATCAGCTGGTACAGCGTTAGAAACCTAAATTATTGGGCCTCACCCAACCCACTGAACTGGGAACTTTGGGAGTGGGGTCTAGCAGTCTGTTAAGCCCACCAGAAGGTTAGACGCAGCTTCATTTTGGAGGAACCAGTGAACTCCAGAAAGGCCTAAACCATGCAGACCCATTCATTTTCATTTTGACAGTAGTGACCCATCACGCTGTCCTGAGGTTTTCCTACAGGACAACTGTCGATGAAGAAATCGTTTGTTTGGTCACGATAGCGTGTGGGCTGATTTAAAGGCGTGTCTAGCTCGATAACAACTGTTTTCAGAAACTTTTTGAAGCACTGTAACAATCCCACCTCCCAAATATTAAGTTGTTGATTACGAGTGGTTTTTAGGCCTTTATTAACTAACATTAATCTTCACAGCACATTCCTATGCATTTCCCGACGTGGACCTCAGGCAGGGACTCTGGCTTACTTGCTTTTGTGCCCAGTTTTGTTTGGCTGTATATTCATAGTGCCCAGTGCAGCAGTAGGTGCTCTTTACATATCTGCTGAATAAACCAATCTAGGTAGGGCTGGCATTCTCATGATTCTGATTTTGCACAGGAGAAAGCGAAGGCTCAGAAGACAGAAGTATTTATAAATTGTGCCCTGCCTCCCTGCCTGCATAAAGGGTGCAGGGCTGTCTCAGAGCAGCTGGGATCCAAGCCACAGGTGGCACAGCTAGCAAATGACTGACTCAGCATTTCCTTCTAGGTCTGCTAACCCAGAGTGGAGCAACTCTTTGCTTAGCTGTGGCTGAGAAAATGCCCTTCCCTAGGGGAGAAAAAGCACGTTTTCCTGCACAAGCCAGTCTATAATTCCAAAGCACTTTCCCTCCGGGTGCTAGTATGTGACTGAGGTTTGGAAGTTTTTTTAGCTCCTTTTTTACCGGAGACCTGTTTTCTTTGTGGAGGCCTCTTTATGTAGCCCTATCCCTACTGACAAAGGGGCAGGGATAGAAGGGTCAGGCGTTGGAACTGCAGTCTAATCTGAGTGACATGACCCCTTTTATAATCTGTGGAAACTGCCTTGGTAGTGCTTCTGTGCTCTGAGTGCTCCTTCTCTCTTGATTTGGGAGATATGAGATATGAGAAGGCCTCTTGGAGGAGGCAACACTTGACCTGGGTGTAGAGGAGAACAAAACCAGGGTGGAGGATAGATCCTTAGAGGTTGGTCTAGACCAGGACAGCTTCTGTCGATGCAGCACAGCCTGGTGGTTAACATCCAGTCTTTGTGACCCAGCTCTGTGTCTTAGTTACTATTTATTTTGGAAAAAATAATCAAGTTCTCTGAGTCTCATATTCTTTATCAAGTATAGCCAACAGTAAGACACACCCCACTGGGAGAGCCCTGCCTGATGAGGATTTGCTCAGGTAACAATCCCATGTAATGTGCTGGAAAATATGCTTCCAGAGAGCTAGCACTTCTTATCTACTATGGACATGTGTGGGTCAAAGAGAGTATTTGGACACTGACACGTGGGACAAGAGATATGACTATTTTTTCTATTTAGCTTCAACCATATGTAGATAGCAAGCATTTTGCTATCCACCAAATGCTTTACAAAGACTGTTAGTTTTAGTCTCCTCTACAATCCTTGGAGGGCTGTGCACAAGACTCTGTTACTGGCCCAGTGTTGCCAGTTAATAAATGGCAAATCTGGGATGTGATTTCAGCTCAAGTCTTTCTGGTGCCTCAGTCATCTTCTGCCTAGTTAGGCCTCACCACAGGTACCTCATCATAAATAAGTAGAAATCATAGGCCAGTCAGTTTAATTCTCTATTAAAGGGTTGGTGAGAAAGAGGGTTCAAATTGTAAGTTTGCATATAGAATACAGGTGTGTCTTTAAGGGGACTCTTTTAAAAACAGATCAATTTAGGGCATGGTTAGATTCTGGATAAGGCCTCATCTGCATACAAAAAGGATTTTCTACACCTGTCCTTAGATACCAACTTCTCTGATACATTTAAAACATGATACAGTTTTTAAAAATTTGATTTTCTGTGCAATCCCTTCCTCAACTCCACTTGCTCCACCTCTAGCTGCAGTCCCTTTCTCAGATTTGGTATACCCTCCTGGTATAAGGGAAGGAGAAACTGCTCCTAAATGGTAGCCAACATGGCAACATTATGATCTGGATTTTTTGGGAAAGCTTTAACTTCAAATATTCTGTGATTGTTGTTCCGTTATCTGCAAATATCATATATCTCTTTACTAAATGGAATAAAGTAGTAAAATAAGGAATTTTGAAAAAATAAGTCATTTTAACTTAAGCAAAAGTAGTTTCAACAGAGTGGTGCAAGCAGAAACCAGAATGCAGGGAACTAAAGATGGAGCAGGAGGTAAGTGAAAATAATGTATGAAAAAAACACATGTGAAAGGGTTTGGCAGTAAAAGGAAGGGGAGCAAAGGTAATGTATTTTTCTTTTAAACATGATCCCCAAATCTGGATTTTAAAACAGACTCTTGGGTTTCTTCTGGGGATAATATACACTCTGGAGAAGTATTGGGATTTGGAAGACTTTTTTTATCTCTTACAGGGATGATGGGACAACATTTTTGAGGAACTACCATAGAAAATCTAGGATGTCTAGTTGCTGGATTTTATCTGTCTAGCAAAAACATGGCTGTTACTAGAATAGAGGGAAGTGTGTAGGAGTAAGGCCCTCTGACTGTTAGGAATGGACGAAAAGAAGGAGGCTAGTGGGTGCAGCTTCAGAAAAGAAGCAGTATTCCTTTTCCTTTGAAATGACAGTGAAGGCATGGAGGATGGATGGAAACTTAAGCGTGTAGATGTGGGTAAATCAGGCATTCTTATGAGATTTTTGATTTCAGAAAAATAGGACATGAAGTCACCTGCTGAAGCTGAGGCTTAGAGTGTAGAACGGAATGTCTTCAGCTAGCATGTTAAGTACCTGCCATAAACTGTGGTAGGCCTGTGGGATTTATAAACACATAGGTCCGGCCCTAGCCTGGAGTAGCCACTACTGTGTGTTTGGAAGAGAATCAAGGTAAAGGAAATGGAAGTAATTCAGAAACAACAGAAGCTGTACATTACAAATCAGTATTGGACCACTTGGGTAAGGTCCCAATAGGTAAGTCCCTCCCCGGGCTCATTGGAGGAGCTGGTGTTGTGGGCATTTTGGGAGGATCTGAGGGAGAAGGGTGATAAAAGCGACACTCAAAGTGATGGCTATGGTGTTGAAGTTAGAAAAGAAGTCTTGTATGGCTAAAGAGCTGATGGTTTTACAGACCGCAAAAACATGAGATCTTACAGTCACGTCTTGGGGCTCAGCCTGGCATATAGCATTGAGTGAGGCTATATGTCTTATATTGGGGGTAATATTTTGGCTTCATCCATCATGATTATCCTTAGGAAAGTCATTTAGCCTGATCTATCTGAATCAGCCATTTCCACAGAAACAAATACCCCTGTAGCATGGGCAACTTTGTGTAGTTGATAGGTTACTCTCTCCTTGCAGGTTACCTGCATCCAGATTTGTCAGAAGCTGCCTTCTGTACCACGCTGGTTTATCCTGTCTTCCATAGCAAAATCAGGAAAAGCAAAAATATATATATTTGAATTATCTATACTGGATTATGATGGGACATGCATGGGCTTTGGGGACCTGCATTTGAATACTGGCTTCACTAATTAGAACAGTACAGTGAACTTAAGCAAATCACTTTTCTATTCTGATTTTCACTTTCCCAGTTTGCGAAATATGTTCAGTAATGATTGTGTCCCAGAACTATGAGGACCCAGGACCCAGTGAGATAATAAAGGTAAAGCAGTTAACACAGTGCCTGATTTAAATCAGTACTCATATAACATTATTGCTTTTTTCCCCTTTTATTTGGAATAAGCATTTCATTGCTGTGAGTAAGGTTTGAAGTCTAGCACAGGTCAGTGGCTGAGCTGAAACTTGCTTCTTAAAGATGTACAGGGACCCACTATAGTTTCTTAATTTTATATGATGAAGTTCATCCAAGGTCACTCCTCCTTCCCTTTTCTCTCTCATGCTTTGGGGTCTTAGGAACTGATGCTCCACTAATCATATAGCTTGGTTAGTATGTTCAAGACCCTTGGCTGCAAATGACAGGATCCCAACTGACAACTAGCTTAAGCAAAACAAAGGACTCTATTGGCTCAGATAGCTGGGAACTTTGGCGCTTCTGGCACAGCTGGATCCACAAGGTTCAAACGATGTTCCCTGGGCTCTTTCTCCCAATCTCCAGTTCTTTCTGGTTTTCTCTTTGTGTTATAGATATTGACCTCTCAAAGTCCCAGAATCAGGTTATCATAGCATAGTGACTACAGCTTGGGGGTGGGATCAGGAGGGAGACACGTTTTTTCTTCCAGTGTCCACATACCTTCAATTTAGCAACAGACTCTGATTGGCCCTACTTGGGCCCTATGCCCACCCTCAGAAGAAATGCTCCTGTGGGAGGGGTACTGGTAGAGGGACAGGGGAATTGAGAACTCTAATCTGGCCCAGCATGAGTGATGTGCCCACTTGGGGAGGGGTGACAGAGGCAGGGAAAAGTGATCAGTAGCCCCAATAGGTCCACAAAGAATGGCGGGAAAATGAGGGTGCTGAGCAGAAAAATAAACTACAGCTCTTCAATAAACACTGTTACCAGACATCACTCCCTTGTAGTAGAGTGATGATGTGCAGTGTGATGAAGAACACTGTGCAGTGATGAGGTACTACTGTCTCACGGGGAAGGTAAACTAATGTGGTAAACCCTAGAGAGGTGTGGTACACAGTTGTGAGACACTGCTGCTGAGGAACACTGTGATGAGGGGCAGTGTGGCCACACACATGCCAGAGAGCTCAGCCTCACCTTCAGCTGCTGCTCCTCATCCCCACCCAGTCTTCCATGACTGCCAACTTCCAGGCCTGTGCTCTTTTCTCTGCATTGTACCTGGGCCTCCCTCCACACACCTGGCTATTTCTCACTGAGCACCTTTCTTAAGCCAGCCCCTGCAGCTGAGTGCTTTTCATACCCTGCTTTGGGGTAAAATACAATACTGATCACACTGTAGTATAGCACTGGGCATTTAATGGCAGCCTGATGGATGAAGGGGTGAGAAAACATTACTGACAAGGTGAATAGAGCAAATAACTGAACTCATCTTCACATTTAACAAATATTTATTAACACAGAAATGAATAAGGCTTGGCCCCCTGTTCTTAGATGCTCAGTGCAGAGGGGCAGACAATCACAAAGCTACAATAAAATCACAGTAGAATAAGTACTATCACCGAGGTATGCACAAAGTACTTTGGAGGCACAGTGAGAGGAATAAAGAGGGGAAGAGAGGAACAATTTTCTCATTTATACCTGCCTAGAGCATTCAGGGAAGACTCCAGAGAAGTCATCTGTGAGTTGGGTCTTGAAGGAGGAGTAAAAGCCACCAGGTGAATAGTCAAAGAAGGAGCCCTGCAGGCTGGGGCTCAGAGATGTAGGTAAGGCCAGGTAAGTGAGGGGTTCAGGGAACTAGGCATGAGTGACAAAAAAAGGAAATAAAGAGGGAATAAAGAATGAGCAGAAGGACTGCAAGCACAAACCCATTGCTCTACTGTGGAAATTAAAGGTCTTGTTTCTCCTTGGAGGAGGAAGAGGGAAAAAGGAAGGTGGGAAGGCCTCAGATATGGGTCCCTGCCACTTCCTCAATCAGGCCATGGGGCTCAAATACCAAAGCCAGAGCTTCACAGCTGTGATCTAACTTCTCTAAGCCACCAAATTATCAAGAGCCCCTTTTCAGAAGCTAAGAATTTGTATGAATAATGCAGTTCTAAATGGGAAAGTCCCTAATGTTTTCATTTTTCTCAGATGAATTGATTCTGCCTAGGAAGTAATTTGACTTCCTTCAGGATATGAGATGGGGCATGGAATCTCAAGAGGGGAAGGTGGGTTAGTTAGTGTTTAGGCCTTGCAGCCATTTCACAATTGGATGGTAAGATAATGATTAAAATGTCTATTTCCTTTTGTAACGTATATTGATATATCAACATAAAGCTCAAATATATATATATATATATATATATACTCACACACCGCTGTCGTTATTCCTGTCTCCTCCATTTATTTCTTTCATACCCGTCTGTATTTTAATATGCTTAAATAAAAAAATAGAACTTCTTAAACTTTTAATTTTAATAATTTTTTCTACTTGAATCACATTTTTTCACTGGTCAATTTTTATGTAACTGTTTTTCTTTTTAAAAGCTTAAATTTTTAAATCTTTATTTAAATATTTAAAGTTTTCATTTAAATCTCTTGAACTTATCTAAGGTTCTTTTTATTTTACAAGTCTCTATTTTCTTCCTATATTTTTTCAATTTTTGTCTTTAAACACATTTTGTCTTTTTGTCTTGAATTATTCTAAACTTGCCTCTTTTAAAACTTTTCTCTAAAATCTGAATTGCATTCCATTCTGTATTTTTGAAAATTTATTTCTTAATCATTATAGTAGTAATTTTGTTAACAGTTTTTAAATACGTATATTTTATGCTTTAATTTTGAAATATCTATTTATATTATTTTCCTTCATTTGAAACTTTTAAGATATTCCTTTGTTTCTAACTTTAATTTTTAACAGTATTTTCTTCCTTTTTTTGGTAAACTTTCATTTTTAACCTTGTTCCTTAATTTATTTTACATTTTTAAACTTTAAGAATTTAATTTTGCTTTTAATTTTTAAAATTCTGAAACTTCTTTAAATTAAAAAATTATTTTTAACTTTTAAAATATTTCTTTTAAAAATAACAACTTAAATTTTTTTCAACATTTAAAAGCTTTTTTTCTTTTAAAACCTTAAAAATGATTTTTTCCTTTTTAAATGTTTTTCTTTTAAAGCTCTTTAAATTTTATTTTAAAATATTATTTTTCTTTCAAACTATTTAGCTGGTCAGCCACAGCTGGAACACCAATTGTGAAGTTTTTGCTGATAAAGGAATACTCCCTGACTTCACAAGATATTTCTGTAGAAACAAATGACATATAGTAGCATCAGAACACCTCTACTCCCGTTGTCCCCACCTAAAGCATTCTTTTCATTTCATTATGCTTTATGTGACCATTTTCAACCTCTTCTCCCTCTCCCCATTTCTTAAGGTTGAATGGTCACTGGTTAGTATTCATTTTTTTCTTCCGACAGACCCATGGGCCATGCTAAAATAGGTTCTTTATATCAAGATACTAGCTGTCACATAGGTGTTACTGTCATTGTCCATTCCAAGTAGGTCTGTGTGTCACTTCAAAATCCTTGCCTAATCATTTACTTTTTTTTCAGTAAGTGGTCTGGTAAGACTAGTCTTTCTCTAGACCCTGTTTGTGATAGAACAGTAAATACCCTTCACTGTAGAGTAAGTCCTCAATGGTAGCCTTGGTGATGATGGCATCATCACAGCTGAACCACTGGTCCTTTTGTTGCCGGATGAAGCTGGTATAGTGGCCACTTTCCAAAGTTCCATGGTGATTAATCACTGCAAACAAGGAATACTTATTCTCATTGGGCACACAATCTGTTGGTGGCTGGCCTTCTTTCATTCTGCTCTCTTTAGTAGAGGCCAAAAACGGAGTCATGTCCAGCTCCAAGGGAAAGGAGATAAAGGTATTAATCTTTCGCCTCTGTTTGCCTACATGCTCAAACCGCTTGAGATGAAAACAAGCCACAATGGGTAATTTTTTCATTGTGAGCTGTTTAGTAGACTCCTGGTAGCTTTGGCAACTATTGCATTTGATTTTGGCACTGCTTCCTAGGTGCTCTGGCCTTGTAAACCACTGTAGACAGTCTGTAAGTGAGGGGATTCCTGGTATGTGGTCATCCCTGCTCACTGCGCTGTCAGCCCTCTCTGGGTTCTGGGAATCGAATGTGGCACAAGAGCCAGGCAAGTCCAAACTGATGTCCCAGCATGGGTCTATGGTGGTAGAAACACTATGGCAGGCTTGACATGTGACATCTGATTGCAGGCCACCTGTAAAGATTTGGTCTATGATGCAGTTACAGCAGTTGGGGTTATTGGCCTCCTGCCCACCACTATCATCTTTGCTGTGTCTATGTAGCACGTCTAATATTGCAATAAGGAACTCATGGGCATCCTGCTGCCTGTACCCTGCTAAATGTTCTGCATGGATCCATATCAGATGCAGTAACTTATAGGGAATGTGAGGAGTTCGGCTCCCAGAGTACATAGCATGAAAAAGCGAAGACATTTCACAGACCAGACACAAGCTGGGGCTTGTCATTATACATTTGTGCTTGTCAGAGAGGAAGAAATCTTTCAGTAGAGGAATATGGGTAAGTGCCTGGACAATACAATTCATAAAACAAGTGTTCCCAAGATTGATTAGCCCTCTCAGGCCTACAGTATAGACTGACTTTTTTCTTCTCTTTTTCTTGGGTTTCACCAATTTTGGCTCCTGTTCCTTTGTCTCACAGGTTGATTGCTTGTCTTCAAACCCTGATGTCATAAACTGTTGATGAGAAACATCTGTTGAGGTGGAAGTTAATAATCTCAAAATTTTTTCTTTTGTTTCTTTGGCAATCTGTTCTATGTCTTTGTCATATACATAATCCTTACACATGAAGCAATATATGACCCCATGATAAAGGTCTACAGCTAAATGGTGCTGCTTTGTTTCTGCATGTTTGTGAATATGTTTCTCAGTGAAGCAGCCAAAAAAGACACAGGAGAGACAAGAGTGGAGTCTGTTCATATGGGTACTACATACGTGACAGATGCATGACTTTGCTTTACGTTTCCTAGTCTCTGGGGTCCCACTCCAAACGAAACGCTGGTAGATCAACCTCAGGTTCTTCTGCCAGTTCTTACCTACTTTAAAGCTCTCCACATGAGAGCAGCCTGTGGGACCCTGACCAAACTCGACCTCCAGCAACCAGTCCCCTAAGCCGCCAGGATCCCCCGACCCGTCTAGGTCACCAGAGCAGCTTCTCCGTGTCTGAGGCCTGGACCCAGGCCGGGATCTGCGCCGGGATCCACGCCAGGCCCTGGGCCGCGGTGCGGGTGGGGGCGGGGGTGGGGGCGGGGGTGGCGGCGGGGGCGGGGGCCGGGCTGGAGGCGGGGGTGGGGCCGAGAGCCCAGGCTGGCTGCGGGAGCGGGCCCGGGGCTGGGGCCGAGGGCGGGGCTTGCGGCGCGGGCAAACGGGCGAGGAGCTGGTGTGACAGCGAAGGGGGATTGAAGGGAGCACCTTCTCGTCGCCGCCGCTGCTGCTCCACGTCAAGTTCTCCTCCGGCGCGGGCTCACGCTCTTGTAATGGCTCCAGTTTCATCTCCTCAGCTTCCCGTCTCGAAGACGCCTTCGTAGCCCCCGCCACCGCCTCCTCCATTTTCCCCGCCTTCTCAACCGCCTCCTCAGGAGAGGCTCCTCCCCCACCTCCGGAGATCCAGCGGACCCCAGAGCCGGAGGGCAAAGAAGTTTCTCGAACCTGGGCCATCAGATCACTGCCCGACCTGAGGAGCAAGGCGTCTGGAAAAGAGCTGCGACTGTAGATGAAAGGAGACAGAGACTTCTGTGAATGATCTGCCCAGCGTCATGGCCGCGGTGCGCAGTTAGCGCCCCCAGGACCCCTCCCATCGGCCCTTGAGCTCAGCCCGCGGCTTCTGTCGGCTCCACCCACTCAACTGAGAGGCCCCTGGAGCTGATGGGGAGACCGAGGCGGTTACCTGCTTCAAAGGCGATCAGATCATGCCAGGGGACTGGGAACAGAAGGCTAGCGAGCGGTGGGGGTGGGGAACGGCCTGAGCTTTAGGACAGAAAGGATGGAAACTTCTTTAAAAAAGGCGCCACCCTCTGACTGCTTTTTTGCGCCCTGCGCAGCCTCGCTTTGGTGCAGCTTCCTCTGACGTTCTTTCCCTGTATCCTAAAAAACACTTGGGTCAACATTTTCTCTCCAAAATGGCTGAAAGGACGCACTTTTGGAAAATGAACTCACAGGAAGAAAGTGTCCCTCTGCTTCTACCTTACCTATACTTCAGTGACCCGGTGTGTTCCACTCTAAGCCGTTGCCCCTCAGCGCAATTTCGGTCCGCCCAGCTCTTGCGCCCTCTCACGCTTTTTCGCGCTTGTGCTCTCACACCCCTTTTCTTGCTTCTGCGACTTCAATTCCTATGATTTCTCCTAGAATTCGGATTACTACTCCCTCCCTTCACGCATTTGCCACCTCTATGGCCACCACTATCCTCGCGCGACCCCCGAAGTCTCCGCTCCCTTTTCCCTCTCCTGCCCCCGCAACACCCCCAGCCCGGCAGTTTGTTTAAAGGTCTGGGTTACCTTGGGCCCCAGGCGCGTGATATAGAACGTCAGCAACTGCTGCTGTCCAGGCGCTCCTCAGCCAGCCTTCTCTCCTGACCTCTCCTCAGGGCTGGTCACAAGGGGGCCGCCCCCTGGCCCCTCCCCTCTCGACGTGCGGCCCCCAACCCCGGATTCTGCCCTCCTGCAGTGATGAATGGCACCGCTGTCCCGCTCAGGCAGGCAAACCTCTTCCTGAAACAGACTCTGCTGGAGGCAACAGCAGCAACAGATTCTACAGAAAGCCCCTGAAATGGAGGCTCAGGCCTCACCTAGCTCCAGGCCCGCACTCCACAGAAAAAAAAGATTCACCCGGCGTGGGGGTGGGGGCTTCCAGAGATGGCAACCCTCTGGCAGGAATCCCTCAGGATCCTGTCAGAGCCTGGTCTCTGGGAGTTGACAGAGGGAGGGAGGGAGGGAGAGAGAGAGAGAGAAAGAGAGAGAGAGATTATCCCAGAATGTGCAGGGGAGGAAGCATAAGCAAGGGCTCAGGCTCAGAGAGACCTGAGCCCAGGCACATGCTTGCTGTGTGACCTCGGATAAAACACTTAACTTCTCTGAGCCTTAGTTGTGTCAATTTTTAAAGAGAAATTGAAATAATAACCCTAGCCCAATGTGAACACTAAGTCATAGTATATATCAAGTAAAAGACCTTTTTGGCAAGCTTTATCTGTCACACCTCTTTTTTCAGTCCGCTCCTGAAAATCAGCATAGAGAACAACTCCTGATGCAGAGTAGAGGAGAAGAGAATGCCTTTCTCTTTCAAAGCTCTCTCAAAGTTATGGCTCAGTTCACCCGATCATCCATCCTAGGCAGTCCATATACAGGAGCATGTATTCAACAAAGATGCCATAGGTGCATTATAGCGCTAGATTGTGCTGGGAGAAGCACAAGATACAACTGTTTGTGTCCTGAAGTCCATACGCCAGGAGACTTTTCCTTTTCTTTGACAGATCCGGCATCCAAGGCGACAACCCGGAGGAAAGCTATCTCCAGGGCTTGTTGCCCTTCCGGTCCAATCCCAAGAAAATTACGGTTTATTACAGCGGATGTTTAATGCTACATTTAATCTCTCTGAGAAAGTCACACACCTCCCCTCAAAACCTAACGATTAGGATCCAGCTCTCTTAACTTGGCAGTGGCATCTAGTGGATACCTCCGCACAATGGATATCACTGATTTTGTGACTTGGTTTAGATTCGACCATATCTCAGTCACATATTAGCACCCGGAGGGAAAGTGCTTTGGAATTATAGACTGGCTTGTGCAGGAAAACGTGCTTTTTCTCCCCTAGGGAAGGGCATTTTCTCAGCCACAGCTAAGCAAAGAGTTGCTCCACTCTGGGTTAGCAGACCTAGAAGGAAATGCTGAGTCAGTCATTTGCTAGCTGTGCCACCTGTGGCTTGGATCCCAGCTGCTCTGAGACAGCCCTGCACCCTTTATGCAGGCAGGGAGGCAGGGCACAATTTATAAATACTTCTGTCTTCTGAGCCTTCGCTTTCTCCTGTGCAAAATCAGAATCATGAGAATGCCAGCCCTACCTAGATTGGTTTATTCAGCAGATATGTAAAGAGCACCTACTGCTGCACTGGGCACTATGAATATACAGCCAAACAAAACTGGGCACAAAAGCAAGTAAGCCAGAGTCCCTGCCTGAGGTCCACGTCGGGAAATGCATAGGAATGTGCTGTGAAGATTAATGTTAGTTAATAAAGGCCTAAAAACCACTCGTAATCAACAACTTAATATTTGGGAGGTGGGATTGTTACAGTGCTTCAAAAAGTTTCTGAAAACAGTTGTTATCGAGCTAGACACGCCTTTAAATCAGCCCACACGCTATCGTGACCAAACAAACGATTTCTTCATCGACAGTTGTCCTGTAGGAAAACCTCAGGACAGCGTGATGGGTCACTACTGTCAAAATGAAAATGAATGGGTCTGCATGGTTTAGGCCTTTCTGGAGTTCACTGGTTCCTCCAAAATGAAGCTGCGTCTAACCTTCTGGTGGACTTAACAGACTGCTAGACCCCACTCCCAAAGTTCCCAGTTCAGTGGGTTGGGTGAGGCCCAATAATTTAGGTTTCTAACGCTGTACCAGCTGATGCGGATGCTGCTGGTGTGGAGATGGTACTTTGAGAACCACTACTGTGGGATAATGTGTAAAGAAGCCCAGGTCAAGGCACTCTGGCCTTGGTAGCAGGAGCCATGTCTGATGGAGCTGGTTTCCCAGGCC
The DNA here is from genome assembly GCF_029289425.2 of Pan paniscus. Classification (NCBI taxonomy): domain Eukaryota; kingdom Metazoa; phylum Chordata; class Mammalia; order Primates; family Hominidae; genus Pan; species Pan paniscus. The sequence goes on along the minus strand of NC_073272.2, from coordinate 56,911,361 downwards.
TGTGTTATGTTGGCGTCTCTTACAGATTCTAGCTGTGGCAGTTGTGGCAGGGTCCTTTGGGAGTGGGGTGGTGTATGAAAGAGCAGGATTGGGAAAAAGCCTGCCTCTGTGCTCCTGGTGGCTCGCTCAGTACCTTGAAAACTGGACCCCTGAAGCCTCACACAGCCTTCTTTCTCCCAATCTGGGCCTCTTCCCCTCAATGACCTCGCTTCTCAGAGGCCAGCATCCCAAAGGGCAGACTTGGAGCCATTACCTGCCCCTGACTAGGGCTGCAGGGAGGGTGCCATGGACTGGGTTCCAGTCCTTTGGGGCCCACATTTGTCTGCCCAGCCTCCTGCCCCTGCCCCCTCACTGGATGGATCCCCTCTTCTGTTCCTTTTCTTCCTGTGCTCCAGCTCGTAGCTGGTCTGCCTCCAACCTTCTGAAGCAACACCCTCAGACACCATTGGAGTGTGCCCTCTCCTGCCCACAGACCCATGGTGACTCCCTGTGGTCTCTTGGTTAAAATGGAAACTGCCCAACTTACTCCAACTCCCCCCCACCCCCAACCCTGAGTAGGTCCAACCTCAGCTTCATTTTCTGCTTTTGTGGGCTCCAGCACTTCAACCACAGAAGCCTCTGTATTGTCCGTGCACATGAGATTACATATGTGAAAACATCCGGCCTGTCAGTCCATTGCCTTCCCTTTGCCCTTGGATGTTCATTTCAAAACATCCCCTAGAGTAGGTGTTTTAGTTGGGGTTCTCCAGAGGGACAGAACTAATAGGATATATGTATCCTACACACACACACACACACACACACACACACGTATATGTATACATATGAAAAGGAGTTTATCAGGGAGAATTGGCTCAAATGATCACAAGGCGAAGTCCCATGATAGGCCGTCTGCAAGCTGGGGAAGAAAGCAGCCAGTAGTGACTCAGTCTGAGTCCAAAAGCCTCAAACGTAGGGAAGCCAACAGTGTAGTCTTCAGTCTGTGTCCCAAGGCCCGAGAGCCCGCCTGCAAACCACTGGTGTAAGTCCAAGAGCCCAAAGGCTAAAGAACCTGGAGTCTGATGTCCGAGGGCAGGAGGAACAGAAGGAAGCATCCCGCACGGGAGAAGGATGAAAGCCAGAAGACTCAGCAAGCCAGCTTGTCCCACCTACTTCCATCTGCCCTGCCTTACCCGTGCTGGCAGCCAATTGGATGGTGCCCATCCACATTGAGGATGAGTCTTCCTCTCCCGGTCCACGGACTCAAACGTCAGTCTCCTCTGACAACACCCTCACAGATGCACCCAGAAACAATACTTTATCAGCTATCTAGGCGTCCTTCAATTCAGTCCAATCAAGTTGACACCTAATATTAACCATCACAGTAGGGATCCTCAGCCTTTTGGTGCCTTGGATCCCTTTGATATCCTGGTACAGCCGGTGGATCCCTTAAGACAATGATATTTTTAACATAAATATATATAACTAAACACACGGGATTATAAAAATGCATTGTATGGAGATGGCATTTTGTACTTTTAGAAAGATATTGTGATATGAGGAAATTTTTTTTTATTAAACCTTACATAACTATCACAAGATGGGTATAATAACTACCATAGTTTCAAAGTAGTGCTGAGCATAGGTGATACTCTGAGAAATGTGAAAGAAGTGTAATGTGATACCGAAATTTTTGTTGGCGACACAGTCACATGTAGTACTACTATCAATGGAGTTTCATGCCTAGGCTCATAGTTTTAGGACATGATCACTGTAAGTTAGAGGTGGGTGAAAATAAAGGCGCAGCTCTTTTCCCCACACACATGCACAGACCTCTCTCTGACTAGGCTTGCTTTACGATGCCCTGAGCACTTTGCCGGCTTAGTGGGCCAAAGAATTACAGACCATTTATTAAGTGCATATCGTGTGCTCTTTTCTCTTTCTTTTTTCCCACAAAACTTTGGTATGCCCTATTTATGAAGAAGGAGTGATACAAAAACAAAGAGCATTATTTCAAAATCATAAATGTGTTAACACTTAAAACTGACAGAATTAAAGAAAAAAATAGAAAACCCACAATCACAGTTGGATATTTTAACACTGCTCTTTCAATAATTCATAAAACAAAAGGCCATAAGTCAATAAAGATATAGAAGACTAAACAACGCTGTGAACCAACTTGTGGTAATCGATAGTTATGAAATACACCACTAATATACACCATAAAATACAGTCTTCCTTCAGTATCTGCAGGGGATTGGTTCCAGGACTCCCGTGAATACCAAGATCCTTGGATGCTCAGGTCTCTTACATAAAATGGTATATAGTATTTGCATATAACCTATGCACATACGCTCATGTACTTTAAATCATCTCTAGACAACTTATAATACCTAATACGATTATGTGAATATGGTTATGCTGTATTTTTTTAATTTGTATTATTACTTTTTATTATTGTATTGTCATTTTTGTTTCTGTTTTATGTTTTAAAGTATTTTCAATTGACGGTTGAATCCACAAATGTGTAACCTGCAGATATGGAGGGCTGACTGTACACATCTTTTGAAATGTGCTTAGTATTCAGTAAGATACAGGAACTGAGAAACTTTTTCTTAGAAAAATAGTAAATATTTTAGGTTTTGTAAACTACTCAACTCTGACGTTTTAGTATAAAAGCATCCATAAATAATGTATAAATAAATGGGTGTGACCGTATTAAAAAGAAAAAATACCCTTAACTGACAATAACAAGCTGCCAGCTCACAGGGCGTACTTTGCCAACCCTAAGATACACTATATTCTAGGACCATAACACAAGTTTTAACTAATTCCGAAGGAAGAAAATCATACAGAGTACATCCTCTGTTCACAACCGATTAGAAATCAATAATATTTAGATACATAGAAAAGTCTCCATTATATGGTGCTTAAAAAATCACATTTCTAAATTACCCACGAGTCAAAGAAGAAAGAGCCAAACCTGACACAGATAAAAGACCAATAAAAGACATTGGTCTTTTATTACCAGAAAAGACCAATAAAAGACATTGGTCTTTTATTACCAGAAAAGACCAATGTCCCTCATGAACCAAGATCCAAAAATTCTCAATAAAATATTAGCAAATTGAATCAAGCAAGCTATAAAAGGATATTATATAACGATGAAGTGATATTCATTAAAAATTACAAGGCTAGTTCAACATTCAGGAATGAATCTAATTCATTCATGACATTAACAGAACAAAGTGATCATCTCAACAGATTCAGAAAAAAAAGTATTTTTCCGAATTTAATCTACATTCCTAACTAAAACTTAACAAAAATATTAGAAAACTAGGAATGAAAGGATAAAAGTGCTCTATAAGATATATGATTTGCAGATATTTTCTCCCAGTCTTTGGTCGTCTTCTCATTCTCTTTATGATAATTTTTAAAGAACAGAAATGTTAAATTTTTATTTTTAACTTTTATGGGTACATAGTAGCTGTATGTATTTATGGGGTACAAGAGATATTTTGATACAGGCATACGATGTGTAATAATCACATCAGGATAAATGGGGTATCCATCACCTCTAACGTTGATCATTTATTTGTGTTACAAACATTCCAATTATACTTTTAGTTCTTTTTAAATGTACAATTAATTATTGTTGACCGTAATCACCCTGTTGCGGTATCGAATACCAGATCTGGGCCAGGCGCGGTGGCTCACGCCTGTAAGCCCAGCACTTTGGGCGGCCAAGGCGGATGGATCACTTGAGGCCAGGAGCTCGAGACCAGCCTGGCCATCATGGCGAAACCCCGTCTCTACTAAAAATACAAAAATTAGCCTGGTGTGGTGGCGCAGGCCTGTAATTTCCAGCTACTCGGGAGGCTGAGGCATGAGAATCGCTTGAACGCGGGAGGCGGAAGTTGCAGTGAGGGGCGAGATCGTGACACTGCACTGCAGCCTGGGTGACGGAGTGAGACTCTGTCTCAAAAAAAATAAATAAATAAGTCAGCCCGAAATACCAGATCTTATTCTTTCTACCTAACTATATTTTTGTACTCATTAACCATGTCCACTTCCCCTAGCCCCCGCCTTTCCCAGCATCTGGTTACCATCATTCTACTTCACTTAACATAATGTCCTGCAGTTCCATCCATGTTGTTGCAAGTGAGAGGATCTCATTCTTTTTCCGGCAGAATAGTACTCCACTGTGCATATGTACCACATTTTCTTTATCCATTTGTCTGTTGATGGACACTTAGGTTGCTTCCCAATCTTGGCTATTGTGAATAGAGCTGCAATAAAGATGGGAGTGCAGATCTCTCTTCAATATAGTGATTTCCTTTCTTTTGGGTATATACCTAGCAGTGGGATTGCTGGATCATATGATAGTTCTAATTTTAGTTGTTCAAGGAACCTCCAAACTGTTCTCCATGGTGGCTGTATTAATTCACATTCCCACCAACAGTGCTCGAGGGTTACCTTTTCTCCACACCCTCCAGTGCTCGAGGGTTCCCTTTTCTCCACACCCTCGCAAGCGTTCCTTATTGCCTGCCTTTTGAATAAAAGCCATTTTAACTGGGATGAGACGATGTCTCATTGTAGTTTTGATTTGCATTTCTCTGATGGTCAGTGACGTTGAGCACCTTTTCACATACTTGTTTGCCATTTGCATGTCTTCTTTTGAGAAATGTCTATTCAGATCTTTTGCCCATATTTTAATCAGATTATTAGACTTTTTTGTATTGAGTCATTTGAGCTCCTTAGATATTCTGGTTATTCATCCTTTGTCAGATGGACAGTTTGCAAATGTTTTCTCCCATTCTGTGGGCTGTCGCTTCACTTTGTTGATCGTATCCTTTGCTGTGCAGAAGCTATTTAACTAGATGCGATCGCATTTGTTCATTTTTGCGTTGGTTGCCTGCGCTTGTGGGTTATTACTCAAGAATTATTACTTTGCCCAGACCAATGTCCCGCAGAGCTTCCCCAATGTTTCTTGAATCCTTCATTGGTAAAAACCAGGCTGATTATACTAGTACCACCTATCTTTGAGAGATGTGGACAGAATTCAATAGCTACAGAAATAGCAAGTGCATAGGGCAGAGCCTGACACATAGTGAAGGCGAAATATATGTAAGCTCTTTGCTCCCTCTCAAAGCATTAGCTTAGTTTCCTCTCAGGATCTTTTCACACATTCCTCTACCTGGAACTGTCTTTCCCTATGACTTGCCTTGCCTTCATTCAGGTTCCTGCTTAAATATCACCCAGAGAGGCCTTCCCCAACCCACCATCTCAGGGAATAAAGGGCATTTTATTTCCCTTTATTCATTTTATTTGACTTTATTTCCCACTTTATAATATATGTGCATGTGATGTCTCCTCCAATAGGATCAAAGTGGCCCAAGGGAAGGCAGTTTTTCTTTTTTGCTTATTGCAATATCCTTGGTTCCTATTAGAAGCATAGCGAACCTTCAGAATGGTCTGTTGACTAAGTGAAAAAATAGTTGGAAGAGGTGCTTACTATTACCATCCTCATCTTACAGATGAGGTGAAATAATGTCATACAGCTAATAGATAGTAGAGTCAGGATTGAACCTCCACACTCAGACACAACATCCCTCTCTCCAACTAGAGTGTACTGTGTTTGCAAGTGATTTCAATGTTGGATGCAAATGGCCCTCAAATGTCAGATCTAAAAGTTGAAATTGCTAAACACAGACATTCCAAAGACCGACAATTGTGTTCTGTTATGCTCGTGCTTCAAATAAGTAAAATGTCCTGTCATTGATGATGAAGAAATTAAACGATCAGCATATATCAGTCCCATGCCGTCATGCATGTGAAATCAGAAAATTCAAAAATACTTTATCCCAGTGTTCAAAGAGCAAATGAAAAAATGCTCAGAAAATATCAGAATTTTGAGGAATATCTTCTGTATAATGAAAAATCACTTGGGCCATGAAATATTAATGGAACTTCATAAAGAAATAAAATGATGGCTGTGTCTTTGCCATTAAAATTCAGTCTCGCCTGTGATACCTGTCTACTGAAGTGAGAGGGCAACCTTCTAGAAATCTTACAAATCACAAAATGAAGGTTGGGGTGACCAAAATTTGGGAACATCAACCTTGGATATATCCATTGGAGACAAGAAAGCATTGTGTCATAATTAGTAGTACAGGTATGCATTATTCCTTTAACATAAAATAAGAAAAATAAGAGTTCACTTACAATTACATATCATTCTGTATTTCTTTCTTTGGTTTCATAAATGCCATTGTTTAAACAAGGTGACAACGGGACTAGTTTACAGTGGCAAATAGTAGTAAATAAATGGACTATTTACACAATAGATGTGAAAAATATAACGGTATAGCATAATGTTCCTTTCTGTCTTTTGACACGGCAATTTATGGTAACTGTTTTTAGAAAAATTCTTACTGGATTTTAAAATTTTGTTGGCTATATCATTACTTTTTATCATACACAACCAGAAGACTTTTTAAAAGGCATATGCAGAAACAGCAGTAATAACCACACAGATATTTACCTACATTAAAAAAAAACCCACTGGCTGGTTTCATTCTGTCACCAACATAGTAAGATATTTTTATTTTTTCTGTCATAACTCTTCTCTGAACTGCCCGCCATGTTAGAACTTCCTTTTTTCTTTTCTTTTGAGCAGTGGCTAATCAGCACTCAACCAGACTTATAATTTACTTAGACATATCCAGTTCTCCTCTTCCCAAGGCCACATTAGATTGCCTCCTGGCATCAGTCCAATGTAATGACATTGAACTAAATATCCTCTCAACAAAAGCGTTTGAGCATGGATTTTACTTCTACCTACAGTAGGTTTTAGATTGTAGAAATTGATTTCCAGGTTTCCAGAAATGTGCATTTCCTTTCTATACATAAGGCTTGCTTTGTCAGTCAATCGGGTCCTTTGTATCAATGATTCCTCCTATAGACTGTTCATGGCTAAAGTGTCCATAATTCTTAAACACTCTGAAGCACACTGGATGTCATTGTATGTTACATCGCTCTTTCTCGGGAAAAAGGTTTTTAAAGATCAAGGGTAATTTGAACTTGCATTGTTGAAGTTGGATTTCCTATAAGTTAAATTATTAGCAAAGAAGTTGAGAAAGTCCTGTTTGATGTGGAAGCCTTTTGCTAGTGACCTTTTTTTCTCTTGATTTCTCAAGCAGTCTTTTTGCCAAAAAAAAAAAGTGTCTTTTTTTTTTTTTTTGCCATGTCAGTTTTCATTGCAACCTGCACATAACATGGAACAATTCAGGGGCAGTCAGTTGATAGGTTCTTAAGCTCTTTATGGCCTCTTCAAGGACCTTCGCACAGTTTTGGAGAAATGGCATATACATTTCTGCTTTACTGTATCTCTCGTCTCCATTTTACTGTAATCCTTTTCTTTATTCCTATCTTCAGCATATTTCCAAATAAGAGAAAGATATTCTTCGTGTCTCACACTTTGAAAATATGATTTTATGGGCAGCTGGACATCTTAACATCTTTTCCATGGTTGGCAGCAATGACAGACATCTTATAGTCTCATGTCTCTGTCAAACCTCATTACCTACTTCTGCATGTTTGAGGAAACTAAAAAGTGGCAACAAACCTTCACTATATAGGTCTCAAAATCACAGGTAAGCAAATCACACTTTTCTTCTCATCAGTGTTGAGTACATGGTGTGCAGCACATTTAACAGGTAAGAGCTTTTCATTTTCTTTGATAGGAAGTTTGTAGGCTGGATGGATTCTGCCAAATTGTACATTTGCTCTGTCTTTCCACTATGCAGATCGATGAGCAAAGCTGAGTTTGTATTTGGGAAGGTATCAGCAATCTTTTGCTCTATGTGTCTGCGGTTTCATTAAAATCTTCACAGGAATCAAGAAGACTATTTGCAACTGCATTTTCCAAATCGAATTACATAAGAGCTTGGGGGAGATGTTTTGCTCATTGCCATTGGATGGACACATCACTTGATACACTCTAGAAAGCATGATAGTTGGTAAGATCTGACAGAATAAGCTCTACACGCATTCTAAGGTCCCAGCACATCTGTGATCAAACTTTCTCTTATTCATGTACAGAACATGTTTGTTGCAAACTCTGAATGTAACTTCACTCAGCTTCATAGAGCAATCAAGGAAATGGAAGCACAATGTGTGTGGGGTCAGTGTGGTATGCCCACAATAATTCAGCAGGCTCCGTTTTCAATGGGACATTGGTGACTTTTTTGGGAGTCTTTGGTTGCTTTCACATCCCCTTCTCCACCATACCTGACCCCAGGTTATTTCTGCATTTTGCGTAGTGTTTTCTGGTTTTGTCATTTACCTCCCTAATCCAGTCTTATGTGTTCTTCCATCCGTCACTAAAATAACACAATAATTTGTCTGTCTTTTTTTTTGTTTTTGTTTTTGTTTTTGTTTTGGTCATGCTGGCAGTGGTATTGTCATCATTCTCGTTTTCATGATGTGAATTCTTAGATCTGTACTCACAATGTACAGTGAATTCACTGAATTCACAACGTTAAAAGTTAAACCAGCACTATCGCAATTCAGGTCACAACTGTCGATCCACAGACAGAGTGCTAATGCTCAGGAATACAACATGCTTAAGTTGCGCACTAAATTCACATCAGAATGTCACCATGTATAATCCATTATTGGGGGCCCCAAATCATAGTTGCCAATATCAGCAGTGAGGGGATAAAAGCAACCATGGAGGCCGGGCACGGTGGCTCACACCTGTAATCCCAGCACTTTGGGAGGCCGAGGCGGGCGAATCACGAGGTCAGGAGTTCGAGACCAGCCTGGCCAACATAGTGAAACCTCATCTCTACCAAAAATACAAAAAATTATCCGGGCGTGGTGGCGGGGCCCTGTAATCCCAGCTACTCAGGAGGCTGAGGCAGGAGAATCGCGTGAATCCGGCAGGTGGAGGTTGCAGTGAGCCGAGATCAGGCCATTGCATTCCAGCTCCGGCGACGGTACGAGATTCTATCTCAAAAGAAAAAGAAAAAGAAAGAGAAAACAACAACAACAACAACTATGGAAACATGGAAAGTGGATAATCTGTGCGGTGTCCATTTCACACTAAAAACAGGGTTACTTTCAGCCCCTGTATTGGGGGCCACCTGTAAGAAGCCTGTCCCTCCTCCCACCCCAAATTTCTACACCCATCTGTGAAACCTGTGTCTTTGCATGTCCCTCAGAGAGGTTTCCAGGACACAGGAATCTCAGTGCTCATGTCGGGAGAGTCAACTTCAACTATTTCAGTGGAAAGCCTAATGAAATTTATCTAAAATGTGAAATTTGGGAGAAATCTCATCTGAAATCATGTACCAAACCTTACGCGTACATGCTGTGTGTAGCCATAAGAATGGGTTGAGAGAATGAGGTTAATGCAAAAACACTCAGATGGACATGTATTCGAATTTGAAGGGCGTTGACCATGGAATGCTAGGAAGAAAGTCTGAAATTTTAGCCAACGATTCAGATAATTTTGCAAATGTTTTACTTTGGTGACAAGTCATCATGTTCAATTATCTCTGGCTGGTGCCATAAAGGATATAAAGCAAATATTCGAAAGTCTTTTCTCAATAAACTGTGTTTACCATCTTACTTCAAGTAACCTGCAGAAAGAAGCAACATTCTGAAAAGCTAGAAATTGAAATAATGAAAGTGTGAAGAATCCCTGGACCCAGTCAGCTCCTTATATCACTGCAGCTGCAAAAGAGTTTGGAAGTTCTGGCCGGGCGTGGTGACTCACGCCTGTAATCCTAGCACTTTGGGAGGCCGAGCAGGTGGATCACCTGAGGTCAGGAGTTCGAGACCAGCCTGGCCAACATGGTGAAACCCTGTCTCTACTACAAAACTACAAAAACTTAGCCGGGTGTGGTGGCACATGCCTGTAATCCCAGCTACTTGGGAGGCTGAGGCAGGAGAATCGCTTGAACTCAGGAGGCAGAGGTTGCCATGAGCCGGGTCTGCGCCACTGCATTCCAGCCTGGGTGACAGATCGAGACTCGTTCTCAAATAACAAAAACAAAAACAATAACAAACAAACAAACAAAAACAACAAAAAAACGGAGTTTGGAAATTCTATCAAGCAATGTATAAGCATTTTAAGAGAAATCAGCTGTTAAGCTACAAATTTAATCCTGTGTTACATAGTTTTGTCAGAAATCACTTATTGAGGGGATATAAAGAACCCGTTTCAATATTTCATTGATATGCTGATTTATGTACTGATTGATATTACCATACCCTTTGTAAGTTATTGTGAATACCATCCTCATTTGTGTGTGCTCTCCAGGTTTCTTTCCTCTGCCGGCCCTCTTTTAGGGGTGGAAGGCGTTCTGGACACCAGGGTAGATTCTCTTCAGCTCTCAGTTGCTTTCCTGATTCTCCACTGGGATTTGCCCTACTGCAGCTCTGTTTTTTTAGAAACCAGTTTGTGTGCCCAGGAGCAGTGGTTGATCCACTTTGTGTGAGCTGCATGGTAGAAAGGGCAAATGACTCCTGTGTTGGGTGACGACCTTAAACCACCTTTTCCTCCACTGCTCCTGTCAGGCCCCACCTCACAGTTTGACAGTGATTGAGAGACTTGAGGCTCCTTCCATCTGCCGTTAGAGCCAATCAGGCCTGTGGAGATCAAATGCTCTCGATTTTCAGGGCCAGCTCTGATTACATCTAATTGTATCATTATGAAAACTGCAATTTGTTCAATGTGTGGGCAAATGTGATTGAATTTTTATATCTTCATGAGGACTCACATGCCTACGTTCACAAATCAAGATGAAGTCAAGTAAAAAGATATACAAGACATAAAACCTATTTATGGTATTATCTTAGCCACCTAAAATATACATAGAAGAGGGGAATTGCATATGTTGCAATGCGTACGGTGGGAATTTGTGATGGTGAGATAATAGGTGACTTTTGTGTTTCTTTGTTTCCAAAAATCATTATAATGTGCTAATGTGGTGTGTTTTATAAAAGACAAAAACAATTAAAAAGTAAGGATAAAACCTCTTTCAGATCACTTTCCTCTACATTTGGTTTTAAAATGTAGTTAATGTATAATGGGACAACTTCTCATCTCCCCTTTCCAGTAAGAGGCCATCCTGTCTCCACAAGATTTGCCTTTACACACACACACACACTCACACACACTTGCACAAACACTACTGCATGCCCCCCCCCAAACACACACAAAATCACACACTTTTCTGAACTTTTCTCACTTAGCACTCTGTACCTTACCATTAGTGCAGCAGTGAACAGGGGTGTGATATTTGGTGGGGCACTCTGGTAAGATTGCCACCTCCTGCCCCGGTGTAATGGATCCCCAGAGACAGAGGATCCCCTAAACAGAAGTTTCTAAATAGTGCAAGATTCCTTTGTTATATTGCTATTGTCTTGAAAATGGCGCTGACTTTGGTAAAGACATGAGCCCATGCTTCTGACTCCTAAGTCTCTCTGGATCTCAATTACTTTCTCTACCAAGCTCACATATGAGACAGTTCATACCTTCTGTCACCTGGTTTCCTATAGGTAAGAAAATCTCAAGCAGGACGCCTTCAACATTCTTACCAAGGGTCCATGTTATTTTATAAATAATTTGTACATTCGTTCTTCAACAACAACAGCAAAGCGGTGCCTTTTAAAAGTAAATTATGATTGATTAAGAAATCCAAAAGACAACGCCTTCCATCCATGTTCTTTCTCTGGGAAAATAAACACTGTTTCATGTTGCAGAGCCATTTTCTGAACCATTTGTTCAAGGGTGGCTTCTTTCTGTCAGAATCTACAATTGGCATGAGGTCTATGAATATGTAGTTCACAGGTATTTTTCATATTTCTCTTGCTATTGTTTCCATGAACATGACTCTTTCTTCTTCCTAATCTCTTGCCCCCACATTACCCTCACTAATGCAAGCAAGTCATTTTTAACTTTTTATTATGAAAACTTCAAACACATAAAAGCAGAAAGCATGTTAGAATGCACTCCATGTACCCATTAGTTTCAAGAGCCATCAACTTCAACAATCATTAACTTTCTTCAATCCTTGTTTCATCTATCCTCCATCATACTTTTAATTTTTCTTTTCCAAGTACAGAGAAGCCAAGTATAGACATCAAATCTTTTCATCCAGAAATAGACTTTAATAGGTAAGGGCCTGTTTTAACATAAGCAGGATACAATATCATACCCTAGAAAAGACTAAGACTGACCGAACATCATCTACTCTCCAGTACCTTTTCCATTTTCCCAATTGTCTCATGAAAGATTTTTTCCAGTTCATGTGACCCCATTAAGATCCGAAAAGTTCCACACATTGCATGTAATTTTCAGTGTCTCTTAGAGTCTTTTGATAGATTCCACTTTCCCCTCATTGTTTCTGGGCCATTTCTTTTTTCAAGAAAATATAACCTGCTCACTTCTTGCCAGGACTGGGGAAACAAACGGGTCCCGGTTCACAAATCTGGCTGGAAGATAAAGGCAGTCATGGTTCTCTTGATCCTTGAGCCACAGGGTTGAGCCTGGGCAGCTTTTGGGTGACTCTCTTCTTCTTTTTTCCATTTTCAAAATTTAATATGTTTCATGAATAAAATTTTTATAATGAAAAAACGGGCAAGTAAATAGAAACAAAGAAAGACTTTAATTGTCACTGTGGAAGGGGTACATGCTCCACATTCTGTTCATGGCAATTAGAGGCCATCTCTCCCCAACAATATTTGACCCCAAAACATACACACCGGTCTAGGGAACTCGAGCAGTGGGTTACTTTCTCTCCTTACCACTAGTGCACCAGGAGAGTGGTCGATCTGGCAGGATCCCTTGGAAAGGTTGTTCTCCCCTACCCAAGGGTAAAGGTTCTTAGATGGGTTGTCCCTTTGCCCACTTCTGGGAGAAAAAGGCCTGCCTAACCCTCAGCCCCTTTATAGAGGGGTGAGGCCCCCTTTGAAATAGAGGCCCCTTTGAAACACTCCATTCAGATCTTACTAGGTCCCCCAGGGAATAGCAGTAGAATTTTGAGCCTAGGGTATCAGCTATCACCTTCACCTGTGAGGATCACCCCCACCCCCTGCCTCTCCTTTTGCTTTATATTCAAGAGAGGAGCAGTCCCACCTTGATGCTTCTCATCTAAGTTATATCAGTACAGGTGACAGAGGTCAGGGGTGGTGGGGGTGAGGATTTCACCCTCTGCTGCTTTCAGGATTGGGTACTTTCCAGAAGCAAAGCTGTATAACGGGGATGCTATACTGAAATAATAAATGTGAGTATTATTGATTCTTCTACCATAAATGTTTTGCCTTGCAACAGCCCTGATGGCCCCAGAGGATATCCCCGTGAGGAAAAGGGTAACATTATACGGGAGAATTAAGTCTCTGGCAATTAGACAAAAGAGGTAAAACACAATGCTTCCCCCCTCCCCGGAAGTGAGACAGAAAGAGGGTGGAATACATGGAGAGAGAGAAGGAGGCAGAGACAGAGACAGAGACAGAGATTGAAATTATTTAGCTATATGTGACCTGAAACAATCTTGTGAAAAATCCTACAGGTGGAGGCATTAGATGGATGAGAAAGCCAGATATAGAGGGGGCCATGTGCTGTCCACACTGGGGCCGTTCTGACTGTTATAAGAGGAAAGATTTGTTGCAGTCTGTGCGAAGACACGTCAATCAGAGTGGATTTGGAGAGACTGGACCCACGTCTGCACTCCTGAACTTTCCTCAGCTCCCATTTGCTTTAGAAGAGATTGAGAATGTCTCACCAGCCTGATGGAAGGGTCCAGAAGGCAGCTGAATGTTTTCTGGCAAGCACTCCATGGCCACCCTAATCAGGGTGAGGAGATCTTGGAGCGCCTCGTTCTACAAAATGAGGTGTGCACATGCAGAGATGGCAAGAAGAGCCATTGAGGCATGGGAAGGAAACATTAGCAAGTCTATGCATATTCATTTTTACTACTTTCTTTTAAAAGTCTAATTTTGGTGTGTGTGTTTTATACTGAGAATTCCATATTTATACAGCGTTTCCAGTATATAATTTGTAAATTTACAAAGATACATATATTGCAGGTGTGGGCTCAACATCTTTTATTACTGTTGGTGTATTTGTTTTTCGGTGCTGCTGTGACAAATTACCACAAACTCCATTACTGAATACAACAGAAATGTATTCTCTCACAGTTCTGGGGGCTAGAAATCTGAAAGCAAGGTATTGGCAGGACCATGCTACCTCTGAATCCTCCAGGGGAGGATCCTTCCTTGTCTCTTCCAGCTTCTGGTGCTTATGGCAATCTTCGTGTTCCTTGGCTTGTAGACACCTCACTCCAATCTCTGCCTTCATGTTCACACGGTGTTCTCCTCCTCGTGTGTCTGTGTCTCCGTGTATTCTCTACTCTTTTTTATGAGGGCATCAGTCATATTGGATTGCGGGTCCACCCCAATCGGGTATGCCTTCCTCTTAATGAATTACATCTGTGAAGACACTGTCTCCAAATAAGGTCACCTTGTGAGGTTCAGGGTGGACATGTATTTTTGGGGGGGGGCATCATTCAATCCAGTACAATGTCTGATGAAAAATGATCAGAGACCATTGCCACAGCAAATGTGCACTGAGCACCCACATTGAAGTCTCAACTCTGAGTTGCAACCAAATCTCATATGGATCCACAATATTTGAAAGAGGAAAAAAAAAAGTTCAGTAAGAAAGGAACACACAGGTTGTATACACGTATCAGCAGAATCCAGAGCATAGCACTCAAACTGGGGACCTCCCCCCGACCGCCGCTGCAAAGCCTCTCTACTATCGCTTATGTCACACCCCTTCCTCCAATCCCCAGACATGATTTTATAAAGGGAGATGGAGGTGTCCATAGATCTTAGAATTGACTCAATGATTGCTTGAAAGAGAGTAGCCAGACTGGAAGAGGCTGAAGAATGTTTAATTCATTGGAGAAATGTAACTGGTCACCCCTGCTCACCTGTAGTAACCATTGGATTGTGTACTCAGAAAGTAGGATTATTTATGGAAAGCAAACAAGTTTCTTTGTATTTCCACAACAACCTATACCGTATGCTGTATTAAATTTTGAGCTCCTGTTAGCAAGATAGTTTGTATCCATGTGGCTCCCTTTCAATTTATGGTGTCCATATCCCTCTAGTGGTTTAGAACTTCACCTAAAACCGGACGTATCTCATATTAGCATTTTGGACCAGCCCGCAGATAATGGAAGGCAATGCCATCTAATGTTTAAAAGCAAAGTGTATATTTTGGACTTGGAGAGACCAGTTTCAGATCCTACTTCTGCCGCTTAATAGGAGTCTCACATGGCAATGTGTAAGCTACCTAACTTCTCTGATTCCCAGTTTACTCATCTGGAAAAAGGAGGACTATGATTCCTGTCGCTTAGGGTTGTGGTGAGGCTGAGATGAATGATATGACTATATACCCAGGACAAAATAGGTGCTCAATATATATATAAGCTATGGATAAGATTCACATTCTTGCTCCATTCTGGAATCTGCCCCCAGGATCAGGGGAGGGTTCTGTATCACCTCCAGAGCAACCTAGCACAGCGTTTTCCAGCTGTGCTACCACAGAATGTAGCCCTGGCTTTAGGATCATTTTACGCACCATCCCTGAGCTTCAGTGGTTTTTGTCATTAAAAATAACTTGGTATCCTTCGCTTAAAGATGAGTGATGTAATATTCTGCTGTCAGCTGATATTTTTGTGTGAGTACCTCGCCCACTTGAAAATATTTACAGTCATTACCCTTGACGTCCTTTCCAGTAGATGATCAAAAAGATTCATTCACCCACACACTTCATATTTTGACTGTTTGATATGCACAAGGTACTGTCCTAGGCTTTAGGGGCACATCAGTGAAGAAAGTGTGCTAACAAGCAGAATTCTGATCCCGTGAAGCTTACATTGTAGCAAAATAATGGTGAATGGATAGAACCATGGACCGACTTGCTGGCCACAGACTTTGCTGTATTTTCCAGAGAAACCAGACAGGATAGACAATCTTTTCCTATCTTGGTAGGAACGTGACCAACTCCATTGAACTTGCTTATCTATTGTTGTATTTGGCAGTGATAAGTATCATATTTGCTTAGCCACCCCTTGCGCTTTACAAAGCAGTTGCACACACTGTACCTCATTTAATCTTCCTAGCCATGCTGTTGGCAGGCATCACACAGCCAAGAGATAGGGAGGAAGCCATATCTTCTGATTCCAAATCCCATCCGTGTTTCTCAGGGCATAACTAGTAAAGGCAGCTCCAACCCAATGAGGCCTGAGAAAATGGATGATCACAAAGCACGGTGTGCAGGGTGAGAGAGAGAGAGAGAGAGAAGAAAAAAGAGTGTGTGCGTGCGCGGGCACACACCGCATGGTCCTGTGCCTGTTTTGGTCACAGAAGGAGAGTTTTTCAAAGAATGAAGAACAATTGCCTCAGTGCAATCTATGGTGCTTCCACAGCCCGGGGATTAGTACCATTATGTGCTGGCCTGCTGGTTGAATCCACCACTCGCAGGATGAATGGGCCAGGTCCTCCCTTCTCAAGCACCACAGTGTCTGATATGCTCAAGGCTTACTTATGCTCACTGTGCACAGATCTCCCTGGCAGCAAGGTCCACACTCTTGATGACATGGGAAAGGAAAAGATACTCATTTTCTATCCCTATCCTCATTTCGAGTTGAGCACCCTCTATAGTCCGCCAGGGCTGGGGTGGGAATAAGGGGCTGATATGGAGAAGCAGCATGCCACAACCAGTCCAAACTTGCTTCTCTGATTTAGGTCAGGGACATGGCAGCCCCTGAGACTGCTCCCACTGGTGGTGTCCAAAGGCCATGAACATGGCTTGTGGGTGGTGATTCCTTACTGCAACAGTAGGGTGCAGTACGCAGTAGGGTACGGAAGAAGGGGAAGGCTACTGCTGCCCACAGGTTCTTTGCAGGGTAAATACAGTGCATTTCTCTAGTTCCCCCCTTGCTTGCCCATCTCCACTTTGCTGCCACTTGCACTCATGGGACTATTTTCAGCATACATGTGAAAACACGAATGCTGATGGGAACAGACGGTGGGGCTGCTGTGAGGGAAACCCTAGCATAAAGGTCTAATTGGGTCCTGCTCTAAGCCCAGCACCTTCCACTCTCCTGGCATGCCCACTTCTGACAATTTTCTTGACACTGATCATTCAGAGGCACTTTTCAAAATCTACCTCCTAGACTTAGTCTCACACAACCTCATCACACATCCACACATTGCTTGCCAGGACTGGAGAGACACAAGTGTTCTGATTAGGAGCCTGTCTGGGGAATGCTGGGCACTATGGTTTTCCTGGCCCTTGGACCACAAGGTCCATGTGGGCGTCCTCCTCCCAACCTCCAAAATTCTGTACCCTGCCCTGTCGGAGTCTACTGAGAAAGGGCAGAGGGCTTTGGGGTTGTTAACCACATGATGATGAGAGGGAGAGGCCATTTCTCCTCTGCTTCAGCAGAGTCCTGGGTTGAGTCCTGTGGATGGCCAGAGTCTGGTGTTGACATTCTTCAGGAGTTTTCAGTCTACGTATTTGTGAATTACAGGTTCCAAGCCTCATATGAAAGCTTGGCATGCCATGGACTGAGGTTTGCTAGGGCAAGCAGTCTTATTTTCCAGAGCTGGAAGGAGGAAGGGGTTGCTGGGAGACTCGTTGTGAGTCCTGAGGAAAACTTTGTGTGAGGGCAGCACTGGATCACAGGGCAGGATTCCCTTGGCCTCCCTCCTCATTTCTCTCCTTGCTCCCAGATATGTGGCCACCGCCTTGCATGCTAATCTTCTATTCCCTGTTATGGTATGTAGGTTGTTTGTGTTCCTTCATCCGCCTTGCACATGAGCGTTTTGTCTTCTCTTGAGCTGGGATTCCTGAGACCACTGGTTGAGCAGAACAACAGATACATCTGCTTTCCTCCTGCAGCTACATTCTAAGATAGCCATGTCAGGGGGCAGGGAGGCCTCACTGCAGGAAGAGGGAGCGGTGAAAAGGAAGAGCTGAGAAGCAGGGGCCATGACTCTGGACTTTGGAGCTGTTCGGGCTGGGGTCAAGGACTGAGTTCTTCTGTGCCCAAGACTCACGGGAGGTTGTGGGTGCCGCCCACTCACTGTAACTGCTCCTCAGGGCTGGGGACCATGTTGCCCCCTTCCAAGATTCTTTCAGTAGTCTGTGTGTGTAGTGGGGGACAAGACACAGAGAAGGAAACAGAGAGAGAGAGAGAGAGAGAGAGAGAGAAACTAAACTGTGCATATACGTGATGTTGGAAGCTACCAGGTCAGTGTTTCTGAGATTCCATCTCTTATCAGAAACCTCCTTGAACTTTGGTTTTGTAACCTGTAAAATGGGGCCAATTTGACATGCTTCCTATGTGAATTTAAGTAATATGTGTGAATCTTCAGCCATACTGCCTGCAAACCTGTGTTGTACACGGTGATTTGTTTGCAGATGAACTTGATTGGAAGGAAGGTGGTGAGGAGCTTGCCTTCCTGAGAGGGACAGTGTGGGTTTGGCAGAGCTGCTTCAGAGTCCATGATTGGATACGGGGTGAGGACGGGGCCATTCCATGTACCTCCACGCAGAATGCAGCTCAGCTCGGGCACCTGGGTCCTGGCAGCTTTGTGAGCTGATCAGGGGTAATGTCAACATCACAATGGTGGAGGCTACAGTGAGGCTCTCTCAGAGGGCTGCTTGTAGTGTGCAGATTGCCCTTGTTAGTGACTTGTATCGCCCTTTGGGCACTCCCAGACACAACTACTGTGGGAATCTCATCAACGTCGTGTTGATGTCAACAGTGTGAGCTCTGAGTCAAACTCACAGTAGTGTGAGCTCTGAGTCAAGGTAATTGTTTGCATCAGCGTACAGAAAACTGGTATAAATATTTGCAAACATATGGTGTGTAGAGAAGTATATATATGTATATATAGTTATTATAATAATTATCATTATTATAATATTCCTGACTATGCATTGAAGGTGTACATATAAATGTTAGCACAGGTAAACTCTGATTCTTGGGATTAGGCTTAATATTTTCCAGCCACCTTATTCTTCTAGGGCTTGCAGAAATGTGTGCAATGATCAAGCTCCTTTCCTGCAATCACAGAATACAAAACACTACAAAATAAGTTCCATCCTTTCTTGATCGTCAAGGCCCAACGGAAGTCATGCACACTGTGATATATGCTTTTTGAACTCCTGTGCTGCTTCAGGGGCTCACAGCTCTCATGACAGGCAGCAGTTGAACCTTTTGCATTTCTTCTACTCTTTAGTTGCAATTTCTTGTTGTTGAAGCTCCTTCATGATAAGAACCATATTTTGTAATAACTCCCTTGCAACAGTAACCACCGAGTCAATGAATGTGATGGGTCAGGTGCTGCTGAGCCAGAGCATCACTGACGAAAGCAGTCCATGGACTCTTGCCGCTTCGCAAAAGTTTGTTACCTCTCTGCGGTAAGTACAGCATTTGAGAGTATAAGTTTAGGAAGTTTTATAGCGTAAGAATATATGTTTAGGAAGTTTTATAGCATGCAGTGAGAGTCATTTGGATGTTGAAATAATCAGGGCTTGTATTTTGTATGTCTTTGCTATATTTTTCTTCTTTCTAGTCGTTCGTTCACTTTCCTTGTGTTACAGGAATGTATTGATCCATGAGTGACTGATGTACAAAAAAAATTAAATGCTTCTCCTTTATAACAGAGAGCTCGAGAAGCAACAGTTTGGAGCTTCGTGAAGTTCAGCTGATGTATTTTCTGCAGCATGTATATAAAGCAGGAGTCATTATTCATGTATTTGGAGATGTAAACGGAAGGTGGCCCGAGGGAGATAACTTCGACCAGGTCCCCAAGCTACTGATCAAGTAGACACTCTGGCTTCAGGACCAGCATACTTCCCCACAACATGCATGGTTTACATCAATGGCTACTTACCAGGATTTCCAAAGTGCAGATAATCCAACCGTGGTGGGGCTTTTCACTTCCCCACATCATGTGGGCCAGTGATGCCTTCAGAGCAGTTCAGCAGCCTTTATGGAAGTGACTGCAGCAGGGCTCTGAAGCATCTTGGTGGAGCTCGTCTCTGAAAAGAGGGAGACACATTCAAGCATGTTATCTAAAGCAGTGTATGAAGAGAAAACAGAGTCAAAAGATACTAAATGTCCATCTGGAGGGAGGTGGGTACGCAAAGTCCTTGATTGCTGTTTCTGGGTCATCAGGGCTATTGGAGTGCGCAGAAGATAGGTGTGTGTGCCTTAGAGAAGCTCATTTATAAAATAATCTGCCCTCCCAATTTAAGACTTGGATGGCCCCAGTGGCCATTCTCTTCTCTGTTCCTTTCTTCTCGTGGTCTCTGGCCTCATTCTCACTGGCTCAGAACAGCAAAATGTTTATTCCTTTCCCAGGATGGGCCTGGACCCTGTACCCTGAGACCCAACCCTGCAAAAGCCATATCTGGACCCAGGTTTACCCTGCAGAAGGGGCTCCACACACCATAAAGCTTATTTCTTTGGGGGTCTCATTTGATAGGATCATTCCTTAGCAAGTTTGGCCAAAAGCAGGAAGAGGACAGAATGAAGTAGGGTCTCTCTCCCTCTCTCTCTCTGTCTCTCTCTCTCTCTTTCTCTCTCTCTCACACACACACACACAAACACACACACACACACAGACAAAAACACACACACACACACACACAGAGAGGGGTCTAATGAGAACAGATCACATGCACATTCATGTGGAGTGTGTGTGTGTGTGTGTGTTTGTGTGTGTGCGTGTGTGTGTGTGTGTCCATCAATCTAGATGATAATGGTCCACAAGGCTCAGTGGGCTCAGTGGCCCTTACTTCTCTGACTTGGTGAGAAAGCAGGCCTTCGGGTAGTAAGGGTGTTTAAAAAGTCAGTGGAAGGGCAGTTCTGTAGTTCTGGAGTGTCTGTTCCACTTGGAGCTGAGCCAGCCTTCAGAGGAGAGGTCTGTTTTAAGCAAGACAAGGTCACAGCGAGGCCCTGCCACTCAGCCTCAGACTCAGAATCGAGCTCATGCACACTGAAGTAGCAGTGGCACACAGGAAACTGAGGCAGGTGCCCAGACATAGAGACTGTGGCTTCCATGTGGTCATCAGAAGCTTCTGTGGTTCAGTGGGCAGGCTTGTTACCAGTGTAAGAGGATGCAAGAGTAATCCCACACTCTGACTTGCCAGCAGATGTGAGCTTTATAAGCCTACCTGGAGAGGCAGGCTGTCTCTCAAAGCTTTACTCTTCCAATTGTTTGCTAAGTGAACTTGGCCAGTCCAGCTGACCTCCTTGAGCGGCAGACCTCTCACAGGTAGCATGGTATTATGACACAACCCACCTAACGGGTTGTTTGGAGTGTTAAATGTTAGTAAAGTGCCCACAAGTGTGCCTCATGCATAGTAGATACTCAACAGACATGCAGAATCAACAAATAGGCAGGTGCCTAACCTCAGCTAGAAGAGTTCAGGAGGGCCAGAATGCCTAGCTGACATCTACCCACTCCAGTAACTCCCTATTTTGCAACTCCTCCTGCATGCTCCAGCTCTCCCCTTGATACAAGTTCCCGGCGCCCTCCTGCCTACTCAAAGCTGCCGCTCCAAGGATGCTCTCTGCCACCCCTGTGCTATTGATTTCATGTCTCTCCACCGGGTGCTTGCCTTCAGCACAATGGTATTTCTTCCACCTGAAGTAAACCTTTTCCTGACTCCCTCTTTCCCCACCAGATGCCGCCTGATTTCTCTGCTCCCCATTGCTGCAAAACTCCTTGTGAAACTTGTCCATACTCATTGATTCCTCTCCTCCCATTCTCTCTTAAAGCTGTCCCAAGCAGGCTTTTTCACACAGTCCCCCAAAGAAGCTGCTCTTATTAAGGTCACCAGGAACCTCCGCACTGCTAAATGCAATGGTTAATTCTCACCCCTCTTCTTATTTCCCCTGACATCAGCAGTTTGAGCAGAGTGGACCGCTGGATACCTCTTGAGACACTTTTATTCACATAGTTCCCAGGTCACTCTTGGTTTTCCTCCATGCATCACTGGTGCCAATTTCCCCATCTCCTCAGCTGGTGTCTCCTCTTCTTTCTGATCCCTTTATGCTGCAGGGCTCTGTTCGTGACCTTCTGCCCTCCTCTGTGTGCTCTCCCTCCCTAGCGGAGCTCATGTAGTCTCGTGGCTTTTAAGCGCCATCCACATATATGTAGGTATAGATCTTTCAGCCAAATTCCTGACTTGTATATACAACTGCCTACTTGACTCACATGGATGTCAGAGAGACAGCTTAACTCAATGTGTACAAAACTGAATTTTTGAACCCCTCCCCACCTACAAAGCCTATTCTCACTGCAGCACTCCCCAGTAGACTGGAATTGATACCAATCCCAGTCTAGTTGTTGCTCAGGCAAAAAAAAAACCCTGGAGTCAGCCTTGGTCCTTGCTGACATGCCACATTCAAACCATCAGGAATTCTGTTGGGTCTACCTCAAAATGTTTCCAGAACCTGTGCAGTTCTCACCATGTCTACAGACACCAGGATGGTCCAAACCACCATTATCTCTAGCCTGGCTTGCAGCAGTAGCTTCCTACCTGGTTTCCACGCTCCCACTACCCTCGCCTGAATTCACTCTATTCTCGGCATAGTAAGTAATCAAAGTGATCCCTTCCAAACGTGTGTCAGATCACATGACTCCTCTGTTCCACCCCTCACTGCTTCCCTCCTTCTTCCCCCCACATTTCACCCCAAGCAAGAGCTAAGGTCCTTAAAACGGCCTCCCAGGCCCTACATAATGTGGGATTCTGTTAATCTCTCTGACCTCATCTCCTGCTCTCGTCCTTTTGGCTCACTCTACAGCAACCACGCTGGCCTCTCTGCCATTTCTCAAACGTGGTAGTCACTCCCTGGCCTTAGAGCGTTTGCACCAGCTGGACCTTCTGCCCGGACAGTACTTTCTTTATATATCCGCAAGGCAAACCCTCTCACCTTCTTCATTTCTTTCCTCCAATGTCACCCCTCCAATGAAGCCTACCTGCGTACCCTTGCATATGGCAGTGAATGCTCTACTCCCTTTCTCTTCTCCCATTCTCAACGACCCGAATGCACCCTACCCTGCTGTGTGTTAGCTTACCACCACCACCACCACCACCTGCCCCACCCAAAGTGATTGTCTCCTTCTACCCTTCTATATAATTAGTAATGTAAAAGGTTTGATTTTATTTTCTGTTTCCTTGCTCTTGTATGTACCATTCACGGGGGCCAGGGTGCTTGAGATTTGTTCACCTATGAATCCCAGTTGACTAGACTGGCACATAGTAGACCTTAATAAGCACTCGTTGAAAGAGTGAATGGATGAATCATTGGATAATCACAACATGCAAAATAATATAGGCTACATTATTATTGAGACTACACAGGCCTCCGTGGTCCAAGTTACAGGAGGAATCTCAACCACTTCTCATGTGTTGCACATCTGGAGATAACATTGGCAACACTGGTGTCATTTGCCACAGGAACTGGGGCGGAAGTCGACCAGTCAAGAACTGGGCCTGATTTTTACTATCTGTGTATAGACTCTGCCTTCCCCTCCAAATCACCCTTGTGAGCTTTGCAAGCCTGTTGCATGATGAGCAGTGCAAGCCTAGAGCCCACTTCTCCTCCAATCTCTGAGCCCCAGATTACTCCAGTTATTCTTCTATGTAGTCTTGGCTGAGCTGAGCCCCTCCTTTGACAAAGTGCCCTCACAGGGATTTTCAAAGAAATTCCATCTGCTCTTTGACATTTAACTGTTCCATGGCTCACGAGCCCTGGAGGAATCTGTGTACAGGTCTCAGTACATCTTCGTAAGAATCACCCTTCTCCACCTCCACCACGACTCCAAAATAATTTCCTCCAGAAGACCAGAATTCTACCTTTCTGCCAAAGAAAAGAGTCGGGGGGATCCTGCCCGCTACCCACCTCACAGGAGCCAACGTGAGCCCAGGCCGAATCCAAATCTCCCTTTGGTCATGGCCATTGTCTGCTCTGCACTTGCCTGCTGGGGCCAAGGCCGCAACACTGGGCCCAAGGAGGATGCCCTGGAACCTGTCTTTTTTTCATGGGCAGATGCCCGCTGTTTGCTGTCTGTCAACATCTTATCCCGGTTGCTCTGCTCAAGGGAAGAGGTCTGCCAGTACCTTCTGCATTGGCAACAGTATCGGAGCAATGTCACAGGCTCAGAAACATTGTTGTTTGCTTGGTCCACCGTGGGAAAGCCAGGACCTAGGATTTTGAGGACTGATGGAGGGTGCTGGGTAGTTAAGTTTCTGGGGAATGTGTTGTGATGGGGAAGTCCACTTGTCTTGGAAGGAAATGCTCACTCCACACATATGATCCCTCAAACATGCCTGGCAATAGGGCCCCAGCCCTTCCAAATAAAGGGACAGACTGCCACAGCTAATCCTGAAAGTGCAGATTAATTTTATTTTCCCACACCTCCTCACCTGACCCCGGCATGTTCCCTGTCACTCCTACCCTGCCATGTGTCCAAGTTTGAAAACAGAAGACTTTCCCAGCCCCAGCTGTCCTGGAGATGGAGTCTTTCCCTGTAGCATAGCAGCATGGGCTTCAGACTTGGCAGGCCCTGGGTCCACCTGCAAGGCTGCCAGTGACCAGCCAGCTGATCCTGGCAACTTGCTTGTGAGATCTGAGTTGGGGTTTTCTCCTCTGTAAACTCGGCCTGGCCTGGTGGCATCTCCCTTGCAGGACTACTGCAAAGTTAGAGACAATGCATGAAAACAGCAATCAAAGTGCCTGGAACAATTTAGGCACGCGGTAAATGCCAGCTGCCAAGTTTGCTAGGCTTTGGGCAGCTTGGGGCTCTCTATCCTTGAGTTATCCTAACAACTGGAGTGTTCTAGGACCCAGAAACTCAATCGCTTTTCAGAGTCATCCTTGCACCTAAAACTGCAGCTTTCCCACTTGCTTTGTGGAACCTCCGCTGGGGTGGGGCCAGTTTAGGTTTCAGATTTACTCAGCAAGAGGCTTGCACCTGGATGTCTCATCTGGATGCCCCGCAAAGCTCAAAGAATTTTTGTAAATGGCACGGTGAATGTTTTCTTTTTCTCTCCACCTTCCAGAAGCCCCTTTCCCTGCCTCTCCCTCACCCCTGTCTTTCATTTCACAGCCACCGGAAGTCCCGCCCTTCTTCAGCCTTTATCTAATCAAAGGAAGTTTAACTCTTTGCAGTACTCCTGTAGTGTGTTAGGGAGACTGAACCCCCAGGCCACAAGAGAATAAGCCTGGCCCATTGATCGCTTCCTTCTTGCGCTAGGGCAGGTCACCTGTCACCCAATCCCTTGTTTCCCAGTCCCCTGCAGAGCCTCCTGCCTGAGGCCTTCAGGATTCCAGCAGTCATCTCTCTGACAGGGCAGCTGGAGGTATTCTCCCAGTCTTTCTCCTCTTATACTGCTGGTTCTCTGACTGAATTAAGCTTCTTGGCCCGTACTTGCAAAGAACCATTTTAGACCATTGGATGATAACTTGCCACCAGAGCCAAAGAAAGCATGGATTCAGACAGGGTTGGGGAAGACATTACCTCTTCCCCTGAGCTAGCCGGAGGAGCATCCTGTTAAATGGGCAGTAATCACACCGGCCTGGCAGAGATAATATGTGGCATGCCTCTGGGACAGGCAGGTGCTCAACAAATCTTTTTACTCTGCAGCTCTCCCACTTACTAGCTGACTGACCTGGGGCTGACTGACTGCTGTAAGCCCCCTTGGGTAAAAGGGCGGGTGGGGGGAGGAATGTAATCCGGCCTGGTCCCCAGAAGGATTGGATGCCGCGGCCAGGGTTACTCACACCTCTTCCCCTGCCTTCACGTGGTGTTTCTTTTGAGGACAGAGACCTTGAGAGTGCACTAGCAGGCAGAGACCGGCAGCAGGGTGGCCTAGAGGAAAGCACTGTGGGTTTGCAGGGAATGGACATAGGGTCTTGTCTAGGATCTCTCTCTTGCCACTTCTGTGGCTCTAGAAGAGAAAGTCACCGAGGAACCTGGACCTCAGATTCCCACCTTGTTTACCTCTGGAGGTGGTATTGATAAATACAACTCCTCCCAGGGCAAAGAACAGGCCTTTTGATTTTCTGCAGCTCCAGTTTCTAACACACTGTCTGAATCCCAGAAGGCGCTCACCATTTTCTGGCTTGCTGAATGAATTTGGAGCTGCTGATGGGGTCATAGTTACTACTTTTGTTTGAAGCCTCCTTGGCCTGCAAGCTGAGGAGAGTGGGTCCCTGGGCCTTCTCCAGAAGGTCATTTGCTAGCCTACCCTGCACCTAGTGACGTTACTTTGCACACAGCTGGAAGCAGCGTAAGCCTGGATGTCAAGAAGGAAGAAGGTAGCCTGACCACTCTTGTGTGTGTTATAGCTGCTACCATGAGCCCCACAGGGCTAGGTTGGGCACTTGTCACTAGTGCTCCCCAGCTGGGGACCTAGTTCATGCAGTGCTTAGCTCTTGGAGAAAAGGTGGTAGGATTTGCGCCTGATCCCACATGACTTAGTATAGCATGGGCCATCGTGCCAGGTACCAATCCGGACTTACTCCATTGCCCCTTTGCCCCCTTGGACACACACACTTTTAAACAATGTGTGCACCCTAACGAACCATAGTTCCTGAGAGAAGTGCAAGGTTACCTTTCGGAGATGCCACAGGTGGAGCCTTTTCTCTGGCTCATCCAGTATCTCAGAAGTTCTGCTTTTTTATAGCCTTTTCTCGAATTATTTCAGAGTTGTTATTATTAACCATTTTTATTGTCATTAGTTTAAAGTCAGCCACAACACCCACCCTTTGAGGGTCTGCCCCGCTCACTTCTTCCCTTGCCTCATTCCTTGTTCTCCACTTTCCCCTTCATATAACCTTAACAGTTCGGTGAAGAGTTTATTTCCAAATGTCCACGCTACCTTCAGTGCCTCCATTTTTACTCCCTCCCCTTCTTCTCTATTATTTCCAAACCTCAGATTGTCCCCTCACCAAGATTTTCTGACGGTCTCATCTTTTTTTATTTCTGAAGTACCCCATGACAACCTTTTCCCCTGCAACCACCCCTTCTCTCTGCCCTCCTCCTCTCAAGATGATTTATGTGTATTTTCTACTTCCGTGGCAGGCACCCTGTGATGTCCCCTTCTTTTTGCCAGTGCTCCCTCCCCTATGCTGGGTGGAGTATCCAATCAAATATCTAATACATAATATTTTCATCATATATTCTGATCGCATATTTCAGTCCCCCCCAAACTTATTTAAGTGTCTCTTGAATTTTCACACATCCTATGGTGCTCCCTTCCCCGGCCCACTCCCCAAGACAGGTCACATAAGGTTTTTTACATTTTCATGGCACTTCAGGCTCGTTCTCTATCCCAGCATTTACTGCACTGCCAGTTTACCTATTTTTCTTTCCCACATAATCTAGAACATTCTTTGGACCTGGAGGATGTGTACTAGGGAGTATCCCTAGAATCTAGACTGGTGCCTCACATAACAGGTGGTCAGAAAATGCGCAAGATGTACTATTCGTTAGGCTTTTATTTTTCTCTATGTTCTGCAGTAACTAAGGAAAATCATGGTAAATGTCAATCTTCACGCAACAGCAGACACAAAGGGTTTCAGAAACGTCAGATATAAAGAAATCCTCCATCCTTCTTCAACATTTTACTGGGTATTTCAACTTCAAAAGAACAGCTTATTTCTATAAGTGCTGTACAAGATCATAGATTATGATGGAACGACTTCATTTTAGAACGTTAGCAAAACTGTTATACTAAATGTCAATGACAGGAAACAAAGAAAAAAATTTGTTCAATTATATTTTTAAACATATTGTTATTCTCAACAAACGGAATTTTAAAACGAATACAATTTTCCATTATCAAAAGCAAACACTCTATTTCGCAGTTGAACAATCATCACTGATCACAAATATCAAATACAGTGTCCCCCGCCCCCAATCGACATCATTTTCAACTTAGGACCCTGGCATCTACTCCTTGGGGTACCTGTGACTCTCTTTTACACCCCCAAGGGTCTGCCTCAGATCTACTTAAGGGGCGGAATAACCCCTAGCACCTGAATTGAGGATAGCCTCAACCTCTGCATCATCGTCCGAATCCCAGTCATAATTACAAGGCCAGTCTTTAGAGCATCGGTTACGAACCCTTGCCACAAAATGCATGACTTTCAGTTTGCTCGATTCCACGTGTGCTCGGGGCCCCCAGAAGAACTCATACTCCACCGGACTGCTACGGGGCACCGGTTTATAAATCAGGTACCCTCTGCGCACAAACTCTTCTGTGACGATCTTCTTCGGATCTCCAAAGATGCTGTGCTGACGTCCAGGCTGCATTCCTAACTTCCCCAGCACTTTCCAGACCAGAGCTTCCTTGGCGCTGTTGCCCATGATGAAGATGAGCGCTAATATAGACATCAGGAGACTTTTCTTGGTGCCCTGAAAATTGCTCCGGGGCACTGAAGGCTTTTGTGCTTGGGCAGTGCTCGAGGCTTCTTCAGGGGTGGTAGAGGCCTCCTCTGGAGTGCTCGGGTCTTCCTCGGGGCCGCTCAGGTCGTCTTCGGGGGTGCTCGCTACCACAGAGGCGGCCATAGGGGTCTCGGAGGCCTCTGAGGCCTGGATTTTGCGATTGTTGCGGTTCTCTTCTGCGGCTCTCGCATTACGGCGGCGCCGACTCTTTCGTCCCCGAGGCATGTCTCCTGCTGGAGGCTCAAAGCTTACAGCAGTCCTAGGGAAGGATGCTTGTAGCCTCTTCAGGAAGCAACAGCTTTATACCGTAAGAAGCTGCTGCCGCTGGAGCTACCAATGTCAATAGAGTCTTTGTAGCAATAAACAAGCCGTTCTCAGCTACAAAGGCTAGTTCCCACGCCAGCTGACTTGCGCGAGCAGCCGCCGCCAGCACTTGCCGCAGCTGCAAGCCCGCGAGAAAGCTCAGCAAAATTGGCCCCGCCTCTCCTGCCACGCACACTCCTACACCAAAGAGGAAGTAGGCTGGTCCTCCACAGGGACTTCCGCTAGCAGATAGGAAAAGGGGCAGGCAGCGACAGGGGTGGGACAAGGGCAGAAATGACAGCTAGAGATTGGAGGGGCCTGGAGTTTGCAGAAGAGAAAAAAATAGCTTAAAGTTTCTGTATTTTCAGCCTACTACAAACATTCCAAGATTGGCTCGACGGTCTAGGGAAGGAGTGCGTTGGCTCCATTCCCACTGACGACGGGCTGTGTGTGTGTTGAGGGTTGGGAGGCCAGGGGTGGCGGGAGGGTGTATTCTTGGAAGGAGTCAGCTGTCTCCAGCCTTCCTTTCCTGTCTTGGCTTACACAGCGCGTTCATTCACTCGCCCTGTTTTCAGAAGGCATTTGTGTGTATACTAATCAATTTGTGGTCCCATGTAGGACCCGGATAATATTGTTATGGCAGATGTGCTGGATGATGTGAGGAGATGGGACTGCAGAAACAAGCAGGGTGAAAGAGGTGCAGAGCCTTTAAAATGTGGTAGATATATGCACGATATATATACTGCCCTGCTTTTATACATACATACATACATACCTATATCGTGCATATATCTACCACATTATGTTTATATACAGTGCATATATCTACCACACATATATGTATGTATGTATGTATGAAAGCAGGGCAGTGACAGGATCAGAGGAACTGCATTTGTGCAACCTCTCAGAAAAGCAAACTGTTTCCTGGCAGACCACATAGGAAGCAATTGGAATAAGAAGCACTGGGAACTAAAGTATGCCTTAAGGCTGTTGCCATGGGGATGGAGAGGCAGAAAGACATTTTAAAGGTGACCGTTGAAGGGCTTTGCAGACAGAATGGATGAAGTGGGGAATGTGGAGGGGATGATGGAGTTCAGATTGGCTCCAAGGTTTCTAGGCTCCAGTCTTCCTGGACTCCTGATTTATTTTGCTTCTTTCAGAGCATACTCTGAACTTTATCCACTGCTTGCTTTTGCTCACTGTTTGCTCTGCCTGACCTGTCTTCTCAGCCTTCTCCAACTATCTAAATTCCATTTGACTGCTCACAGACCTGTTTCTCCCTGAAGCTTGTCTTGATCTGCCCAAAAGGGTAATGAGTCCATTTTTACTCCATTGAGGAAAGCCCTATAACTAGCACTCTATATCTTTCTTATGTCGTTCAAGGTATTAGTTTAAGCAAGTCACTTCTCTCTAAGCCTGTTTTCCCATCTATAAAGTGGGGCTAAAGTACAGCCCTCATAGGGTTGTGAGAATTAAATGAGATAAAAAGTGAAAAGCATTTATTACATGGTAAGCACAGATTTTACCTCTCAAGGTTTTCCAAGCGGTGTGTGAGTGTGGCATTTAATAAACGCGTGCTGAAGGAATTCATGATGGAAAAGATTTTATAGGTGTTCTTAACTGAACTCTTAAGAAACAAATGAATACTTTATGCCTGTCTTGCTGAAATTTTCTTTATAATTAGAGCCCACCGAGACCTCCTGTTGGGTAAGTTAGCAATAAATCAATTTGGTCAAGCAAAGAAAGCACCTCTCCAGGACACAGAGCACTCTTGAGCCAGCCCTCCGTTTGGGATAACCTTTGCGCGCGTTCTGGGACATGACCTACTCAAAACAGTAGTCTGGCTCCATCTGCTGTCCCACATTCTGAGAATTCTCGCAGTTTCTGGTCCATTGATAATTGCTCTGAATTGTTTTTCAGTACAGGTATGAACTTATTTTACTGTTTCCAGGAATTTGGGTCTTGCATGGAAGTCTATAGCATGTACAATCCTACCCTCATGAAACAAAAATGGGAGGATTACTTTTGCAGTTTATTTGCTTGTTTTTAGCATGAATTTTTTTTACTGCGACTTAATCTCAAACGTAGGGCAAAGAAGAGAGATTAATATTATAAACACCAATAGCTAGCTGTATAAAATTTAAATATTAGGCCCTACTTACTGTTTATCTTTTATATATTGGATATGGTAAAACCCTCCTATTACGTCTTCCCTGACCCACTCTGCTCTCTCCTTCCCCACTGTGCTCCTCTATAATGAAGTCAGCAATTATGCCCATGGAGACTTGTATATATTTGCTACCTACTTCTGTGTCTGTACACAATATAGAATCTCTTCCTTTATTTAAAGCACATCTTCATAATGTATACATTGATCAACACGTTGGTTTTCCAGCTCAACTTTATATTTTTTATGTTTACCCATGTAAATACATGGAACTCTAGTTCATTTATTTTAATTTTGTACATTTCATCATTTTCAATTTATCCTGTTCCTAATGATCCACGCCTATGCAGTTCCCATTTTTCCAAAACAAAATAATACTCTTATTAATATTTGTGTGCATGTTCCCTATGAACATGTGCATGCATTTCTCTAGGATCAACATCAACGAGTAGGGTTGCTGATGTGTTGGCATGTCTATGTTTAGATAGAACACATGGCTTTCCACTTTGTTTCATTTATAAAAATCAAACCATTCCATATTGAATTTCCAGGCAAACCTTTTTCCTAATTAATAATGAAATCTCCTCAATTTATACCTCTAATTCTTTCATTCTAGTGGCTGAATGTTATTCCTTGCAATGGATTTACCATAATCTCTTCAAGTGTCTGCCTGTTGGCTGGGCGTACTGTATTTCCAACTTATTTAATTTTCTTTTTCTATTATTATTATACTTTAAGTTCTAGGGTACATGTGCACAACGTGCAACTTTGTTACATAGGTATATATGTGCCATGTTGATTTGCTGCACCCATTAACTCGTCATTTACATTGGGTATTTCTCCTAATGCTATCCCTCCCCCTACCCTCCACCCCACGACAGGCCCCAGGGTGTGATGTTCCCCTCCCTGTGTCCAAGTGTTCTCATTGTTCAATTCCCACCTATGAGGGAGAACATACAGTGTTTGGTTTTCTGTCCTTGTGATAGTTTGCTCAGAATGTTGGTTTCTAGCTTCATCCATGTCCCTACAAACGACATGAAATCATCCTTTTTTATGGCTGTATAGTATTCCATGGTATATATGTGTCACATTTTCTTAACCCAGTCTATCATTGATAGACAGTTGGGTTGGTTCCAAGTCTTTGCTATTGTGAACAGTGCCACAATAAACATATGTGTGCATGTGTCTTTATAGTAGAATGATTTATAATCCTTTGGGTATATACCCAGTAATGGGATCACTGGGTCAAATGGTATTTCTAGTTCTAGATCCTTGAGGAATTGCCACACTGTCTTCCACAGTGGTTGAACTAATTTACACTCCCACCAACAGTGTAAAAGCTTTCTTATTTCTCCACATCCTCTCCAGCATCTGTTGTTTCCTGACTTTTTAATGATTGCCATTCTAACTGGTGTGAGATGGTATCTCATTGTGGTTTTGATTTGCATTTCTCTGATAACCAGTGATGAGCATTTTTTCATGTGTCTGTTGGCTGCATAAATGTCTTCTTTTGAGAAGTGTCTGTTCATATCCCTTGCCCACTTTTTGATGGGGTTGTTTGTTTTGTTGAAAATTTGTTTAAGTTCTTTGTAGATTCTTGATATTAGCCCTTTGTCAGATGGCTAGATAGTAAAAATTTTCTCCCATTCTGTAGGTTGCTTGTTCACTCTGATGGTAGTTTGTTTTGCTGTGCATAAGATCTTTAGTTTAATTAGATCCATTTGTCTATTTTGGCTTTTGTTGCCATTGCTTTTGATGTTTTAGTCATGAAGTCCTTGCCCATGCCTATGTCCTGAATGGTAATGCCTAGGTTTTCTTCTAGGATTTTTATGGTTTCAGGTCTAACATTTAAGTCTTTCACTCATCTTGAATTAATTTTTGTATAAGGTGTAATGAAGGGATCCAGTTTCAGCTTTCTACATATGGCTAGCCAGTTTTCCCAGCACCATATATTAAATAGGGAATGCTTTCCCCATTACTTGTTTTTGTCAGGTTTGTCAAAGATCAGATGGTTGTAGATTTGTGGTATTATTTCTGAGGGCTCTGTTCTGTTCCACTGGTCTGTATCTCTGTTTTGGTACCAGTACCATGCTGTTTTGGTTACTGTAGCCTTGTACTATAAAGTCAGGTAGCATGATGCCTCCAGCTTTGTTCTTTTTGCTTAGGATTGTCTTGGCAATGTGGGGTCTTTTTTGGTTCCATATGAACTTTAAAGTAGTTATTTCCAATTCTGTGAAGAAAGTCATTGGTAGCTTGATGGGGATGGCATTGAATCTATAAATTACTTTGGGCAGTATGGCCATTTTCACGATATTGATTCTTCCTACCCATGAGCATGGAATGTTCTTCCATTTGTTTGTATCCTCTTTTATTTCATTGAGCATTGGTTTATAGTTCTCCTTGAAGAGGTCCTTCACTTTCCTTGTAAGTTGGATTCCTAGGTATTTTATTCTCTTTGTAGCAATTGTGAATGGGAGTTCACTCAAAATTTGGGTCTCTGTTTGTCTGTTGTTGGTGTATAGAAATGCTTGTGATTGTTGCAAATTGATTTTGTAACCTGAGACTATGCTGAAGTTGTTTATCAGCTTAAGGAGATTTTGGGCCGAGACAATGGGGTTTTCTAAATATACAATCATGTCATCTGCAAACAGGGACAATTTGACTTCCTCTTTTCCTAAGGGAATACTCTTTATTTCTTTCTCTTGCCTGATTGCCCTGGCTAGAACTTCCAATACTATGTTGAGTAGGAGTGGTGAGAGGGGGCATCCTTGTCTTGTGCCGGTTTTCAGAGGGGATGCTTCCAGTTTTTGCCCATTCAGTATGATATTGGCTATGGGTTTGTCATAAATAGCCTTTATTATTTTGGGATATGTTCCATTGATACCTAGTTTATTGAGAGTTTTTAGCATGAAGGGCTGTTGAATTTTGTCAAAGGCCTTTTCTGCATCTATTGAGATAATCATGTGTTTTTTTGTCATTGGTTCTGTTTATGTGATGGATTGTGTTTATTGATTTGTGTATGTTGAACCAGCCTTGCATCCCAGGGATGAAGCCAACTTGATCATGGTGGCTAAGCTTTCTGATGTGCTGCTGGATTTGGTTTGCCAGTATTTTATTGAGGATTTTTGCATCAATGTTCATCAGGGATATTGGTCTAAATTCTCTTTTTTTGTTTTGTCTCAGCCAGGCTTTGGTATCAGGATGATGCTGGCCTCATAAAATGAGTTAGGGAGGATTCCCTCTTTTTCTGTTGATTGGAATAGTTTCCGAAGAAATGGTACCAGCTCCTCTTTATACCCCTGGTAGAATTCGGCTGTGGATCCGTCTGCTCCTGGACATTTTTTGGGTGGAAAGCTATTAATTATTGCCTTAATTTCAGCAATAATTTCAGTTATTGGTCTATTCAGAGATTCAACTTCTTCCTGGTTTAGTCTTGGGAGGGTGTGTGTGTCCAGGAATTCATCCATTTCTTCTAGATTTTCTAGTTTATTTGCGTAGAGGTGTTCATAGTATTCTCTGATGGTAGTTTGTATTTCTGTAGGATCAGTGGTGATATCCCCTTCATCATTTTTTACTGCATCTATTTGATTCTCTTTTCTTCTTTATTAGTCTCGCTAGTGGTCTATCAATTTTGTTTATCTTTTCAAAAAACGAGATCCTAGATTCATTGATTTTTTGACGGATTTTTTATGTCTCTGTCTCCTTCAGTTCTGCTCTGATCTTAATTATTTCTTGCCTTCTGCTAGCTTTTGAATTTCTTTGCTCTTTCTTCTCTAGTTCTTTTTATTGTGATGTTAGGGTGTCGATTTTAGATCTTTCCTGCTTTCTCTTGTGGGCATTTAGTGCTATAAATTTCCCTCTACACACTGCTTTAAATGTGTCCCAGAGATTCTGGTATGTTGTGTCTTTTATCTTATTGGTTTCAAAGAACATCTTTATTTCTGTCTTCATTTCGTTATTTTCCCAGTAGTTATTCAGGAGCAGGTTGTTCAGTTTCCCTGTAGTTGTGCAGTTTTCAGTGAGTTTCTTAATCCTGAGTTCTAATTTGATTACACTGTGGTCTGAGACACAGTTTGTTGTGATTTCTGTTCTTTTACATTTGCTGAGGAGTGCTTTACTTCCAGTTATGTGGTCAATTTTAGAATAAGTGAGATGTAGTGCTGAGAAGAATGTATATTCTGTTGATTTGGGGTGGACAGTTCTGTAGATGTCTATTAGGTCAGCTTGGTGCAGAGCTGAGTTCAAGTTCTGGATATCCTTGTTAACCTTCTGTCTCATTGATCTGTCTAATACTGACAGTGGGGTGTTAAAATCTCCCATTATTATTGTGTGGGAGTCTAAGTCTCTTTGTAGGTCTCTAAGGACTTGCTTTATGGATCTGGGTGCTTCTGTATTGGGTGCATGTATATTTAGGATAGTTAGCTCTTCTTGTTGAATTGATCCCTTTACCATTATGTAATGGCCTTCTTTGTCTCTTTTGATCTTTGTTGGTTGAAAGTGTGTTTCATCAGAGACTAGTATTGCAACACCTGCTTTTTTTTTTTTTTTTTTTTTTTTGCTTTCCATTTGCTTGGTAGGTCTTCCTCCATCCCTTTATTTTGATCCTATGTGTTTCTCTCCATGTGAGATGGGTCTCCTGAATGCAGCACACTGATGGGTCTTGACTCTTTATCCAATTTGCCAGTCTGTGTCTTTTAATTGGGGCATTTAGCCCACTTACATTTAAGGTTAATAATGTTATTTGTGAATTTGGTCCCGTCATTATGATGTTAGCTGGTTATTTTGCCCGTTAATTGATGCAGTTTCTTCATAGCATCGATGGTCTTTACAATTTGGCATATTTTTGAAGTGGCTGGTACTGGTTGTTCCTTTCCATGTTTAGTGTTTCTTTCAGGAGCTCTTGTAAGGCAAGTCTGGTGGTGACAAAATCTCTCAGCATTTGCTTGCCTGTAAAGGATTTTATTTGTCCTTCACTTATGAAGCTTAGTTTGGCTGGATATGAAATCCTGGGTTGAAAATTCTTTTCTTTAAGAATGCTGAATATTGGCCCACACTCTCTTCTGGCTTGTAGAGGAGGTTCTGCCGACAGATCACCTGTTAGTCTGATGAGCTTCCCTTTGTGGGTAACCCGACCTTTCTCTCTGGCTGCCCTTAACATTTTTCCTTCATTTCAACCTTGGTAAATCTGACCATTATGTGTCTTGGGGTTGCTCTTCTCGAGGAGTATCTTTGTGGTGTTCTCTGTATTTCCTGAATTTGAATGTTGGTCTGCCTTGCAAGGTTGGGGAAGTTCTCCTGGATAATATCCTGAAGAGTGTTTTCCAACTTGGTTTTTTTCTCCCTATCACTTTCAGGTACACCAATCAAACGTAGATTTGGTCTTTTCACACAGCCCCATATTTCTTGGAAGCTTTGTTCATTTCCTTTAATTTTTCATTCTCTAACCTTGTCTTCTCGCTTTATTTCATTAATTTGATCTTCAATCACTGATACCCTTTCTTCCACTTGATCGAATCGGCTATTGAAGCTTGTGCATGTGTCACGTAGTTCTTGTGCCATGGTTTTCAGCTCCATCAGGTCATTTAAGGTCTTTCTACACTGTTTATTCTAGTTAGCCATTCATCTAATCTTTTTTTCAAGGTTTTTAGCTTCCTTGTGATGGGTTTGAAGATCCTCCTTGGGCTCGGAGAAGTTTGTTATTACTGACCTTCTGAAGACTACTTCTGTCACCTCGTCAATATCACTCTGCGTCCAGCTTTGTTCCATTGCTGGTGTGATCCTTTGGAGGAGAAGAGGCACTCTGGTTTTTAGAATTTTCAGCTTTTCTGCTCTGGTTTCTCCCAATCTTTGTGGTTTTATCTACCTTTGGTCTTTGATGTTGATGACCCACAGATGGGGTTTTGGTGTGGATATCCTTTTTGTTGATGTTGATACTATTCCTTTCTGTTTGTTAGTTTTCCTTCTGACAGTCAGGTCCCTCAGCTGCAGGTCTGTTGGAGATTGCTGGAGGTCCACTCCAGACCCTGTTTGCCTGGGTATCACCAGCAGAGGCTGCAGAACAGCAAATATTATAGAACAGCAAATATTGCTACCTGATCCTTCCTCTGGGAGCTTTGTCCCAGAGGGGCACCCAGCTGTATGAGGTGTCAGTCGGGCCCTACTGGGAGGTGTCTCCCTGTTATGCTACACGGTGGTCAGGGGCCCACTTGAGGAGGCAGTCTGTCCGTTCTCAGAGCTCAAACACCATGCTTGGAGAATCACTGCTCTCTTCAGAGCTGTCACACAGGGACGTTTAAGTCTGCAGAAGTTTCTGCTGCCTTTTGTTCAGCTATGCCTGCCTCCAGAGGTGGAGTCAGCAAGCCTTGCTGCGCTGTGGTGGGTTCGGCCCAGTTCGAGCTTCCCGGCCACTTTGTTTACTTACTCAAGCCTCAGCAATGGCAGTTGCCCTTCCCGCTGCTGGGCTGCTGCCTTGCAGATTGATCTCAGACTGCTGCGCTAGCAGTGAGCAAGGCTCTGTGGGTGTGGGACCTGCTGAGCCAGGCGCAGGATATAATCTCCTGGTCTGCCAGTTGCTAAGACCATTTGAAAAGTGCAGTGTTTGAGCAGGAGTGTACCATTTTTCCAGGTATAGTCTGTCACGGCTTCCCTTGGCTAGGAAAAGGAAATCCCCTGACCCTTGGGCTTCCTGGGTGAAGTGACACCCCACCTTGCTTCGGCTCTCCCTCCGTGGGCTACACCCACTGTCCAACCAGTCCCAATGAGATGAACCAGGTACCTCAGTCGGAAATGCAGAAATCACCCGTCTTCTGCACGGATCACAGTGGAACCTGCAGACCTGAGCTGTTCCTATTTGGCCATCTTGGAATGGACCCACCCAACTTACTTGATTTTCTAAAAACAATGCTCCAATAAAATGCAATGCCCATTTTCTCAAATGGGAAATATTTCCAAAGGAGTATGAGAGTAAATTTTATCTTCAGGATATTTGACAAATTATTTAATATTCTTCCTTCTACTTCAGTCAGAATAGAGGTAATTTATGGATTTTTCTGAATCTTCAATAGGAAGTAGAGACTTGTCTCACTACATAATTCTACAATATATAAGCCTTGTTGAACATTACCCCAAAGGCACTGGATGGGCATCACTGAATGTTTTCCAGCAGGGAACTGAGGAGATCAGATCTGTGGTTTAGCAAAATCTCTTTGGCTGCAGTATGGAGAAAAATTGACTATGTGGGAGGGGAGAAGGGAGAGTGGAAGACCCTTATCCAGGCTACAGATAGTGGTGATCTGAAATAGAGTGAAGTGGAGAGAAGGAAATGAATATGAGAGATGTTTAGAAGACAGCATCAATAAGCCTTGTGGATTTCTTGGATCTTGGCAGTGAGGGAGAGAAACAGGTTAAGTGGGACACCCAGGTTCTGGCTTGGGTAGGAGATGAGATTCAGAATACAGGAGGAGAAGCAGGTCAGCTGCCTTGAGCTTCTCTTGGGTGCCTTGTCCTACTGAAGTATCATTGGATTTTAAATAGCTGCTTAAGCCACACTAATGCTCGGCCTCCCACAACACACAGTCACAGAGCAAAACAAGGTGCAGCCTGCCTGCAGAATTGTGGGAGGGCTGGGTATTGCCTATGACATTTGTATCTTGGAGCCAAGATTCTCTCTTTAAGCATGAGTAAACCCATACTCGGTTTCCCATGGACTCTTCTCAAAATGACAATTCTTAGAACCACAAATTGAGCCCATCATCATAGGCATGATGATGCTTCCTGAAATGCATCCTGGGGTCCTTTGGCATCTCAGGGTGCCAACATGCCCCAAGTGATATCAGGGGCAATCTGAACAAAAATGCCAAATGATTCAAGGCATTAAATAAGTCTGCATGCTCTTCTGTGGCTTCGGTGCCTACCACCAGTGCCTTTAGAGTAGCTTTTTTCGCTCCTCTTGGACATGCCTGTACATTTTCCTAGTGGGAAGGCCACCAGTCCTTCATTCTTTCTCTTTAGGAGTGGGAATGAATCTGGAGGCAGACATGAGATATTTACATCCTCAAAATTTTAAAAAAAGTACTCAATTACATTAAAGTTTCCCCAGGTATTATCCGCTGCATCACTTATTCTTAGGCAATGAACAGTGGTTGCATTTCTTACTTCAACATATATCTGAAATCCATCTTATTAATATTCATAATATCAAGAATAAGTAACTTCCTTTTGCCATTCTTCATGTGCATTATCTCTAGGTGGTCACTGTCATTTGGATGCCCAATGTAGATATGAGGCATCTGAGGCTGTGACTGGCACAATAACAGACCTGGTATCAAATCCCTGACAGGCGATGGAGTCAGGAGTTTTGATGCACTTCCCCTGATGCCCCAGACATTGTTCTTTCCCTCTCTGGTTCATTAAAATGATGCTATTCCCACTAGCACCACCCTCCCTGTCTTACAGGGTTGTCTGTGTAGATTTATGCAGCAGACTCCTTCTTGGCTTTACCTTACCTCCAGCCTCTCCTAATCCAAGGGCCTCTTGGTCATAAGATGATCATAAGATGATCTTCCTAAGGAGCCACTTACTTGTTTCCAGTCACTAGCTTATATTCCTTAGATGCTGGGTTGTGTGCCTTGCTAGCTCAATGGGGTTTGGCCCGTAGAACATCCTAAAAAAATGAGACATGATGGATCAAATGAGTGAACGAACAAATGAAGTAATGAGACAATATATATTCCCTCCTTAACATCTCTCACCTCGAGTCATTAGTGTGTTTGTCCCTCAGTCTCAGGTTTTCCCAGTGGATGAGCCCATAATGATCAAGCGGGGGAGACCTTCAGACTCAGCCCGCTGTGCATTTGCATGCCTGCATGCATGTAGTCATGTAGATATGCACCCATTCATATGTGCACCAGCATTTGCTTGCTCACCTTTATCCTTGCTTCTGGTTCTATGTGAAGGTTCTGACACTGGTCCCTCTGAGATAGACCATCCACTCAGCACTTGTCTATTTAAAATTTAGCACATTTTACCATATCAGACCTTCACAGAATTCATGAAGAGTGGGCATTCTCATTCCCTTCCTGTGGATGTGGAAGCCCAGCATGTAGAAGCCTCACTTAGTTAGAAGCATGGGCACAGGAGAGGAATGGGGGCAGGGTATCAACAATAATGGTGACCATTTGTTGAGCAGTTTGTCTCTGCCAGGCATTTTGCATATATGTTCCATTTATAATATAGTTACTATGATGCCTATAATTCTAAAGATGAGGCATCTGAGACATAACAAGAACAAATACTTGTTCTACCTATGTGTTAAGTTTTGTGACCTGGGTTCAAGCCCAGGTTTAATTGATGTCATAGCCCATGCCCTTATCATGAAGCCAAGAGTGGGGTGTGGTTGCAGACTGATGGAGTAGGGAGCAGTGTGTGTGTGAAGGATTGGGAGGTGCAAAAAGGCAAGGGGTTATATCCCAGCTGAGATAAATCCCACCTCCCCGAGAATCTTGAATGACTCTGAGGCCAGAGGTCATCTATAGGCCATCTCCAATTACTCCATAATTGCCAGGAGTCAACACTTCAAAAGTAGTAAAACACTTTGTAGCCTGAAAGGTACAGAAAGAATTCAACTCTCTACTTACAATATATTCACAGTTGAGGAGGGTGGGGATAGTTTGCACACATTCTTTTGGTAAATGCAGGTTTTGCCCTCCTCCTTCCTAAGTACATATGGCAGGGCCATCCTGAAAATTGTTATAGAAAGAGTACTCCTAGTTTGGAGATATGAAGGTATCAGGATATCATATCAGATATGAAACTGTCACCTTAAGGACAATAAAGGGATGCCTTGTATAAGCAATTGAACAGTGGACACTGTATAAGGAGTAGTAGTGAGAAATAAAGGGCCTTTTAAACTGTGGTCAATAATTTAGAGTTATGGGGTTTTAAGCAGGTAACAAAAATTCAGCTGAATAACTCAGAAACAATTCACTGCATATTATTAAGTGAAGAATTGTTTAGGGCAATAAGAATTATTATTAAGTAAAGAATTATTTAGGGCAGGGGTTCCCAATATTAAGGCAGCATATCAGGATTTTTTCTTTTGCTTAGTAATCAGGCTTTTATACAATTTCGTGTGTCAAGTTAAAAGAAATAATAGAAGCCTGATTACTAAATAAAACCATTTGTTACCTTGTAATTCAGGGGTTGGGGGTGGCAGGATGGTAATGGTGTTAGGAACAGACTCAGAATGGAAGCAGGAAGTTCTGATGACAGCATTTCAAAAGCTGAAATAAGAGCAAAGATATCCTCATCTGGAAATGGGTAGAGGCTAAGGAAAAAAGTTTATGGAATCTGGAATGTTGTGCAAAATATTGAACTGACTCTATCACAGACTGATAGAGTTGAATTATATCTTATGATCTTATAAGCAGGGTTCTAAA
The DNA here is from genome assembly GCF_029289425.2 of Pan paniscus. NCBI lineage: Eukaryota > Metazoa > Chordata > Mammalia > Primates > Hominidae > Pan > Pan paniscus. The sequence goes on along the minus strand of NC_073272.2, from coordinate 56,869,913 downwards.
CTCAAATACACACAGGGACCAAGAAGGAAATGTAAATATATTTTGCAGACTCGATGACATAGGAACTGAGGCAAACTCACAAGCACACTCTCTATCTAAAGTAGGCAGCAGCTGTTGCCATTTGCATGTCTTCTGTTGAGAAATGTCTATTCAGATTTTTTGTCCATTTTTAAATCAGATTATTAGACTTTTTCTATTGAGTTGTTTGAACTTCTTAGATATTCTGCTTACTAATCCTTTTTCAGGTGGACAGTTTGTAAATATTTTCTCCCATTCTGTGGGCTGTCTCTTCACTTTGTTGATTGTATCCTTTGCTGTGCAGAAACTGTTTAACTAGATGTGATTGTATTTGTCCATTTTTGCTTTGGTTGCCTGCACTTGTGAGTTATTACTCAGGAATTATTACTTGCCCAGACCAATGTCCTGGAGAGTTTCCCCAATATTCCCTATTAGTAGTTATATACTTTGAGGTCTTAGATTTAAGTCTTTAATCCATTTTGATTTGATTTCTGTATATGGTGAGAGATAGGAGTCTAGTTTCATTCTTCTGTATACGCATATCTAGTTCTCCCAACACCATTCATTAAAAAGACTGTACTTCCTCCAGTGTAGGTTCTAGGCATCTTTGTCAAAAATGAGTTCCCTGTAGATGTATGGATGTATTTCTGAGCTCTCTGTTTTATTCCATTGGTCTATGTGTCTGTTTAAATACCAGTACCGTGCTGTTTTGGTTACTATCACTCTGTAGTGTAATTTGAAGTCAGGTAATGTGACTCCTGCAGTTTTGTTAATTTTGCTCAGGATGGCATTGGCTATGCTGGATTTTTTATGGTTCCATATACATTTTAGGAATTTTTTTTCTATTTCCGTGAAGAACGTCATTGGTATTATGATAGGGGTTACACTGAATCTGTAGATTGCTTTGGGTAGTATGGACATTTTAGTAATATTGATTCTTCTAATCCATGATCATGGAATATGTTTCCATTTTTTGTGTCCTCTTCAATTTGTCACATCAATGTTTTAAAGATTTCATTGTAGAGATCTTTCACTTCTTTGGTTAAGTGAATTCCTAGGTGTTTTATTTTATCTGTAGCTCTTGTAAATGGGATTGGTTTCATGATTTTCTCTTTAGTCTGTTCACTGTTAGCATATAGAAATGCTACTAACTTTTGTATGTTGATTTTGTATCCTGCAACTTTACCGAATTTGTTTATCGGTTCTAAGAGTTTTCTGGTGGAGTCTTTAGGTTTTGCGAAATATAGGATCTTATCATCTGTAAACAAGGATAATTTGACTTATTCCTTTCCAATTTGGATGCACTTTACATCTTTCTCTTGTCTGATTGCTTTAGCTAAGACATCCAGTACTATGCTGAATAACAGTGGTAAAAGAGGGCATCCTTGTCTTGCTCCAGATCTTAAAGGAAAGGCTTTCAGTTTTCCCCCATTCAGTGTGATACTAGCTGTAAGTCTGTCATCTGTGGTTTTTATGGTTTTCATTGTGTTGAGGTATGTTCCTTCTATACTCAGTTTTTTTAGTTTTTTTTTCCATGAAGAGGTGTTGAATTTTATCAAATGCTTATTCAGTATCAATTAAATTGATCATATGGTTTTTGTCCTTCATTCTGTTGATATGATGTATCACAATGACTGGTTTGCATATGTTGAAACATCCTCACATGCCAGAGTTAAATTCCATCTGGTAATGATGAATGATATTTTTAATGTGTTGCTGAATTCAGTTTGCTAGTATTTTGTTGAGGATTTTTGCATCAATATTTGTCAGGGTTATTAGACTGTAGTTTTGTGGGGTTTTTTTAATGTGTCATCTGGTTTTGGTATCAGGGTAATGACCTTATACAATGAGCTCATGAAATCAGTTTGGAATTATTCCATCCTCCTCTACTTTTTGAAAATAGTTTAATTAGGATTGGTATTAGTTCTTATTTAAATGTTTGGTAGAATTCAGCAATGAAGCCATGGGGTCACTGGCTTTTCTTTGCTGTAAGTTTTTTTTTTATTATTATAGTTTTGCTCTCATTACTTGTTATTGATCTGTTCAGGTTTTGGATTTCTTCATGGTTCCATATTGCTAGGTTGTATATGTCTAGGAATTTGTCCATTTATTCTAGGTTTTCCAAATTATTGGCGTATAGTTTTTCATAGTAGTCTCTAATGATCCTTTGACCTTCTACAGGATCAGTTGTAATGTCTCCCTTTTTAGCTCTGATTTTATTTATTTGGGTATTCTCTCTTTTCTTCTTAGTGTGGCTAAAGCTTTGTCGATTTTTAAAAGTCTTTTTGAAAAACCAACTTTTCATTTTATTGGTGTTTTGGTTTTTTTCATTTCAGTTTCATTTATTTCTGCTCAGATCTTTATTATTTATTTTCTTCTACTAATTTTAGGCTAGATTTGCTCTTGCTTTTTGAGTTCTTTAAGATGAATTGTTAGGTTGCTTATTGGAAGTTTTACTATTTTATTGATGTAGGTGTTTATAGCTATAAACTTTCCTCTTAGTACTGCTTTTGCTCTATCCCATAGGTTTGGCATGTTGTTTCCATTATGATTTCTTTCAAGAATTTTTTCAATTTCCTTCTTAATTTATTCATTGATCCACTGATCATTCACCAGCATGTTGTTTAATTTCCATGTGTTTGTATAGTTTCCGTAGTTCCTCTGGTTTTTGACTTTTTATTTTATTTCATTATGATCAGAGAAGACACTTGATATGATTTCAATTACTTTGAATGTTTTAAGACTTGTTTCACGGCCTAACATATGAGCTATCCTTGAGAATGATCCATGTGCTGAAGAGAAGAACGTGCATTCCTCATCCATTGGATGAAGTGTTCTGTAAATATCTATTAGGTCCATTTGGTTTATAGTGCAGATTAAATCTGATGTTTCCTTGTTGATTTTCTGTCTAGATGTTCTGTCCAAAGCTGAAAGTGGGGCACTGAAGTCCCCAGCTGTTAATTTATTGGAATCAATCTCTCCCTTTAGCTCTATTAATATTTTCTTTATATATCTAGGTGCACCAGTGTTGGGTGCATATGTATTTGCAATTGTTTTATCCTCTTGCTGAATTGGTCCCTTTATCATTATTTAATGTCCTTCTTTGTCTCTTCTATAGTTTTGGTCTTGAAATATATTTATTCTGATATAAATAAGTATAGTTACTCCTTTTTTTTTTTTTTGGTTTCCATTGGCATGGAATATATTTTTCCATCCCTTTATTTTCAGTCTATGCATGTCCTTATAGGTGAACTGTGTGTCTTGTAGGCAACAGATCGCTGGGTCTTGTCTTTTTAATCCACTGAGCCACTCTTTCTTTTGACTGGAGAGTTTAGTCCATTTCCATTCAATGTTATTATTGATAAGTAAGGACTTCTACCATTTGGTTATTTGTTTTCTGGTTGTTTTGTGGTATTCTCTTCCTTCCCGTCTTCCTTTTTGTGAAAGTGATTTTCTCTGGTGGTATGTTTTAATTCTTTCCTTTTAATTTTTAGGTATCTGTTGTAGGATTTTTGATTTGGGGTTACTATAATGCTTGCAAGTAACATCTTATAACCCATTATTTTAAAGTGATGACAACTTAACAGTGATTGCAAAACAGATAAACATACTAACAAGCAAAGAGAAAATTAATGAAAACTGCACACTTTAACTTCATTCCCCCTCTACTTTTAAACTTTTTCTTGTTTCAGTTTATATCTTATTATAATGTCCATGTTTTGAAAAGATGTTTTAGTTATTATTTTTGATAGGTTCATATTTTAGTTTTTGTACTCAAGATATGAGTAGCTTACACAACATAACTACAGTATTATAATAGTCTGTGTTTGTCTGTGTACTTTCTATTACCAATGAGTGTTTTGCCTTCAGATATTTTATTGCTTGTTAACAGCCTTTTCTTTCAGATGGAAGAAATCCATTTAACATTTTGTGGGACAAGTCTGGGTGTTCATGGAGTATCTCAAGTTTTTGCTTGTTTGTTTGTTTGCTGTAAAAGTATTTCTCCTTCATGTTCGAAGAATATTTTCACTGGATATATTATTCTAGGATAATCAATTTTTTTTTCCTTCAGCACTTTAAATATGTCACACTCCTCCCTGCTGGTCTGTAAGGTTTCCACTGAGATGTCTGCTGTCAGATGTATTGGAGCTCCATTGTACGTAATTTGTTGCTTTTCTCTTGGTATTTTTAGGGTCCTTTCTGTATCCTTGATCTTTAGGAATTTCATTATAAAATGCCTTGAGGTAGTCTTTTTTTGGTTAAACCTGCTTTGTGTTCTATAGTCTTGTATTTGGATATTGATATCTTCCCTTAGGTTTGGGAAGTTCTCTATTAGTATCCCTTTGGATAAACTTTCTATCCCTATCTCTTTCTCTATCTCCTCTTTGAGGTCAATAACTCAGATTTTTTCTTTCGAAGCTATTTTTTAAATCTCATAGGTGTGCTCCATTGTTTTTATTACCTTTTCTTTTGTCTCCTCTGACTGTGAGTTTTCAAACAGCCCGTCTTTAAGTTCGCTAATTATTTCTTCCGCTTGATCAATTCTGCCATTAAAGGACTGTGATGCATTCTTCAGTATGCCAGATGCATTTTTCAACTGTAGAATTTCTGCTTCTTTTTAATTACTTCAATCTCTTTGTTAAATTTTTCTGATACAATTCTAAATCCCTTCTCTGTGTTATCTTGAATTTCTTTGAGTTTTCTTAACATGGCTATTTTGAATTTTCTGTCTGAAAGGTCACATATCTCTTTTTCTTTAAGATGGTCCCTGGTGGCTTATTTTGCTCATTTAGTGAGGTCATTTTCCTGGATGGTGTTGATGCTAGTAGATATTCTTCAGTGTCATGGCATTAAAGAGTTCAGTTTTTATCATAGTCTTCACAGTCTCGGCTTTTTTTGTACCTGTCATTCTCGGGAAGGCTTTCCAGATATTTGAAAGGACTTGGGTGTTGTGATCTAAGATATATCTGCTTCAGTAGGCACCTCAAGCCTCCTCTTGCTTTTTATAATTTTCCTTTTCCCGTACTCTGCTCAAGTCCCTACCATTTCCTCTCTCCTTTTCATTTTTTCTTCATTAATACCCAGGTACCTCTCCACAAACTGAAGCTGTGTTCAATTTATGCTGGATGCTTTTCCCTATTGCAATAGTATATTGCCAATTATTTTAAAATCTGTCCTTACAACTTCAACAAGTCTCCAGCTTTTTTATTTTGACAAACTCCTTAAAGGTTCTTCAAAGATCTTCAGTTTTAGAGGAACAGCATAAAAATTTGTTTTACTCTAATTCTTTTCTCCTTTCCCATCTTCAATATATTTTCAAATAAGGGAATGACATTATTCTTATCTCATGTTTTGAAAATATGATTTTATGGCAGACCAACAGTTTAGATATTTTCTGTGACTGGCAACAATAATAGCCCTCTTGTAGATATGTGTCTGAGGATGCTATGTACTTCCATTTATGTATAGTCAAAAATCCCAATAAATGCTTCTTCATGTTTTGAGAAAATTGAAAAGTGACCACAACCTTTCATTATGAAAGCCTCAAAATTACAGGCAAGCAGATCACTTTCATTTTATCAGTGGTGTGTGCAAGGTGTGCATATTTAGCAGTTAAGATATTTTCATCTTCTTTGTTATAAGTTTTGTAGACTGAACAGAATTTGCTAAATTTTACATTTGAATGTTCAGGTATATGAGCAAATTCTAATTTGTAGTTAGATAAATTTGGGCCAACTCTGAGGAATGCATGGTCTCAGGACAAGAAATCTAGTGGGAGTGAGGGGCGAGTGTGCGTGGGTGTGTACTACTTTCAGATCATAGTAAATGCTATGAGGAATTTAACCAGGTACGGTGATAAACAGTACCTGTAGGGAGAGAGTACTACTTTAAACAAGAAGAAAATAAAAGGCTTCTTTGGGAATGTAACATTTGAGGTGAGGCCACAACATTGAGACTACTGTGATAGGTAGAGGCCAGATCATGAATGTGCCTTGAAGTCTGGGGTAGCAGGTTTGGATGTTATTATTAATGTAGTGGAAGGTTCTTACAAAGTTTAGAGTATGTGAGTAACATGATCTGATTAACATTTAAAATATTTCACACTTGCAGTTGGGTAAGGAATAGACTGTAAAGGTCAGTACTGAAAGAAGAACAACTAGTTAGGAGACTATTGCAGGTGAGAGATGAAGGTGCGTAGGTGTAAGGTTGGCCCAGTGGAGATAAAGCGGATGGTTTTGGAATGTATTTAGGAACTGGACATACTGGACTTGCTGATGGATTGGACGGAGGAATCAAGGGAAAGGTTAGAGTGATGGGATGGGACAAAATCTCAAAGGGCCCCTCATAATGGGGCCCTTGAAATACTTCTTTCCAAGTCCTTTGGAAGCCTTCAGTAAACACTTTCAATCCTCTGTTGGATTTCATCTGACAGAATGTGATGAGATCTGTAGTAGATTTAAAGTTTTGATGGTTGAACAACTCAGCCTTGTAGTGTAATGCATCCATTATTTTGCAAAGTTAATTTTGTCTGAAATTTTATCGTAGTTAAATTAATAAATGTTTTGTACTTCGCTTTACTGCAGTAATAACACTCAGTGATCCCAAAGTTTCTCCCTTTAGAAGATTCCTTAGTAAGAGACTTTCAGTGGTTTCAGAGACCAAAGAGATAGAGGGAGACAGAGACAACAAGAGACAGAGAGAGACAGAGAGACAGAGAGAGAGAGAGAGAATAGTGAATTCTATTGTATTATGTTGTATCTTTTCAAGTCCTATTAAATTCCGTTCTGCACTGTCTGTCCTACTGTACTATAGGTTACAACCCAAACCTCTCTTCTTTTCTTTTTCTTCCCCTTCCCCATTCTTCCACTGACCTTCCATCTTCCCCCACTTCCATATTTTTCTTTTTTATTATTTTATTTTTATTTTTATTGGTAAGTCAGAATATAGTTCTTTTGATGTAAGATTATTTTACTATTTTTTTCCTATTTGGATGCCTTTTCTTTTTTTTAATTTTATTATTATTATACATTAAGTTTTAGGGCACATGTGCACAATGTGCAGGTTTGTTACATATGTATACATGTGCCATGCTGGTATGCTGCACCCATTAACCCGTCATTCAGCATTAGGTATATTTCCTAATGCTATACCTCCCCCCTCCCCACACCCAACAACAATCCCTGGTGTCTGATGTTCCCCTTCCTGTGTCTATGTGTTCTCATTGTTCAATTCCTACCTATGAGTGAGAACATGCAGTGTTTGGTTTTTTGTCCTTGTGATAGTTTCCTGAGAATGATGGTTTCCAACTTCATCCATGTCCCTACAAAGGACATGAACTCATCATTTTTTATAGCTGCATAGTATTCCATGGTGTATATGTGCAACATTTTCTTAATCCAGTCTATCACTGTTGGACACTTAGGTTGGTTCCAAGTCTTTCCTATTGTGAATAGTGCCACTATAAACATACATGTGCATGGGTCTTTATAGCAGCATGATTTATAATCCTTTGGGTATATACCCAGTAATGGGATGGCTGGGTCAAATGGTATTTCTAGTTCTAGATCCCTGAGGAATTGCCACACTGACTTCCACAGTGGTTGAACAAGTTTACAGTCCCACCAACAGTGTAAAAGTGTTCCTATTTCTCCACATCTTCTCTAGCACCTGTTGTTTCCTGACTTTTTAATGATTGCCATTCTAACTGGTGTGAGATGGTATCTCATTGTGGTTTTGATTTGCATTTCTCTGATGGCCAGTGATGGTGAGCATTTTTTCATGTGTTTTTGGCTGCATAAATGTCTTCTTTTGAGAAGTGTCTGTTCATATCCTTTGCCCACTTTTTGATGGGGTTGTTTTTTTTCTTGTAAATTTGTTTGAGTTCATTGTAGATTCTGGATATTAGCCCTTTGTCAGATGAGTAGATTGCAAAAATTTTCTCCCATTCTTTAGGTTGCCTGTTCACTCTGATGGTAGTTTCTTTTGCTGTGCAGAAGCTCTTGAGTTTAAATAGATCCCATTTGTCAATTTTGCCTTTTGTTGCCATTGTTTATGGTGTTTTAGACATGAAGCCCTTGCACATGCCTATGTCCTGAATGGTAATGCCTAGGTTTTCTTCTAGGGTTTTTATGGTTTTAGGTCTAACATTTAAGTCTTTAATCCATCTTGAATTAATTTTTGTATAAGGTGTCAGGAAGGGATCCAGTTTCAGCTTTCTACATATAGCTAGCCAGTTTTCCCAGCATCATTTATTAAATAGGGAATCCTTTCCCGATTGCTTGTTTTTCTCAGGTTTGTCAAAGATCAGATAGTTGTAGATATGCGACATAATTCTGAGAGCTCTGTTCTGTTCCATTGATGTATATCTCTGTTTTGGTACCAGTACCATGCTGTTTTGGTTACTGTAGCCTTGTAGTATAGTTTGAAGTCAGGTAGCATGATGCCTCCAGCTTTGTTCTTTTGGCTTAGGATTCACTTGGCGATGCGGGCTCTTTTTTGGTTCCATATGAACTTTAAAATAGTTTTTTCCAATTCTGTGAAGAAAGTAATTGGTAGCTTGATGGGGAAGGCATTGAATCTATAAATTACCTTGGGCAGTATGGCCATTTTCACGATATTGATTCTTCCTACCCATGAAAATGGAATGTTCTTCCATTTGTTTGTATCCTCTTTTATTTCATTGAGCAGTGGTTTGTAGTTCTCCTTGAAGAGGTCCTTCACATCCCTTGTAAGTTGGATTCCTAGGTATTTTATTCTCTTTGAAACAATTGTGAATGGGAGTTCACTCATGATTTGGCTCTCTGTTTGTCTGTTATTGGTGTATAAGAATGTTTGTGACTTTTGTACATTGATTTTATATCCTGAGACTTTGCTGAAGTTGCCTATCAGCTTGAGGAGATTTTGAGCTGAGATGATGGGGTTTTCTAGATATACAGTCATGTCATCTGCAAACAGGGACAATTTGACTTCCTCTTTTCCTAATTGAATACCCTTTATTTCCTTCCTGATTGCCCTGGCCAGAACTTCCAACACTATGTTGAATAGGAGTGGTGAGAGAGGGCATCCCTGTCTTGTGCCAGTTTTCAAAGGGAATGCTTCCAGTTTTTGCCCATTCAGTATGATATTGACTGTGGGTTTGTTATACATAGCTCTTATTATTTTGAGATACGTCCCATCAATACCTAATTTATTGAGAGTTTTTAGCATGAAGTTGTTGAATTTCGTCAAAGGCCTTTTCTGCATCTATTGAGATAATCATGTGGTTTTTGTCTTTGGTTCTGTTTATATGCTGGATTACATTTATTGATTTGCATATGTGGAACCAGCCTTGCATCCCAGGGATGAAGCCCACTTGATCATGGTGGATAAGCTTTTTGATGTGCTGCTGGATTCGGTTTGCCAGTATTTTACTGAGGATTGTTGCATCAATGTTCATCGGGGATATTGATCTAAAATTCTCTTTTTTGGTTGTGTCTCTGCCCGGCTTTGGTATCAGGATGATGCTGGCCTCATAAAATGAGTTAGGGAGGATTCCCTCTTTTTCTATTGATTGTAATAGTTTCAGAAGGACTGGTAACAGCTCCTCTTTGTACCTCTGGTAGAATTCGGCTGTGAATCCATCTGGTCCTGGACTTTTTTGATTTGTAAGCTATTGATTATTGCCTCAATTTCAGAGCCGTTATTGGTCTATTCAGAGATTCAACTACTTCCTGGTTTAGTCTTGGGAGAGTGTATGTGTCGAGGAATTTATCCATTTCTTCTAGATTTTCTAGTTTATTTGCGTAGAGGTGTTCATGGTATTCTCTGATGGTAGTTTGTATTTCTGTGGGATTGGTGGTGACATCCCCTTTATGATTTTTTATTGCATCTATTTGATTCTTCTCTCTTTTCTTCTTTATTAGTCTTGCTACTGTTCTATCAATTTTGTTGATCCTTTCAGAAAACCAGCTCCTGGGTTCATTAATCTTTTGAAGGGTTTTTTTCTGCCTCTATTTCCTTCAGTTATGCTCTGATCTTAGTTATTTCTTGCCTTCTGCTAGCTTTTGAATGTGTTTGCTCTTGCTTCTCTAGCTCTTTTAATTGTGATGTTAGGGGGTCAATTTTAGATCTTTCCTGCTTTCTCTTGTGGGCATTTAGTGCTATAAATTTCCCTCTACACACTGCTTTGAATGTGTCCCAGAGATTCTGGTATGTTGTGTCTTTGTTCTCGTTGGTTTCAAAGAACATCTTTATTTCTGCCTTCATTTCCTTATGTACCCAGTAGTCATTCAGGAGCAGGTTGTTCAGTTTCCATGAAGTTGAGCGGTTTTCAGTGAGTTTCTTAATCCTGAGTTCTAGTTTGATTGCACTGTGGTCTGAGAGACAGTTTGTTATAATTTCTGTTATTTTACATTTGCTGAGGAGTGCTTTACTTCCATCTATGTGGTCAGTTTTGGAGTAAGTGTGGTGTGGTGCTGAAAAGAATATATATTCTGTTGATTTGGGGTGGAGAGTTCTGTAGATGTCTATTAGGTCCACTTGGTGCAGGGCTGAGTTGAATTCCTGGGTATCCTTGTTAACTTTCTGTCTCATTGATCTGTCTAATGTTGACAGTGAGGTGTTAAAGTCTCCCATTATTATTGTGTGGGTGTCTAAGTCTCTTTGTAGGTCACTAAGGACTTGCTTTATGAATCTGGGTGCTCCTGTATTGGGTGCATACATATTTAAGATAGTTAGCTCTTCTTGTTGAATTGATCCCTTTACCGTTGTGTAATGGCCTTCTTTGTCTCTTTTGATCTTTGTTGGTTTAAAGTTTGTTTTATCAGAGACTAGGATTGCAACCCCTGCCTTTTTTTTGTTTTCCATTTGCTTGGTAGATCTTCCTTCATCCCTTTATTTTGAGCCTACGTGTGTCTCTGCCCGTGAGATGGGTTTCCTGAATACAGCACACTGATGGGTCTTGACTCTTTATCCAATTTGCCAGTCTGCATCTTTTAATTGGAGCATTTAGCCCATTTACATTTAAGGTTAATATTGTTATGTGTGAATTTGATCCTGTCGTTATTATGTTAGCTGGTCATTTTGCTCGATAGTTGATGCAGTCTCTTCCTAGCCTTGATGGTCTTTACAATTTGGCATGTTTTTGCAGTGGCTGGTACCAGTTGTTCCTTTCCATGTTTAGTGCTTCCTTCAGGAGCTCTTTTAGGGCAGGCCTGGTGGTGACAAAATCTCTCAGCATTTGCTTGTCTGTAAAGTATTTTATTTCTCCTTCACTTCTGAAGCTTAGTTTGGCTGGATATGAAATTCTGGGTTGAAAATTCTTTTCTTTAAGAATGTTGAATATTGGCCCCCACTCTCTTCTGGCTTGTAGAGTTTCTGCCGAGAGATCCGCTGTTAGTCTGATGGGCTTCCCTTTGTGGGTAACCCAACCTTTCTCTCTGGCTGCCCTTAACATTTTTTCCTTCATTTCAACTTTGGTGAATCTGACAATTATTTGTCTTGGAGTTGCTCTTCTCTAGGAGTATCTTTGTGGCATTCTCTGTATTTCCTGAATTTGAATGTTGGCCTGCCTTGCTAGATTGGGGAAGTTCTCCTGGATAATATCCTGCAGAGTGTTTTCCAACTTGGTTCCATTCTCCCCATCACTTTCTGGTACACCAATCAGACGTAGATTTGGTCTTTTCACATATTTCCATATTTCTTGGAGGCTTTGTTCGTTTCTTTTTATTCTTTTTTCTCTAAACTCCTCTTCTTGCTTCATTTCATTCATTTCATCTTCCATCACTGATAGCCTTTCTTCCAGTTGATCGCATCGGCTATTGAGGCTTCAGCATTCATCACGTAGCTCTCTTGCCTTGGTTTTCAGCTCCATCAGGTTCTTTAAGGACTTCTCTGCATTAGTTATTCTAGTTATCCATTTGTCTAATTTTTTTCTGATCTTTTAACTTCTTTGCCATTTGTTCGAATTTCCTCCTGTAGCTCAGAGTAGTTTGATCATCTGAAGCCTTCTTCTCTCAACTCGTCAAAGTCATTCTCTGTGCAGCCTTTGTTCCATTGCTGGTGAGGAGCTGCGTTCCTTTGGAGGAGGAGAGGTACTCTGCTTTTTAAAGTTTCCAGTTTTTCTGCTCTGTTTTTTCCCCATCTTTGTGGTTTTATCTACATTTGGTCTTTGATGATGGTGATGTACAGATGGATTTTTGGTGTGGATGTCCCTTCTGTTTGTTAGTTTTCCTTCTAACAGACAGGACCCTCAGCTGCAGGTCTGTTGGAGTTTGCTAGAGGTCCACTCCAGACCCTGTTTGCCTGGGTATCAGCAGCAGTGGCTGCAGAACAGTGGATATTGATGAACCACAGATGCTGCTGCCTGATCGTTCCTCTGGAAGTTTTGTCTCAGAGGAGTACCCGGCCATGTGAGGTGTCAGTCCGCCCCCTACTGAGGGGTGCCTCCCAGTTAGGCTACTTGGGTGTCAAGGACCCACTTGAGGAGGCAGTCTGCCGGTGTTCAGATCTCAAGCTGCGTGCTGGGAGAACCACTACTCTCTTCAAAGCTGTCGGAGTGGGATATTTAAGTCTGCAGAGGTTACTGCTGTCTTTTTGTTTGTCTGTGCCCTGCACCCAGAGTTGGAGCCTACAGAGGCAAGTAGGCCTCCTTGAGCTGTGGTGGGCTCCACCCAGTTTGAGCTTCGGGGCCGCTTTGTTTACCTAATCAAACAACTAACTTGGCAATGGTAGGCGCCCCTCCCCCAGCCTCACTGCCACCTTGCAGTTTGATCTTGGACTGCTGTGTTAGCAATGCGCAAGACTCTGTGGGCATAGGACCCTCTGAGCCAGGTGCAGGATATAATCTCCTGGTGTGCCGTTTTTTAAGCCAGTTGGAAAAGCGCAGTATTAGGGTCAGAGTGGCCCGATTTTCCAGGTGCCGTCTGTCACCACTTTCTGTGACTAGGAAAGGGAATTCCCTGACCCCTTGTGCTTCCAGGGTGAGGCGATGCCTCACCCTGCATCGGCTCATGCACGGTGCGCTGCAGCTACTGTCTGGCTCTCCGCAGTCCTGCACCTACTGCCTGGCACTCCCCAGTGCGATGAACCTGGTACCTCAGTTGGAAATGCAGAAATCACCCGTTTTCTGCATCACTCATGCTGGGAGCTGTAGACCAGAGCTGTTCCTATTCGGCCATCTAGGCTCCTCCCTCCTGATGTAAGTTTAAATGTATTGTTTAACAACATTGTGCACAGTGCTCCTTTCATAAAAGTGAATTTTTAAAACCATTATACTGTACTTAACATTCCCTTTTTATTCCCATAATTACTCATTTGTGATCTTTCTCTCTCTCTTTTTTTTTTCTCAAATAATCAGCTTTTGGTTTTGTTGATTGTTGATCCTATTGTTTCCTTTCTTTTACTTCTATTTTGTTCTTTTTTAGTTTCTTGAATTATTTACTTAGCTTACTACTTTCAGTCTTCTTTGTTAATACAAACATTTATGTCTTCAAAATTTCACTTTAAATACCACTCTAGCTGCATCTCACAAGTTTTGATGTGTACTACTTTCATTCTCATTCCAAACCTTTTCTAATTTCCCCTATGAATTCTCCCTTGACACACAGGTTATTTATAAACTATTCTTTGAATGGCCAAGTATTTCAGGCATTGGGGGTTATCTTTTGTTATTGATGACTAATTTACTTGTGTTGTGGGAAGACAATGTAATAAAGAGGGGAATGACTCTTTGGTAGTATTTGCTCTGTTTTATAGTATGTGTTTACTTTTAAAAAATGTTCTGTTTAGTCTAGAATGAATATGTACTCTTTTTTTTGTTCAGTGTCTTATTTTACATGCATTCATCAGACAAACCTTGCTATGTTGTTTAATTTATCTCTATCTTTATTTAGTATTGGTTTGCTTCATCTAGCAATTACGGAGAGGAATTATGTTAAAATTCTATAATATAAATGTGATTGTCAATTTATCAGTTTCTTCTTGTAAGTCTGATGGTTTCTGCTTTACATATTTTGAAGCTATATTCTTTGGTTTATAAATATCCTGAATTGATACAGATTTTAAGTCAGTTGTATAATTTAGTGTTATTTAGAAGGTTTTAATTTTATTATGTGTTTTTCTGCCTTAAAGCCAGCTTAGTCAGATGTCAATATAATTTCACCAGCCTTCTGTTTATTATTTTTGTGTGTATAGTTTCTTCATTCATCACCTCTAAAAACTTTATTTTGAAATAATTACAGATAGAGAGAAATTTGCAAAGATAATACAGAGAGTTCCTTTATAACCTTCTTCAAGTTTACCTAACTGGTAACATCTTACATAATTATGGCACAATATCAAAACCAAGAAATGGTCATTGACACAATGTTTGTGTATGGTTTTATGTTCTACACATATATAATATGTATAGTTCATATTATCACATATGTAGATTTTAATAACCACCACTGACTTAAAATACAAAACTATTCAATTACCCCTTTACAGCCACGTCTACTCTCTAAAATCCACCTTCCCTAAGCCCTAATAACCTCTAATCCATTCTACATTTCTATACCTTTGTCAATTCGAGTATGTTATATGAATGGAATACACAGTATGTGATCTTTTGAGATTGGCTTTTTTCACTCAACATAATCCATCCTTGAGATCAATCCCAATTGTTGTGTATATTAATACTTCATTGTTACCTATTTGCTCTTTAATCAATAAATAAAAATTATATATACTTATCATATACAACATGTTTTGATATATTTATACATGTAATGGCTTAATCAAGCTAGTTAACATATGCATTACCTCACATACTTATCATTTTTGTGGTGATAGCACTTAAAATCTATGCTCTTAGCAATTTTCAATAGTTAACTATAGTTATTATATAGTATAGTTTAGTTAACTCTAGTTAACTATAGTCACCATGTTGTACAATAGATCTGTTGAACTTATTCTTCCTATCTAACTGAAATTTTGTAATATTTGACCAACATCTTCCCAGTCCTTGGAAATCATCAGTCGATTTTCTACTTCCATCAACTCAACTCTTATAAATTCCACATATAAGTGAAATCACGTGGTACTTATCTTTCTGTGCCTGGCCTATTTCACTTAGCACAATGTCCTCTAGGTTCACCTATGCTGTCACAATTGGCAGGACTTTCTTCTTTTTTAAGGTTGAATAGTATTCTGTTGTGTATAAATGCAACATTATATTCATCCATTCATCCATTGATGGACACTTAGCTTGATTCCATATTTGACTACTGTGAATAATGCTGCAGTGAACATGGGAGTGCTGATATCCCTTCAACGTATTGATTCCATTTCCTTTGGATATATACCCAGTAATGGAATTGCTGAATCACATGATAGTTCTACTTTTTGTAAATTTTTTATTTTATTATATTTTTTAAGTTCCAGGGTACATGCGCAGGATGTGCAGATTTGTTACATAAGTAAATGTGTACTATGGTGGTTTCCTGCACCTATCAACCCATCACCTAGGTATCAAGCACAGCACACAATAGCTTTTTTTCCTAATGCTCTCCCTGACCCCTGCCCTCCCCTGACAGACCCCAGTGTGTGCTGTTCCCCTCCCTTTGTCCTTGTGTTCTCATTGCTTAGCTGCCATTTATCACTGAGAATATGTGGTGTTTGGTTTTCTGTTCCTGCATGACTTTGCTGAGGATAATGGTTTCTAGCTTCATCCATGTCCCTGCAAAAGACATAATCTTGTCCTTTTTTATGACTGCATAGTACTCCATGGTGTATGTGTACTATATTGTCTTTATACAGTCTATCATTGATGGGCATTTGATTTAATTTCACATCTTTGCTATTGTGAATAGTGCTGCAATGAACAGATGCATGGATGTATCTTTATAATATAATGATTTATATTCCTTTGGGTATATACCCAGTAATGGGATTGCTGGGTCAAATGGTATTTCTTGTTCTAAATCTTTTGAGGAATCACCACACTGTCTTCCACAATGGTTTAACTAATTTACATTCCCACCAACAGTGTAAAAGCATTCCTATTCCTCCACAACCTCAACAGCATCTGTAGTTTCTTGACTTTTTAATAATCACCATTCTGACTGGCATAAGATGGTATCTCATTGTGGTTTTGATTTGCATTTCTCTAATGATCAGTGATGTTGAGCTTTTTTTCATATGCTTGTTGGCTGCATGTATGTCTTCTTTTCAAAATTCTCTGTTCATCTCTTTTGCCCACTTTTCAATGGGGTTATTTGTTTTTTTCTCATAAAATTTGTTTAAGTTCCTTGTAGATTCTGGGTATTAGACCTTTGTCGGATGGATAGATTGCAAAAATTTTCTCCCATTCTGTAGGATGTCTGTTCACTCTGATGATAGTTTCTTTTGCTGCACAGGAGCTCTTTAATTAGATCCCATTTGTCAATTTTTGCTTTTGTTGCAATTGCTTTTGGTGATTTCATCATAAAAATATTTGCCCATGCCTATCTCCTAAATAGTATTGACTAGATTTTCTTCTATGGTTTTTATAGTTTTGGGTTTTACATTTAATTCTTTAATCCATCTTGAGTTAATTTTTGCATAAAGTGTAAGGAAGGAGTCCAATTTCAATTTTATGTATATGAATAGCCAGGTCTTCCAGCACCATTTGTTAAATAGGTAATCTTTTCCCCATTGCTTGTTTTTGTTGAAGGTTTGTCAAAGATCAGATGGTTGCAGATGTGTGGTTTTATCTCTGAGTTCTTTATTCTGCTCCATTAGTCTATGTGCCTGTTTTTGTACAGTACCATGATGTTTTGGTTGCTGTAGCCTTATAGTATATTTTGAAGTCAGGTAGTGTGATGCTTCCAGCTTTGTTCTTTTTCCTTAGGATTGTCCTGGCTATAAGAGCTCTTTATGATTGTATATCTAGAAAACCTCATTGTCTCAGCCCAAAATCTCCTTAAGCTGATAAGCAACTTCAGCAAAGTCTCAGGATACAAAATCAACGGGCAAAAATCACAAGCATTCTTATACACCAATAACAGACAAACAGAGAGTCAAATCCTGAGTGAACTCCCATTCACAATTGCTTCAAAGAGAATAAAATACCTAGGAATCCAACTTACAAGGGACGTGAAGGACCTCTTCAAGGAGAACTAGAAACCACTGCTCAATGAAATAAAAGAGGATACAAACAAATGGAAGAACATTCCATGCTCATGGGTAGGAAGAATCAATATCGTGAAAATGGCCATACTGCCCAAGCTAATTTATAGATTCAATGTCATCCCCATCAAGCTACCAATGACTTTCTTCACAGAATTGGAAACAACTACTTTAAAGTTCATATGGAACCAAAAAAAGAGCCTGCATTGCCAAGTCAATCCTAAGCCAAAAGAACAAAGCTGGAGGCATCATGTTACCTGACTTCAAACTATACTACAAGGCTACAGTAACCAAAACAGCATGGTACTGGTACCAAAACAGAGATATAGACCAATGGAACAGAACAGAGCCCTCAGAAATAATACCACATATCTACAACCATCTGATCTTTGACAAACCTGACAAAAACAAGCAATGGGGAAAGGATTCCCTATTTAATAAATGGTGCTGGGGAAACTGGCTAGCCATATGTAGAAAGCTGAAACTGGATTCCTTCCTTACACCTTATACAAAAATTAATTCAAGATGGATTAAAGATTTAAATGTTAGACCTAAAACCATAGAAACCCTAGAAGAAAACCTAGGCAATACCATTAAGGACATAGGCATGGACAAGAACTTCATGTCTAAAACACCAAAAGCAATGGCAACAAAAGGCAAAATTGACAAATGGGATCTAATTAAACTCAAGAGCTTCTGCACAGCAAAAGAAACTACCATCGGAGTGAACAGGCAACCTACAGAATGGGAAAAAATTTTTGCAATCTACTCATCTGACAAAGGGCTAATATCCAGAATCTGCAAAGAACTCAAACAAATTTACAAGAAAAAAACAAACAACCCCATCAAAAAGTGGGCAAAGGATATGAACATACACTTATCCAAAGAAGACATTTATGCAGCCAAAAAACACATGAAAAAATGCTCATCATCACTGGCCATCAGAGAAATGCAAATCAAAACCACAGTGAGATACCATCTCACACCAGTTAGAATGGCAATCATTAAAAAGTCAGGAAACAACAGGTGCTGGAGAGGATGTGGAGAAATAGGAACACTTTTACACTGTTGGTGGGACTGGAAACTTGTTCAACCACTGTGGAAGTCAGTGTGGCGATTCCTCAGGGATCTTGAACTAGAAATACCATTTGACCCAGCAATCCCATTACTGGATATATACCCAAAGGATTATAAATCATGCTGCTATAAAGACACATGCACACGTATTTTTATTGTGGTACTATTCACAATAGCAAAGACTTGGAACCAACCCAAATGTCCAACAATGATAGACTGGATTAAGAAAATGTGGCACATATACACCATGGAATACTATGCAGCCATAAAAAATGATGAGTTCATGTCCTTTGTAGGGACATGGATGAAGCTGGAAACCATCATTCTCAGCAAACTATCACAAGGACAAACAACCAAACACCACATGTTCTCACTCATAGGTGGGAATTGAACAACGAGAAACCATGGACACAGGAAGGGGAACATCACACACCGGGGCCTGTTGTGGGGTGGGGGGAAGGGGTAGGGATAGCATTTGGAGATATACCTAATGTTAAATGATGAGTTACTGGGTGCAGCACACCGACATGACATATGTATACATATTTAACTAACCTGCACATTGTGCACATGTGCCCTAAAACTTAAAGTATAATAGAAAAAAATTTAAAATAGTCTTTTTCTAATTATGTGAAGAATGTCAATGGTAGTTTAATGGGAATAGCATTGAGTCTTTACATTGCTTGGGGCAGTATGGCCATTTTCACAATATTGATTCTACCTACCCATAAACATGGAATGTTTTTCAATCTTGTGTCCTCTCTGATTTCCTTGAGGAGTGGTTTGTATTCTTCCTTGAAGAGGTCCTTAACTTCCCTTGTTAGCTATATTCCTAGGTATTGTATTCTCTTTCTGGCAATTGTGAATGGGAGTTCATTCATGATTTGGTGCTCTGCTAGGCTGTTGTTATTGTGTAGGAATGCTTGTGATTTCTGCACATTGATTTTGTATCCTGAGACTTTGCTGAAGTTGCTTATCAGCTGGAGAAGCTTTTGGGCTGAGTCCTGGGGTTTTCTGGATATAGAATCAAGTCGTCTGTAAATAAAGACTATTTGACTTCCTCTTATCCTATTTGAATACACTTTATTTCTTTCTCTTGCCTGATCACACTGGCCAGAACTTCCAGTACTACATTGAATAAGAGTGGTGAGAGAGGGCATCCTTATCTTGTGTTAGTTTTCAAGGGGAATGCTTCCAGCCTTAGCACATTCACTATGATATTGGCTGTGGGTCTGTCATAAATGGCTCTTATTATTTTGAGGTATGTTCCTTCAATACCTAGTTTATTGAGAGCTTTTAACATGAAAGGATGTTGAATTTTATCAAAGGCTTTGTCTCCGTCTATTGAGATAATCATGTGGTTTTTGTCTTTAGTTCTGTTTATATGATGGATTACATTTATTGATTTGTGTATGTTGAACCAGCCTTACATCCCAGGGAAGAAGCTGACTTGATTGTGGATAAGCTTTTAGATGTGCTGCTGTATTTGGTTTGCCAGTATTATATTTAGGATTTTTGCATCAATGTTCATCAGGGATATTGACCTGAAGTTTTTGTTGTTGTTGTATCTCTGCAGGTTTTGGTATTAGGATGATGCTGTCCTCATAAAATGAGTTAAGGAGGAGTCCCTTCTTTGCAATTGTTTGGAAGAGTTTCAAAAGAAGTGGTACCAGCTCCTCTTTGTACCTCTGGTAGAATTCAGCTGTAAATCCATCTGGTCCTGGGGTTTTTTTGGTTGGTAGGCTATTTATTACTGCCTCAATTATAGAACTTGTTATTTGTCTATTCAGGTATTTAACTTCTTCCTGGTTCAGTCTTGGGAGGGTGTATGTGTCCAAGAATTTACCCATTTCTTCTAGATTTTCCAGCTTATTTGCATAGAGGTGTTTATAGTATTTTCTGATGGTTGTTTGTATTTCTGTGGGGTCAGTGGTGGTATTCTTAACATTTCTGATTGTGTTTATTAGAATCTTCTCTCTTTTTTTCTATATTTGCCTAGCTAGCAGTCTATATATTTTACTGATTTTTTCAAAAAACCAGCTCCTGGATTCATTGATGTTTTGGAGGGTTTTTCGTATCTTTATCTCCTTCAGTTCTGCTCTGAGCTTGGTTATTTGTTGTCTTTTGCTAGCTCTGGGGTTTGTTTTCTCTTCATTCTCTAGTTCTTTTAGTTGTCATGTTAGGGTGTCAGTTTGAGATCTTTCTAGCTTATTGATGTGGGCCTTTAGTGCTATAAATTTCCCTCTTAACACTGCTTTAGCTGCATCCTAGAGATTCTGCTACATTGTCTCATTAGTTCATTGTTCTCATTAGTTTCAAAGGACTTCTTGATTTCTGCATTAATTTCATTATTTACCCAGAAGTCATTCAGGAGCAGGCTATTCAATTTCCATGTGATTGCATGGTTTTGGGTGAATGCCTTAGTCTTGTGTTCCAATTTGATTGTGCTGTGGTCAGAGAGACTGTTATGATTTCAGTTCCTTTGCATTTGATGAGGAGTGCCTTACTTCCCATTATGTGATTCTGTGGTGATGAGAAGAATGTATATTCTCTTGTCTAGGGTGGAGAGTTTTGTCAATATCTATGGGGACCACTTGATCTGGGTTTAGGTCCCAAATATCTTTGTTAATTTTCTATCTCAGTGATCTCTCTAGTATTGTGAGTGAGGTGTTAAAGTCTCCCATTATTTTTGTGTGGAAGTCTAAGTCTTTTTGAAGGTCTCTAACAACTTGTTTTATGAACCTGGGTGTTGCTGTGTTGGGTGCAAATATATTTAAGATTGTTAGCTCTTCATGTTGAATTGAACCCTTTACCATTACGTAATGCCCTTTTTTGGCTTTTTTTTTTAATCTTTGTCAGAAACTAGGATTGCAACCCTTGATTTTTTTCTTTTTCATTTGCTTGGTAGATTTTCCCCCATCCCTTTATTTTTGAGCCTATGTGTGTCATTGCATCTGAGATGGGTCTCTTGAAGATAGCATACAAATGGGTCTTGGTTCTTTATCCAGCTTGGCACTCTATGTATTTTAATTGGGGCATTTAGCCCATTTACCTTTAAGGTCAGTGTTGATATGTGTGGATTTGATCCTGTCATCATGTTAGCTGGTAATTTTGCAGACTTTTTATGTGGTTGCTTTATAGTGTCACTGGTCTGAAGTACATTGTGTTTTTATAGTGACTGGTAATAGTTTTTCTTTTTCATATTTAGTGCTTCTTTCAGAAGCTCCTGTAAGGCAGGTCTCAGCATTTGCTTTTCTTAAAAAAGATCTTATTTCTCCTTTGCTTATGAAGTTTAGTTTGGCTGGGTACAAAATTCAGCATTGGAATTTCTTTCCTTTAAGAATGTTGAATATTGGCCCCTAATCTCTTCTGGCTTATAGGGTTTCAGCTGAGAGGTACATTGTTCTTCTGATGGGCTTCCCTTAGTAGGTAACCTGGCCTTTCTCTCTAGCTGCCTTTAACATTTTTTTTTTCATTCCAACTTTGGAGAACCTGAAGATTATATGTCTTGGGGATGATAATCTCATGGAATATTTTACTGGGGTTCTCTGCATTTCCTGAATTTCAATGTTGGTCTGTCTTCCTTGATTGGGGAGGTTTTCATGCATAAAATCTGAAATATGTTTCCCAAATTCGTTCCATTTCTCCAATCTCTTTCAGGTACACCAATGAGTTTTAGATTCAGTCTCTTTTCATAATCCCATATTTCTAAGAGGTTTTATTTCTTTCTTTTCATTCTGTTATCTCTATACTTGTCTGCCTGTCTTATTTGAGAAATGTAGTCTTCAAACTCTGAGATTCTTTCCACTGTTTGATCTAGTCTGCTATTAATACTTATGATTGCACTATGACATTCTTCCAATGTGTTTTTCAGCTCTATCAGGTCAGTTACATTCTTCTCTCTCGGCTATCTTGTCCGTCAGCTCCTGCTATGTTTTATCATGATTTTTAGCTTCTATGTATTGAGTTACAATGTAGTCCTTTAACTCAGTGAACTTTGTTCCTATTCATATTCTGATTTCTACTTCTGTCATTTCAGCCATCTCAGCTTCAGCCTGGTCTGAACCCTTGCTGGAGAGATGGTGCAGTCATTTGGAGGAAATAGGGCACTCTGGCTTTTTGAACTTTTGGCATTCTTGCACTAATTCTTTGTCATTTTTGTGGGCTTATCTACCTTCAGTCCATGAGGTTGCTGACCTTTGGATGCGAAACAGCAAAGATGGCAGCCTGCCCCCTGCTCTGGAAGCTCTGTCCCAGGGAAGTACAGAACTGTTGCCAGCCCAAATGCACCTGTAGGAGGTGGTTGGAGATGCTGTTTGGGAGGTCTCACCCAGTCATGAGGAATGGCATAGGATACCTGCTTAAAGAAGCAGTCTGGCCATGCTTGTATAGAGCAGTTGTGCTGTGCCAGAATCCTGCTTCCACCCTCTTTTGGTTTGAACTCTCCCAAGGCTGCTGGCTGAAACAGCTGAGTTGCCCAAACAACAAAGATGGCATTCTACCCCTTACTCCAGGAAACTCTTTCCCGGGGAGGATTCCAATCTCTATCAGTCAGAGAACACCAGTGGGAGTGGCTGGAAGTCCAGATTGCAGGTCCTGCCCAGTAAGGAGGAATGGATCAGAGACCTGATGAAAGAAGCAGTTTGGCCATGTTTTGGTAGAGCAGCTGTGCTGTGCTTAGGGATCCCTTCTGCTCCTGGTTGGACTCTCCAAAGCCTGCAGGCTGGAATGGCTGAGTTACCCAAACAACAAAGATGGTGGCCCACCCCTCCCCCTGGGAACTCTGTCCCAGGTATGGGTGACACTGGCTGGAATTCCAAGCCAGTGGGTCTTATCCTGGGAGGCTTAGTGGAAGTGGGGCCCACAGACCATTGCTACTCAGCCCCCTTCCTAGAGATATGTGCGGAGGTTCAACCCCCTGCCTTGCCTGAGTTGCAGTCACTTTTGCCAGGAAGCCCGGAGCTGGAGTATGTAAAGCTCCTGGGCCTCCATGCAAGCCTGAGTGGCTACTCTGCCGAGATTTCACACTGAGTGTCAGCCTGAAGGCCCTGGTGGGTTGTCTTCATAAGGGGGTCTCCCAACCAAAGGTTTGTAAAGATCAGTGGCAGAAGCATGGTTTCCTGGGGTCAATCATTCACTCACTGCTTCCCTGGGTTGGGGACGTTCTCCTGGCTCTGTGTCACTCCCAGGTGGGCTGTTGTCCTGTCTTGCTCTTCTCCTTTCTCTGTGGGTCGAGTTGTTTCCTTGATTAGTCCCAATGTGAGTACCTGGATTTTTCAGTTGAAGATGCTATATTTACTTGCCCCTTTTGTTTCTCTCCGTGAGAGGCATGCACCTTAGCTGCTTCTAGTCAGCCATCTTGTCCCAAATCCTTATTTTTTTAAATCACTTTGTAGATGTTATAGTGTCTTCTAGATTTTACTCTTCCTATTGAGATGTCATCTAAGAGGTTAAATGTAATTCTTCTGTAGATAATTACATATTCTTTGCTGCTTAGAACATATCTTTGTTTTTGGGTTTCTGTAGTTTTATTATAATAAGTCTAGGTATGAATTTAGTTTTATATATTCTATGTGGGGTTTACTAGACTTCCTGAATCTGAGGATTTATTTCTTTCATAATTTCTGAAATATTCTCAGCCTTTATATTTTTAATATCACCTATTTCTTATTATTTCTGTTATCTATTTCTGACATTACAATTTGATGAGTGTACAACCTGCATACCATATTCTCCATATCCTTTAATTTCTCTTTCATATTTTTAATTTCTTTATTTCTCTGAATTTCATTCTTGTTAACTTATTCAAACACATCTTCCTGTTTACTTCATCTCATTGTAGACATGATCACAATTATATCACAGGCTAAATGTGTTAGGTAGTAGAGAGTGGTAAGTAGAACCCACTCAATCATTATATTCATCATCTTAATCCTTCACAAGTCATCAACCCAAATTGACAGAGATAAACAACTATTTTATAGTATAAATAAGCTTCTTGTGATAATCAGGATATAATTATGCTAAAATATTCACCATATAGCTAAAATTCAATTTAACAAGGTATCCTGTATTTTATCAGGCAAGTTTAATGAGAAGTCAATTTCTACCAAAGAAGCTGAGACAGATATCAAAGATATCTTTGTGATGATGTAAATTAACTTGTTCTTCAGTGCTAACTCTAGTAAACATATAATGTAAATCTAAAGTTAGGACATATGAACTGCCAAAGATTTTTATGCTATCTCTGAATGTGAGAGACATACTAATAAAATTTCCAGGTAATTTTCTACCTTGTGTATGGACAGGAGGAAGAATATTGGATATCAGAATTTTTCTAAATATTCAGGTCATAATTTATATATCACTGGGTATAGGACAAGTCTAGTTAGTAAGAAGTTACATAAAGCATTTTTCTCTCTAAACAAAGGGTGATTCTCTTTTGGAGAGTCATTCTTGGTGTTACAGATGCTTTTTCCCCCCTGTCATGTGTGTGTGTGTGTGTGTGTGTGTCCGTGTGTGTGCCTGTGTGTCTGTGTGTGTGTTAAGAACACTAAACATGAGATTATCCCCTTGACACATTTTAAGTGCACAATAGAGTATTGTTAACTATAGGCACAATGTCGTACAGCAGATGTTAAGAATGTATTCATCTTGCGTAACTGATACTATATAACTGGTGGACAGCAACTCCCCATTTTAAGGATACTCACTCTGTTGTCTAGTTTTTAAATTTTAGATGTTTTAAGATTACACAATTGTGGCAAATCAGATGCAATTATTATAACCCAAGTGACCCAATGGAGACCCCAAATTACAGTTAGTGGAAAATAAAAATGCTGTTCACATTCTTTAGTCTTAATCTCAGAAAGTTAGAATAGTGTTTAGAAATTATAATTTCTTATCTGAAATTATCATATATACAAGTGAGATGGTATTGAAATGGTGCTCATCAGCCAGAGTCATATTAAGCTATCGATTTGAATTATATGTAAAGTGAAACATAATCTTTTTTGGTTTGACTAGCTAAGCACAATTCCAGACAGAGAGGATTCAAAATTATTCAGTTGGCGTTTAACTCTCATTGGGGAAGCCTAAACTGACATCTTTAACTTGATGTAAATATTACCATTTAGGCAATTAATCTCTTGAGAAAATGCTAAATCTCAGCAAAATTTTGAGATATAACAGTTGTCAGATACTTCTATAACTAAGCTTATTTTAATATTATTGCCAATACTTTGAACTGATTTAAATCATTAATTTGAATTAGTTTGTATCACTCTTCACTGTCTTAGGCTGGATATCTACTAAAGCCATAATTGAAGATTCTTTAAAAACACATGTTGCAAATTAGGACTACATATTGCATAGAAACAAGTAGATTAAATTTATTTGTCAATTTTATGTGCAAAATGAACATACCAAAGTACTTTGGGAATGTACAACTTGACTGTGCTTTTATAGCACTGACTCTAACTCCCTGCCCCAAGTAATTTTTTTATTTGCATGGTTGATAATTTGATCTGATCTTACTATTTCTAGATATAGTTCTCAACTTTCTTTTCTGTTCCACTGTTCTATATGTCTTTCTTTACATCAGTATCACACTGTCTTGATTGTAGCTTTATAATAAGTCTTGAAATCTGGTAGTTTAAGGCTTTCAAGTTTGTTCTTTTTTTCAAAATTATTTTGTCAGTTAGAGATCCATATAATTTACAAACAAATTTTAGCAGTCTTATAAACTTCAACAAAATAACCTGCTAATATTTTCACCTGGGTTGTGTTGACAGTGTAGATAAATTTGGGAATAAATGATCTTAACAACATTGAGCCTTCCAGTGAATGTAGTATATTTCTCTACCTACTTAGTTTTTCTTTTATATATCTCACTAATGTTTTATAATTTCTGTGCATAAAATTTAGAATCAGCTTGTCAATAGCTACAAAAAAAGCTTCCTAGCAAGAAAACCATATGACTCTCAAATCAATTTAGGTCTTCTTTAATTAGGTCTCTAAACAATGTTGTTTTGTTCTCAGAGTACATATTTTATCAAACTTACCCCAAAGTATTTCTGGTTTTGTGATGCTGTTGTAAATGGTATTTTTATATTATTAACTTTCAGATAGTTGCTGGTATATAGAAATACAATTGAGTTATGCATATTGACCTTGTATTCTGCAACCCTGCTAAACTAATTTTTAGTTCTAGTATCTTTTTTAAATACATATACAATCATGTTGTCTAAAATATGTTAAAAGTAGAAAAATAGTTTTTCTATTTAGAAGAAATCTGTATTCCCTTTTTTACTTGACTTATTACATTAGTTAGCATCTATGGTAAAAATTCAAATGGGAGTTTTGAGAAAAGATTTCCTTGGCTTACTCTCAATCTTGAGGGGAAGCACTGTCTTTCACCATTAAGTATGATGGTACTTATAGGTATTTTGTAGTTGCCGTTTACCAGGAAGAAGTTTTGTTCTATTCCTAGTTTGTCGAGAGGTTTTATCATGAACATTTGGATTTTGTATAACGTTGTTTTCTGCAGTAAATGAGATGATCATATAGACTGTACTTTTTAGACTGTTAATATGATGAATGCTACTGATCAATTTTCAAATATTAAACGAACCTTGCATTCCTGGGATAAACCCCATGTGGTTATAACCTACAATATTATTAGGCCAGGTGCAGTGGCTCATGCCTGTAATCCCAGCACTTTGGGAGGCCAAGGAAGGAGGATTGTTTGAGCCAAGGAGTTCAAGACGAGTCTGGGCAACAAAGTGAAACCCCATCTTACCAAAAATTTTAAAGCAATTAGCTGGGCATGGTGATACATGTCTGTAGTCTTAGCTGTTCAGAAGGTGGAGGCAGGAGGATCACTTGACCCCAGAAGGTTGAGGCTGCAGTGAGCTGTGCTCATGCCACTGCATTCCAGCCTGGGTGACAAAGCAAGACCTTGTCTCAAATAAATAAAATAAACATAACATATGATTTGTGTGTGTATGTGTATATATATAATATATATAGCATATATATATATATACACATGCACACATCTATATATGATTTGCTAAAATATCAGTAAAGATTTTTGTATCTATATTCACAATATATATTGATGTCTTCTTGTAAACTTCGTTTTGTTTTATTTTTGTATCAGAGTAGTGCTCACTTTACAGAATGGTAGGAAAGTGTTTCCTCCTGTTCTTTTATTGGAGTAGATTGTGGAAAATTGGTGTTATTACTTCCTTAAATGTTTGGTAGTATTCTGGGCCTGGAGTGTCCTTTCTAGGAAAGTTATTACTAATATGTAGGACTATAAAAACTATCTATTTCTTCACAAGAAAGAGCATCAACTGCCTACCTACACTCAGCAGTAAGAATGAGCCTCTACCACTGGATATTAATAGAGGTCAAGTGGAGAATCTGGAATTCCACTCCCATATGGAAGAAATGAGGAAGCACCCCTCTTTTCCTGACAGCATGGGAGAAAAAATATTTAAATAAGGTCCATAGCGTCATAGCACCCAAAATGCCCAGGTTTCAATAAAAAATAATTTACAATACCTAGAACCAAGAAAATCTCCACTTAAATTAGAAAAGACAGGGCCATCTGAAATGACAAGAAAAAATCTTCCCATAACAGCTACAAGAACACTGGTAAAATATGTCAAACAAAATTTTCAAAACTGGAAATTAGCTAAATATTTGTAATAACTGAGAAGTGTTTATTCAAGAAAAATGTTGAAACTCAACAAGAAATGTGAACTTCATGGAGTTTTAACTTGCCCTTATTATATCCCCCACTTTTTACTCTCATGGTATCCTTGGAAAGTAATAGCCCCAGTGCTACAGTACCTGTGAAAACCAGCAACCTAGCAGCAAATGTGGGTTGGGAGTGGAGGATGCATTTGGAGATCCCCAAAAGCTTCACCCAGAGAATTACTACAATTTGACTTGTCTGGAAACTCACTGAAAAGCTTCATGCTCAAGGCTTATATTTATTTGACAAAACTCAGAGATCACTCTGAAAAACTCTATTGCCAAGGCATTTGTCAAAAACATCAGAGGCGAGTGTTTAACATAGCAGCTGCCTTAGAAGAAGTTAGGGCTAATGAGAGGTTACAAAAAAAAAATTAAAAGAAAAAAACTGGAGAATGAGGGTTTCATGTGGGGCTTGGAAAACCTACAACATATTCTTGGGAATTTAGAAGGCCATGCATATATGTCCAAGACTTTGCACATACTCAAGAAAGACATGAGAAGGCCCTAATCTCTCACTTGTGGTTTTGCACAAGTAGTAAATGAAGGTGAAGGCAGAATTGTAAACTGCCTGCTGGAGCATTGAAGGTGTATCTCAACACATACACAGAGCTTCTTGGTAAAGGCTGGGAGACTTAATGGTTCAAGGCATTTAAGGAAATCTCTACCTTATCATTAACTGACTACTAAGCTAACTGAGCAGAGAGTTAATTTGCTGTACATGACAAAAAATACAGACTACAGAATTGGTTCCGTAAAGTCATTAAACAAACAACAACGAAAACAAACTAGCAACAACAAGAAATCCTAGTACATTAATGGCCTGCTGATGTAGTTAATTAACGCAAACTTAGTGGCTTAGGACAACACAAATTTATTATTTTACAGTTCGGGAAAGCGGAAGTCTAAAATGGGTCTTAGTTGACTAAAATGAAGTTCTCAGCAAGAATATGTTATTTCTGGATGTCTTAGGAAGGAATATTTTTTCTTACATTTTCCAGTTTCTAGAGTCCACCTACATTCCTTGGTGTGGCCCCATTCCTCCATTTTCAAATCCAGTAACTGTCTTTTGTCATGCTACAATCTCTCAGGTTATCTCTTCTGATTTCCTCTTCCACTTTTACACAACCTTGTAATTACATTGGGCCACTCAGTTAATCCAGGATAATCTCCCTATTGTTAAGTCAGCATATTAGCAAAGTTGATTGCATGAGCAAACTTAATTCCCTTTTACAATATAATCTGTTATAACAGAAGATTCTGGGTAATTAGGACATTAAACATCTATGAGCAGTAATTACTTCTGTTTGCCCTACCTGTAGTGAAGGATACCTCATTGCCAGAATTGCTTCATTATATTATTTAAAATGCCAAGTTTTTAACAAAAATTATGAGAATGCAAAAAAAATAGGTAATTATGGCCTATACACAGAAAAACATCCCACAATCAATAGAAACTTTTTGTGGAAGCATGAATATTGAACTTAGTAAACAAAGAATCTAAATCAGCCATTTTAAATATGTTCAGTGAACTAAAGGAAACCATGTATAAAGAACTAAAAGAAAGTATGAAAACTATGTCTTCCCAAGTAGAGAATATCAATAAAGATATGGAAATTATTTTTTAAATGATCAAAATTATGAAGAGAAGTACCACTAAAATGAAAATTTTCACAAAGGAGCTCAATGGCAGGTTTGAACTAGCAGGAAAAAGGAGTGAGCAAGATATAGATAGGTCAACTGATATTATACAGTCCGAGAAACAGAAAAAAAGATGAAGAAAAATAAATAGAGCCACTTGGACCTATGGAACAACATCAAGAGCACCAACACAGGCATAAGATTCTAGGAGAGGAGAGAAGTGAGAAAGAAAGAACGCTGAAGAAATCATCACCAAAATTATGAAATTTGGTGAAAAACATTAACCTACACATCCCAGAAGCTCAACAAACTCCAATTAGGATTAACACAGAGAGCCACAGCTGAGGACATCATAGTCCAACTGTCAAAAAGCAAGGGCAAATAAAAAATCTTAAAAGCAGCAAGAGAGAAGTGACTCATATACAAGGTATCCTCAAAAATATAATAGCTGACTTCTCATCAGAAACCATGGAGGCCAAGATGTCATTGGGATGACATATTCAAAATGATTAAATAAAAAGGCTGTCAACCCAGTATTTATATCTGGAAAAAACTACCCTTCCAAAATAAAAGAATAATTAAAACTTTATTTGATAAACATTGAGATAATATATCACTAGCAGATTTTACCTACAAGCAAAACAAACCAAATAACCAAATTACAAAATGGGCAAAGAACCTAGATAGACATAGCTCCAGAGAAGATATGCAAATGGCAAATAGGCATATAAAAATGTGCTCAATGTCACTAATCGTCAGGGAAATACAAGTCAAAACCACAGTAAATGATCACCTCATAGCTGTTAGGATGCCTATTATTAAAAAACAAAGGAAAAGTGTTGATGAGGATGTGGAGAAAAGGGAACTCTTTTACATTTTTGAATGTACATATGGAAATGTAAATTGGTGTAGTCACTGTGGAAAACGATATATACACTATTCAGCAATAAAAAGAATGAACTTTTGATGCATAAAACATGATAAATCTCAAAATAGTTTTGCTGAGTGAAGGAAGACAGGCAAAGCAAAAGAGAACATGTCTTCAAAATTTTACAAAACAGAAACTAATGTATAGTGACAAAAATACATCAGTAATTGCCTAAAGACAAGTGACAAAGAGGGATGGGAAGAAAAGTTAGATTAAAAAGGGGTATAAGGAAACTTTTTGGAGTGCTGGATATGTTCACTGTTGTACACTTTACGTGCAGTTTATTGTATGTCAACACAGCTATTAAAAATCATAGATGAAATATTTAGTTTTTTTTCATATTATGTCTTCAAATTCCAGAGTGTGTTTCACCATTACACAATATCTCAATATTTCTAGCCCTATTTCAGCTGCTTAGTAGCCACATGTAGGTAGTGGCTATTATATTGGACAACACAGGTCTGCACTGTTCTTAGCAGGAGGCCCACATTCTGGAGGGACATAAAAGAGGCTCAAGACAACACCCTGTCTCTTCATGGAGAAGATACTTCTAGTGAGAACTCATTGGCTTCTATGAATAACTAGCTGAAAAATATCAATGTGAGTTTTTTAGTTCTCTCGAAAGCAATGTTTGTGCACAAGAAAGGCCACTTCGGTTAGTGTTGATATAAGCATATAATTTGTTAAATTTATGGACTAAAAATCCTAGTTTTTTAAAGTTTTTAATGTCAAATTTAAATTATTTTTATCAACTTACTTTACCAGTCATTTTCAAGGGAGCATTTATAAGTTTATTAAGTTTCTTTGCATATTTTAAACTGAATTGATAAATTTATATTTGAGTTTCATTTTAAATACCTCAGTTTTCTCACAAACAAATCTTCTCAAGATCTTAGATAAAACATCAAAATAACATATAAATATAGTAAAACTGAAGTTCTCCTAAATATTCCAATATAATTTATAAGTTTTGCAAAATTCTCATATAACTTTCAATATAAAATTCTCAAATCTAATCATTAATTCAACTACACATTTAAAATTAGTAACCACTGAACTCTCTAATATGCCCAATTCTCTTACCATTGCAAACCTTTAAATAACAAATATATAGAGGCTATTCCTAATCTGTACACAAAATTTTAAGAGCATGGATTCAATTCAGTTTGTCATATGTATGTTATTTATAATCTTTCTGGAATTAAAACTCACCCATGTAGAAAGCAGTTCAAGATCCAAGATTTTGGAATTTTCATCTTAGACACTTGAGGTAGAATATCAAACCTAGAGCTTTTGGCTGTGATGCAAGATACAGAGCTGCAGAGATTTCATTGCTGACTCCTCTTTACATCTTTATGTCTTACTCAGAGGGCTGGTTCCTCTATTCTACATTAATTTACAACTATGGTTCTTGATGCCCATGAGTTCCATGAAGTTGCCTTGAATACTACCTTGGGAAGCAAGGTAGAGAGTAAGCTAGTGAGAATCTGGAATTTACTTGTGGGGTTCCAAGTAATATTTGCAAAAAGGTCTCTGCTACTGAATGCTTCAACCAAAGTTTTATGCTTTGGGGTTTGAGGTAATATGTGAAGAAAAGGTTCTGCTACTGAAAAAAATGTTTTTACAACACCATGTGGAAGATCTTAGTCCGCAGAGGAATAATGTAGTTAACTATATCTGTAATTTATTTGGACAGTAATCCAATAAGCTATAGAGATCTGGTTTCCTTCCTATTAACTCTTAATCTGGCTTAAGTTGCTCCTGATAGAGCTTTCTGTGATCTGGTACAAGGAATACCATCACCACCAACTTTAGTGTCCACTAAAAAACTGAGGAGACTTCAGATGTTGTACTTAGTTCACTGAACATACCAGTCTGATGCCTCCTTGTATGTTCTTCCTAGGATGTTCTTCTATAAGACTTATGTGTAATAAGAAGTTGTAAACTGAGGACATTATATGTATAGAAGACCCTCAGAAGACCTGTAAGGAAATGCATGACATTAGGAAATAGCCAAGCATTGTATCACTGCAAGTGTGGATACTCTCTATTGTCTGTAACATGCGAATAGCCATTCAAATAGAGTTGAGCCCCACTACACTCTCCAAATACTGGGACCACATTGAGGAGGCACTGGTCAAAGGTGATCATGATTGTGTGTATCTCATATCCATGCATGTTCAGTCATCATAATTATCTCCAAAAGAATTTTTAGAGCATTACACCTCACAGAAATGTTGCATTCTGACATTGCAGCTTTTCTCACATGTTCTATAATAGGCAGTTCTGGCTGTAAACAGTGCATATCAAAGTGGATCCTTCTAGCTATAATGTCAATGGTGCAAGTCAAACTGGAACTGGAAAAATGAGGCTTATGTCTTCTGATTTACATAAGATGATGGAGAATGGAATGATCAGAACTTCAGTAAACATGAGTTTTTACCCTCTAAAGTATTGTACACCGTCCTTAACTGATATGTTTCATATCGAATGTGGAAGTCTACCCTACATAGACAATCTTGAGAATAAGAAAGAGGGACAAAGGTATTACTCTAGCCTGAAAGGGTCTTGCGAAACAATGTCTCCTGACTTCATTATTTAAAGTGCTGGTTTGGGCATAGAGAAGGTGGATTGGTGCAGGTTAGTGCAAGGCAGAAAGTTAAGCAGGGTTTTGAGTTGCTGCTAGATCAAGGGTCCATTTTTGTGATCAAACTCTTAGGACACAGACATTTGGGGTGAGGTGTATATAATAACTGACAAAGCCCAGGGAGATGACACAATCATCAAAAAGGACAGAGGAAGGGACCACGAGCTTGGTCAGATTCTCAGATAGGTATGTGGCTTAGGGAATTATAAAAAGTACTTTGACTGGGAGAAGCTCTTGTCTAGAAGTAGACCTCTGTAGAAGTTTAGGATGTGATATTGACTAACAGTGTGCCTTGGACAAGTTGCTTAAATTCCTTAAAGCCGCAGTTTTTCTTTCTGTGCAGTGGGAATGATAATACCTGTTTCAGCATCATTGTCAGAAACACATTGTCAGGAAGCACATTGTAAATCCAAAATGCTTTAAAATGCAAAGTGTTCCGGTGTAGCACAGATCCATTCTTTAATCAAAGTGAAGAGTTGTGTTTGATAAGAAAAGAAAGCAGAAAATTTGTTTGTCAAGGAAAATAAAGTTTCTATATGTGACAATGACATTTTTAATGAAGCAATTATTTGTTTGAAATGCACTGATTGCTTTGATTATTTGTATCATATGTGTTGGTAATAACAATAGTGATACTGATGCCTTATATTTCCAAAGTTTATAGCACTCTTGATTTATCTTACCAGATGTTCCCGATAGCTGTGTCTTTACTCTTGAATGTTGAATAGGTTCGTGACTGGGACCATAGTGTACCATTGCCATGGTTTCACTGGATTTCATAAACTGTTGCTTAGCAATCCCACCTGTCACCCAGCTATTTTCCCTTTGCACTGTCTTCACATTGTACCACCAGCAAAATGTAGCTGAGCCTCTTGGTGAGGGAAAATACTAGTCTCCTAACAAAGTTTAATCTTCCCACTTTGGGCTATTTTCTTTTTTAAAAAAATCAGAATGCCAGATGTCAGAGAGCTTTATATTTTAGTGATAAATATAGGGTGTGTGGAGTCAAAGCAGACCTGTATTCACATCTTGGGCTTGACAACTTATTAGCTATTTGATCTTTAGTCAATTACTTAATCTCTCCATGTCTCATATCCTTCATCTATAAAATGTGATAATTATATTCATCCCAGGGGGATATTGTG
The DNA here is from genome assembly GCF_029289425.2 of Pan paniscus. Classification (NCBI taxonomy): domain Eukaryota; kingdom Metazoa; phylum Chordata; class Mammalia; order Primates; family Hominidae; genus Pan; species Pan paniscus. Next base: position 56,835,565 of record NC_073272.2, on the reverse strand, counting down.
AGGATTAAATCAGATAACACATCAAAAATGCACCCGGCACTTAACAGGGCCCCATAACTGTTATTTGCATTATTAAGACAGAAATCAGGTGGTAAAAACACATCTGCCTAATGCACACCTTTCTGCAGCAGACTGCTCTAATGTGCTGGTGAGAGTCTTAAAATTCTACATCAACTACTAACGTTGAAAAACCTAGTTTTGATAGCTGGTATAAGGCTATAATGCAACGCTTACAATCAGCGAAACACTGATCAATACATTCCTATTGGTCCAAATGCCAGTTCCATGGGTCCAAATGACTTTAATCCCTAGATGAGTGACAGCATGCTGTATGTATGTTATATTTTATTTGCTACTGTTTCTATTTGCTTCTAATAGATATCTGTAGGTGGCTATCTGAATGGATACTGCTAATGAAGTAACATGAGACTCAATGTCTCCATCCTACCTAACAACAACACTAATATGCCCATTTATATTGTATATGTATCCATAGGAAAACAATGTTTACTTGAAATTCTCTATTGCCTTTTAAGGAAGTCAGTTATACTAAGTGGAGGAGATTGTTTTTTTCTGAGTGCTGTTTTTAGCTTTAGAATACTAAATGTCTTTTTACATATTTCAAGGCAAAATTCAGTAAAGGGTAGGGTGTTCCCATTTAGCTTTAGAAACTGAGAGATTCTTACATTTGATTTATAATTGTTCTATTGTAATGGGGGTAGAGGAGAGCTGATAACCAAGTAGGGCAAGATCTAGAGAAATTTAGAGGCTTCCCAGAAGAAGAATATAGAGGGGAATCCTTCTGGTTAGAGAATGTGGCCAATGCAGGTTTTTCTGGTGAAACACTGAGGAATAAACTTCATCTGCTCCCTGAAATCCTCACTCACTGCTGTGATGTGAATGGATTATTCTAAAAAAGTCTAGGCCGGGCACAGTGGCTCACGCCTGTAATCCCAGCACTTTGGGAGGCTGAGGCAAATGGATCATGAGGTCAGGAGTTCGAGACCAGCCTGGCCAACACAGTGAAACCCCATCTCTACTAAAAATACAAAAATTAGCTGGGCATGGTGGCGGGTGCCTGTAATCCCAGCTATTCGAGAGGCTGAGGCAGGATAATCACTTCAACCCAGGAGGCGGAGGTTGCAGTGAGCCAAGATCGTGCCACCGCACTCCAGCCTGGGTGACAGAGCTAGACTCCATCTCAAAAAAAAAAAAAAAAAAAGAAAGAAAGAAAAAGAAAAGTCTGAAAATATTCTGATTCCTATTTCAGGTTTGGGTTTGGAAATAAGAGTCTGCGTGTCTAGGTAGCAAACATGAGGTTTACATTTAATCTCCACAAACCACACTTGTGTGAATGAAGAAGCATGATAATGTGAAAAGACATAGAGATCACCATTCACAGGTTACACAGCAATGGAGGGTATGTACTCTGCTCTAGCTAGAAGCCAACAGTCTAAATAAGCACATGAGAAGCCTGAGGCAGTCTCCTGAGTCACGTGATAATTGAAAAGTCTCTAGTGAGAGGCCCTAGGCTCCTGGGGTTTCTGACACTGCCCTCCTAAAGGAATGCTTGAGTTTCATTTTTTTTCTTTGTTTTATTATTATACTTTAAGTTTTAGGGTACATGTGCACAATGTGCAGGTTTGTTTCATATATATACACATGTGCCCTGTTGGTGTGTTGCACCCATTAACTCATCATTTAACTTTAGGTATATCTCCTAATGCTTGTATCACCACAGATACTAACTAGAAGGAATATTACTGTACCTGCTGTCACTCAGATACCAGCTGGGGCAAATCTTGAGAGCTCTGTAGAAGATAAGTGGAAACTTCCCAGTTGAGAAGATTCAAACAGTTTCCTTGAAAACAAACTTTCAAAATCAAAATAATATGGTCATAAATCATTTATAATCACTCTTTTTACCATTTAGAAATTATTTTTCAGCATTAATTGTTTTGTTGCTTTTTCTCCCAGGCCACAAGTTTATTCCTGTCACTTTTAAAAATATTTTGATCCTTTGTTTTTACTAAGGCAATGGATACTTTTTAACTTTTCTCCCCCAAACAAATTGTGCACTTATCAGAATCAAGGGGCGTCACTGATTTTGTATTTCATAAAGATGATTTTTATAGATTTTTATGTCTATTTTAACATTTTATTTATTATTTTCCATATTTGAACATTTTAATATATTTTCATAAAGATGTACCTACTGTATTTTTAATTATTACAAATTGTTCATACATATAGAATAATTATTTGAAAAACAAAAGGTTGACAAACAGAAGGGTGATTAGAGTGATTAATCCCCAATTAATCCATTCATTCTTGGAACATGGTAACTCATTCTCTCACCTTTATGGAGATAAGCACAAAAAGTGATATTTTACACTGTTTGTAAAGTAAATATGTGTGTCTTTGGAGAATGTTTTCTCTTGTAAGCATCCTGTCTCAGTATATACCCAATCCTTGGTCAGCTCTAAAAACGGCTGCTTGGTACTAAAGCTAGACAAAATGGATTCAATTGTGAAGCTGTTAGTAGGCAGAACCTGGCAGTGGCAAGAAGGTAAACTGAGAACACGAATTAAAGCAGTGAATTGAGAGTAAATTGAAATGTAAATCAATCTGGAGCAGAACTTGAGAGGAGCTGGACGCTATGGGGAAGACAATAAAAGGACAATTGAAAGAGGTATGAGAATGCAGAATGTTTTTTATTATACTTTAAGTTATAGGGTACACGTGCACAATGTGCAGGTTTGTTACATATGTATACATGTGCTATGTTGGTGTGCTGCACCCATTAACTTGTCCTTTACATTAGGCATATCTCCTAATGCTATCCCTCCCCCTTCCCCCGACCCCACAACAGGCCCCGGTGTGTGATGTTCCCCTTCCTGTGTCCAAGTGTTCTCATTGTTCAATTCCCACCTGTGAGTGAGAAAATGCGGTGTTTGGTTTTTTGTCCTTGCGATAGTTTGCTAAGAATGATGGTTTCCAGCTTCATGCATGTCCCTACAAAGGACATAAACTCATCCTTTTTTATGGCTGCATAGTATTCCATGGTGTATATGTGCCACATTTGCTTAATCCAGTCTATCATTGATGGACATTTGGGTTGGTTCCAAGTCTTTGCTATTGTGAATAGTGCTGCAATAAACATACATGTGCATGTGTCTTTATAGCAGCATAACTTATAATCCTTTGGGTGTATACCCAGTAATGGGATTGCTGGGTCAAATGGTATTTCTAGTTCAAGATCCTTGAGGAATCGCCACACTGTCTTCCACAATGGTTGGACAGTCCCACCAAAGTGTAAAAGTGTTCCTATTTCTCCACATTCTCTCCAGCACCTGTGTTTCCTGACTTTTTAATGATCACCATTCTAACTGGTGTGAGATGGTATCTCACTGTAGTTTTGATTTGCATTTCTCTGATGGCCAGTGATGATGAGCATTTTTTCATGTGTCTGTTGTCTGCACAAATGTCTTCTATTGAGAGGTGTCTGTTCATATCCTTTGCCCACTTTTTGATGAGGTTGTTTGCTTTTTTCTTGTAAATTTGTTTGAGTTCTTTGTAGATTCTGGATATTAGACCTTTGTCAGATGAGTAGATTGCAAAAATTTTCTCCCATTCTGTAGGTTGCCTGTTCACTCTGATGGTAGTTTCTTTTGCTGTGCAGAAGCTCTTGAGTTTAATTAGATCCAATTAGTCAGTCTTGGCTTTTGTTGCCATTGCTTTTGGTGTTTTAGACATGAAGTCCTTCCCATGCCTATGTCCTCAATGGTATTGCCTAGGTTTTCTTCTAGGGGTTTTATGGTCTTGGGTCTAACATTTAAGTCTTTAATCCATCTTGAATTAATTTTTGTATAAGGTGTAAGGAAGGGATCCAGTTTCAGCTTTCTACATATGGCTAGCCAGTTTTCCCAGCACCATTTATTAAATAGGGAATCATTTCCCCATTTCTTGTTTTTGTCAAGTTTGTCAAAGATCAGATGGTTGTAGATGTGTGGTATTATTTCTGAAGGCTCTGTTCTGTTCCATTGATCTATATCTCTGTTTTGGTACCAGTACCATGCTCTTTTGGTTACTGTGGCCTTGTAGTATAGTTTGAAGTCAGGTAGTGTGATGCCTCCATCTTTGTTCTTTTGACTTAATTGACTTGGCAATGCAGGCTCTTTTTTGGTTCCATATGAACTTTAAAGTAGTTATTTCCAATTCTGTGAAGAAAGGCCTTGGTAGCTTGATGGGGATGGCATTGAATCTATAAATTACCTTGGGCAGTATGGCCATTTTCATGATATTGATTCTTCCTATCCATGAGCATCGAAAGTTCTTCCATTTGTTTGTGTCCTCTAGTATTTCATTGAGCAGTGATTTGTAGCTCTCCTTGAAGAGGTCCTTCACATCCCTTGTAAGTTGGATTCCTAGGTATTTTATTCTCTTTGAAGCAATTGTGAATGGGAGTTCACTCATGATTTGGCTCTCTGTTTCTGTTATTGGTGTATAGGAATGCTTGTGATTTTTGCACATTGATTTTGTATCCTGTGACCTTGCTGAAGTTGCCTATCAGCTTAAGGAGATTTTGGGCTGAGATAATGGGGTTTTCTAAATATACAATCATGTCATCTGCAAACAGGGACAATTTGACTTCCTCTTTTCCTAATTGAATACCCTTTATTTCCTTCTCCTGCCTGATTGCCTTGGCCAGAACTTCCAACACTGTGTTGAATAGGAGTGGTGAGAGAGGGCATCCCTGTCTTGTGCCAGTTTTCAAAGGGAATGCTTCCAGTTTTTGTCCATTCAGTGTGATATTATCTGTGGGTTTGTCATAGATAGCTCTTATTATTTTGAGATACGTCCCATCAATACCTAATTTATCGAGAGTTTTTAGCATGAAGCGTCATTGAATTTTGTTGAAGGCCTTTTCTGCATCTATTGAGATAATCATGTGGTTTTTGTCTTTGATTCTGTTTATATGCTGGATTACATTTATTGATTTGCGTATATTGAACCAGCCTTGTATCCCAGGGATGAAGCCCACTTGATCATGGTGGATAAGCTTTTTGATGTGCTGCTGGGTTCGGTTTGCCATTATTTTACTGAGGATTTTTGCATCAATGTTCATCAAGGATATTGGTCTAAAATTCTCTTTTTTGGTTGTGTCTCTGCCAGGCTTTGGTAACAGGATGATGCTGGCCTCATAAAATGAGTTAGGGAGGATTCCCTCTTTTTCTATTGATTGGAATAGTTTCAGAAGGAATGGTACCAGCTCCTCCTTGTACCTCTGGTACAATTCGGCTGTGAATCCATCTGGTCCTGGACTTTTTTTGGTTGGTAAGCTATTGATTATTACCTCAATTTCAGAGCCTGTTATTGGTCTATTCAGAGAGTCAACTTCTTCCTGGTTTAGTCTTGGGAGGGTGTATGTGTCGAGGAATTTATCCATTTCTTCCAGATTTTCTAGTTTATTGGATATAGGTGTTTGTAGTATTCTCTGATGGTAGTTTGTATTTCTGTGGGATTGGTGGTGATATCCCCTTTATCATTTTTTATTGCATCTATTTGATTCTTCTCTCTTTTCTTCTTTATTAGTCTTGATAGTGGTCTATCAATTTTGTTGATATTTTCAAAAAACCATCTCCTGGATTCATTAATTTTTTGAAGGGTTTTTTGTGTCTCTATTTCCTTCAGTTCTGCTCTGATTTTAGTTATTTCTTGCTTTCTGCTAGCTTTTAAATGTGTTTGCTCTTGCTTTTCTCGTTCTTTTACTTGTGATGTTAGGGTGTCAATTTGGGATCTTTCCTGCTTTCTCTTGTGGGCATTTAGTGCTATAAATTTCCCCCTACACACTGCTTTGAATGTGTCCCAGAGATTCTGGTATATTGTGTCTTTGTTCTCATTGGTTTCAAAGAACATCTTTACTTCTGGCTTCATTTCATTATGTATCCAGTAGTCATTCAGGAGCAGGTTGTTCAGTTTCCATGTAGTTGAGGGGTTTTCAGTTAGGTTCTTAATCCTGAGTTCTAGTTTGATTCCACTGTGGTCTGAGAGACAGTTTGTTATAATTTCTGTTCTTTTACATTTGCTGAGGAGTGCTTTACTTCCAACTATGTGGTCAATTTTGGAATAGGTCTGGTGTGGTGCTGAAAAAAATGTATATTCTGTTGATTTGGGGTGGAGAATTCTGTAGATGTCTATTAGGTCTGCTTGGTGCAGAGCTGAGTTCAATTCCTGGATATCCTTGTTAACTTTCTGTCTCATTGATCTGTCTAATATTGACAGTGGGGTGTTAAAATCTCCCATTATTATTGTGTGGGAGTCTAAGTCTCTCTGTACGTCACTCAGGACTTGCTTTATGAATCTGGGTCCTCCTGTCTTGGGTGCATATATATTTAGGATATTTAGCTCTTCTCATTGAATTGATCCCTTTACCATTACTTAATGGCCTTCTTTGTCTCTTTTGATCTTTGTTGGTTTAAAGTTTGTTTTATCACAGACTAGGATTGCAACCCCTGCCTTTTTTTGTTTTCCATTTGCTTGGTAGATCTTCCTCCATCCCTTTATTTTGAGCCTACATGTGTCTCTGCCCGTGAGATGGGTTTCCTGAATACAGCACACTGATGGGTCTTGACTCTTTATCCAATTTGCCAGTCTGTGTCTTTTAATTGGAGCATTTACCCCATTTATATTTAAAGTTAATATTTTTATGTATGAATTTGGTCCTGTCATTATGATGTTAGATGATTATTTTGCTCATTAGTTTATGCTGTTTCTTTCTAGCCTTGATGGTCTTTACATTTTGGCATGTTTTTGCAGTGGCTGGTACTGGTTGTTCCTTTCCATGTTTAGTGCTTCCTTCAGGAGCTCTTTTAGGGCAGGCCTGGTGGTGACAAAATCTCAGCATTTTCTTGTCTGTAAAGTATTTTATTTCTCCTTCACTTCTGAAGCTTAGTTTGGCTGGATACAAAATTCTGGGTTGAAAATTCTTTTAAGAATGTTGAATATTGGCCCCCACTCTCTTCTGGCTTGTAGAGTGTCTGCTGAGAGATCAGCTGTTAGTCTGATAGGCTTCCCTTTGTTGGTAACCCAACCTTTCTCTCTGGCTGCCCTTAACATTTTTTCTTTCATTTCAACTTTGGTGAATCTGACAATTATTTGTCTTGGAGTTGCTCTTCTCTAGGAGTATCTTTGTGGCATTCTCTGTATTTCCTGAATCTGAATGTTGGCCTGCCTTGCTAGATTGGGAAGTTCTCCTGGATAATATCCTGCAGAGTGTTTTCCAACTTGGTTCCATTCTCCCCGTCCCTTTCAGGTACACCAATCAGACGCAGATTTGGTCTTTTCACATAGTCCCATATTTCTTGGAGGCTTTGTTCATTTATTTTTATTCTTTTTTGTCTAAACTTCCCTTCTCACTTCATTTCATTCACTTCGTCTTCCATCACTGATACCCTTTCTTCCAGTTGATCACATTGGCTCCTGAGGCTTCTGAATTCTTCACGTAGTTCTTGAGCCTTGGCTTTCAGCTCCATCAGCTCCTTTAAGGACTTCTCTGCATTGGTTATTCTAGTTATCCATTCCTCTAATTTTTTTTCAAAGTTTCTAACTTCTTTGCCATTGGTTTGAATTTCCTCCTGTAGCTCAGAGTAGTTTGATCATCTGAAGCCTTCTTCTCTCAGCTTGTCAAAGTCATTCTCTGTCCAGCTTTGTTCCATTGCTGGTGAGTAGCTACGTTCCTTTGTAGGAGGAGAGGCACTCTGTTTTTTAGAGTTTCCAGTTTTTCTGCTCTGTTTTTTCCCCATCTTTGTGGTTTTAATCTACTTTTGGTCTTTGATGATGGTGACATACAGACGGGTTTTTGGTGTGGATGTCCTTTCTGTTTGTTAGTTTTCCTTCTAACAGACAGTACCCTCAGCTGCAGGTCTGTTGGAGTTTGCTAGAGGTCCACTCCAGACCCTGTTTGCCTGGTTGTCAGCCGTGGTGGCTGCAGAACAGCGGTGGCTGTAGAACAGCGGATTTTGGTGACCCGCAGATGCTGCTGCCTGATCATTCCTCTGGGAGTTTTGTCTCAGAGGAGTACCGGGCCGTGTGAGGTTTCAGTCTGCCCCTACTGGGGGGTGCCTCCCGTTTAGGCTGCTTGGGGGTCAGGGACCCACTTGAGGAGGCAGTCTGCCTGTTCTCAGATCTCCAGCTGCGTGCTGAGAGAACCACTACTCTCTTCAAAGCTGTCAGACAGGGACTTTTAAGTCTGCAGAGGTTACTGCTGTCTTTGTCTTTTTGTTTGTCTGTGCCCTGCCGCCAGATGTGGAGCCTACAGAGACAGGCAGGCCTCCTTGAGCTGTGGTGGGCTCCACCCAGTTCGAGCTTCCTGGCTGCTTTGTTTACCTAATCAAGCCTGGGCAATGGCAGGCACCCCTCCCCCATTCTTGCTGCCACCTTGCAGTTTGATCTCAGACTGCTGTGCTAGCAATCAGCAAGACTCCGTGGGTGTAGGACCCCCCTAGCCATGTGCGGGATATAATCTCCTGGTGCGCCGTTTTTTAAGCCCATTGGAAAAGCGCAGTATTAGGGTGGGAGTGACCTGATTTTCCAGGTGCTGTCTGTCACCCCTTTCTTTGACTGGGAAAGGGAACTCCCTGACCCCTTCTGCTTCCCAAGTGAGGCATTGCCTCACCCTGCTTTGGCTCATGCACGTTGCACTGCACCCACTGTCCTGCACCCACTGTCTGGCACTCCCTAGTGAGATGAACCCGGTACCTCAGATGGAAATGCAGAAATCACCCATCTTCTGCATCGCTCATGCTGGGAGCTGTAGACTGGAGCTGTTCCTATTCAGCCATCTTGTCTCCACCCCAACCTAATTATATTTTAAATGTCAAGTAATGTTTGTTCTTCTCCATTATTTTCTCTTTTCCTGGCTCTTCTGGTACTTTGATCTTTCAGAAGAACTTGAAAATCTTTCAGTCAGATGCCAAAAAAAATTCTGTTGGAATGCTAATTGCAATAGTATTTAGTTTATATATTAAGTTAGGAAAAATCATCGTGTTTCTATAACTAGGTCTGTTTATCAAAGAAAGAAGTAATTGCCGAATTTCTCCCGTCTTCTATCATTTTCCTCAGAAGGATTTTATTATTTTATTATTTTTATTATATTACTTCTTTACATTCATGTTACATTTATAACTAGGCTAGAGGAGAGCACAATACACACACACACACACACACACACGCACTTTTTTCCTCCTTCTGTATCATTAAGTTAAATAAAAACAATCTAGTCTTAGATAAGGAAAGACTTTTTTCAAAAACACTATTATCATAGGAAGAATGCTCTGACTTCAGAGTCTTTGAGAATCTCAGAATCAGAAAAAGGCTTTCCTTTACAGGAAGAGATAAGCAGGTCCAGCAGGAATATTTGAAGGGAAATTGGGGGAAAAAATGAGACTGAACAGACAATATGACCAGGTGACCTGACAGAAAATATTGTATGCTGTGGTCAATTGCTTCTCAGGATAAGCTATTAAGGTTAGATTTTGAATTGTAGAGACTGCTCCCTCTGTCTAGGGAGCAAGTCAATGTTTAGGTGCCTGTAAGGAAGAAAGGAGCCTGACTAAGGTCAATCCAAGCCAGAGTGTAAGTAATAGCCAATTGTTAACACTTGGTCACCCATAATGAAACAATATTTAGTCCTCTGTTGATTCGTCTGTATTGGTTCAATAATCGGTAAAGTTGAGTAGCTGTGATAAAGACCATAAGTGGTGCTCTCCTCACTTGGCACTGTTGCTTGTCACACTATAAATCTCAGAGATGCAGTTACAACTTGACATAATTTTTAATTACTAGACCATTTATTTATTACGCTACTTCCATCTTTTTTATTCACTGAGGATTCTGAAATCTGTGCACCACCAGCAGTTCCGGCAGTGTCCTGGGCACAGACACCTTAATCAGTGCCTTCAAGACTCACCCTATCTTTAACTAAACACCTTCCTTCTGCAGCCTTTCTCTTTTGCCTTAGCTCCATCATGAGGAAAAGAGTCATGGCAAAGTCATCACCAGAGAAGAGAAGTAGACTGCCTGCTAAGACAAAAATATCAACATTCTTTATAGAATGTACACAAGACCAAGAGTCTCATGACCTGATATTCAAAATTCCCAGAATATAATTAAAAATTCTCACAACATGAAGAATTGGGAAAATCTCAATCTACATGGGAAAAGACAATTTACAGATACCAAAGCCAAAAAGGCAGAGATGTTGGGATTATCTGACAGTCTTAAAGCCAAAATTGTCAAAATGCTCCAACATGCGATTATGAACACTTCTGAAAGAAATACAGACATCTGAGCATACGCACACACAAGCACAAAAAAGATTTAACGAAGAGCCAAATGGAAATTTTAGGAGTTAAAAAAGGTAATCATTAATCTGCTTCACTATAGTAACCATTTTCCTATTGTGAAAGGAAAATAAATCCGGGAACACCAAACTCACTAAGCCAAAGGGAAAAGTCAAGCTGGGACCTAGGTCACACAAGGCTACCTCACATTTTATTCCAAATAAGATAGCTACAAACATAAGCAAAATAAAAGCTGCATACTTCCCTCATAATTTGCCCACAATGGGCCCCAAGCTCTTTACCCTAAAATAGTTCTGTTAAATTTCACCCTGACAATGTAAATTAATAACTTACCTTCACAGGTACCAGACAAAGGACGAACTAAAAAGTCATCCCTCTGCTTACCTGATAAAAATGCATATCTGATTGTTTCCTCTGCCCTATGTTTATTTTATCCTATATAAAAATGAAGATTCACTGAATGTGGAAGTGGTGATTCCTCTACCCCACCTTCCACATGTAAAATGCGTAGTCAGTGAAGCAGATCAAAGACTAACTTAATGTGTATGCATCAGTGTCAGGTGTTCCCAAGACTACCACAAGTTTGATGAGTTCCTAGGAAAACTCACAGGACTCAGCTGATAGTCAAATTCACAGCTCAGATTTACTACAACAAAAGGGGATCTATTGTTGAATGGGTATAGTTTTAGTTTTTCAAGATGAAAATGTTCTGGAGATTAGTTGCACATTAATGAAAATATTCTTAACACTACTGAACTCAGAAATTGTTGAGACGACAAATTTGTTTTATGTGATTTTACCATAATCAAAAGGAAAAAATACGTTTACTACAGTAAAAGGACATAAAACAAAAATGGCAAAAGGAAAAGATGCCTGGAGTGAAGACTGAAAGATATCTGTACAAGTTTTCAAAAGTCCTCTCCTTGTGGAATCACACATTTTGTTCCTCCAGCAATGATTTGTAACAATTTGTGTGAAATGTTGTCTACCAGGGAAGCTCATTGGAGACTCAGCATGTGAAGTTTTTATTGAGAGATGGTCACTTAGGTACTCTCTGCCTAGCACATACCAATATTCTAGACTCCCACAAACAAAAGCACTCAGTTTGAAATACTGTCTTCCCTCAGTATCCATGCAACAAAGGAAAGAGGAACGTGTGTGGAAACCAAAACCCACAGATGCTCAAGACCCTTACGTAAAATGGTGTGGTATTTGCATAGACCTATGTACATCCTGCTGTATACATCTTTCTTATGGTCTGTCATTGTGATTTAGTGGATTTCTGTAGTGGTATCATTTGAGTCCTTTCTCTGAGTCCATTGTGTAATTGCCTTATCAGTGAGTTGTACTTTCATGTGATTTCATGATAGTATTAATAAATGTCATCCTTTCACTTCCATGTTTAGGACTCCCTTGAGCATTTCTTGTAGAGCTGTTCTATTGGTAGCACATTTTCCTAAGCATTTGCTTGTCTGGGAAAGACTGTATTCCTACATTTTTGCTGGATATAATATTCTGACTAGCAGTTTTTTCTTTCAGCATTTTGAATATATCATCCCATTCTCTCTCACTCTCTCTCTCTCTTCTCTTTTTTTTTTTTTAGTAGAGACGAGGTTTCGCTATGTTGGCCCATCTGGTCTCAAACTCCTGACCTCAAGTGATCTGCCCACCTAGGCCTCCCAAAGTACTGGGATTACAGGTGTGAGCCACCATACCCAGTCTATCATCCCATTCTCTTTTAGCCTGTAAGGTTTGTGCAGAGAAGTCTGCTGTTATTCTGAAGGGGTTTCCTTTATAGGTGGCTAGTTGCTTTTCTCTTGCTGTTTTTAGGATTTTGCTTTTTTTCCTAACTTTAAATAGTCCGACTACAGTGTGTCATGTAAAAGACATTTTTGTATTCTATCTGCTTAGGGATCATACAGTCTCCTGTATCTGGATGTCTAAATGTTTTGCTAGACTTCGGATGTTTTTATCTATCATTTTGTTAAATAGAATTTCTAATACTTTTGTTCTCTCTTTGCCCTGGGGGATACCAATTATTCTACTATTCATTCACTTTATGTTATTTCAATTTTTTGTTAATTTGCTTAATTTAATCATTCTATAATATATACATATATCAAAATACCACATTGTACCACACAAATATATATAATTATTTATCAGTTAAAACACACAAAAGAAAAATGATAATACAATTAAAACATAGCAAAATATAGAATTTCAGACAAAACAAGAAGTGACAGACATTGTCAATATTAAATATATTAGAAAAGAATGAATTTCAATATAGATGCCACAGGCTTTACAAAATTCTCTTAGGTATGCTTCCCTAAATAAGAGCTTTATGTAACAAAAGAACCATGCACACATACTTTGTATAATCTTCTTTCATTTACTCAACATCATGATTGGAAATTGAACTACATTGCTGCTTGTAGTTTTCATGTATGCATTTTCACTACCTTATATATAATATTCCACAGAGTGTACATACCCTCCTTTGGGTAGATGGATTTTTGTATAAGTTTTAGCTAATAAGGACAACATTCTTATCAACGTTCTTGTGAATATTTTATGGTGCATATGTACACATTTTTCTCTGGGGTATGTACTTAAAAGTCATAGCTGTGTGCCTCTTCCTTTTAGCTAGATAATTCCAGTCTACTCCCATAATTAATTAAAACAACTTGTACTCCTATCAGTAATGTACTGAAATTTTGCAGGATCAATATTTTTGCCAAACATGGATGTTGCTATTTTTTTTGCATCCATTGTGCTATGATTTTTTTTAAATTTTTATTTCCATAGTTTTTGGAGAACAGGTGGTTTTTGGTTACATGGAGAAGTTCTTTAGTGGTGATTTCTGAGATTTTGGTGCACCCTTCACCAGAGCAGTGTACACTGTGCCCAATTGTGTACTCTCTTATCCTTCATCCCCCTCTCACTCTTTCCCTTGATTCCCCAAAGTTCATTATATCATTTGCATGCATTTGCATCCTCATAGTTTAACTCCAACTTATAAATGAGAACATTGATATTTGGTTTTCCATTCCCGAGTTGCTTCACTTAGGATGATGATCTCCAAATCCAACCAAGTTGCTGCAAATGGCATTATTTCATTTCTTTTTAGGGCTGAGTAGTATTCCATGGTGTATATATACCACATTTTTAATACACTCATTGATTAATGGGCATTTAGGTTTCTTCCATATTTTTGCAATTGCAAATTGTGCTGCTATAAACATGCATATGCAAATGTCTTTTTCATATAACGACTTCTTTTCCTTTGGGTAGATACACAGTAGTGGGATTGCTGGATCAAATGGTAGTTCTACTTTTAGTTCTTTAAGGAATCACCACACTGTTTTCTATAGTTTTCTATAGTGTTTTCTATAGTGTACTGGTTTATGTTCCCATCAGCAGTGTAAAAGTGATCCCTTTTCACCACATCCACACCAACACCTATTATTTTTTATTTTTAAATTATGGCCATTTTTGCAGGAGTAGGGTGGTATCTCATTGTGTTTTTAATTTGCATTTCCCTGATAGTCATGTTGAGCATTTTTTCATGTTTGTTGGCCATTTATATATCTTCTTTTGAGAATTGTCTATTCATGTCTTTGGCCTTCTTTTTGATGGGTTTATTTGTGGGAGTTTTGCTGATTTGTTGGTGTTCTTTGTAGATTCTGGATGTTAGTCGTTTGTCACATGCATTGGTTGCAAATATTTTCTCCCACTCTGTGTGTTGTCTATTTACTCTGCTGATTATTTCTTTTGTAGTGTAGAAGGTTTTTAGTTTAATTGGGTCCCATTTTTTTATTTTTGTCTTTGTTGCATTTGCTTTTGGGTGCTTGGTCATGAAATTTTGCCCAAGCCAATATCTAGAAGAGTTTTTCCAATGTTATGTTCTAGAGTTTTTATGGTTTCAGGTCTTTGATTTCGGTCTTTGATCCATCCTGAGTTGATTTTTGTATAAGGTGAGAGATGAGGATCCAGTTTCATTCTTCTACATGTGGCTTGCCTGTTATCCCAGGACCATTTATTGAAGAGGGTGTCCTTTCCCCACTTTATGTTTTTGTATGCTTTGTCAAAGATCAGTTGGCTACAAGTATTTATGTTATGTTATTTCAAATGTCATGAAGGCTTTGCTATTTTTTTAATTCTTTTTTTCTTTAGTTTTTTTTCTGACTGGATTATTTTTAAATACCTGTCTTCAAGTTCTGAGATTATCTCTTCTGTTTGATCTAACATATTGTTGAAGCTTTCAAATGTTTTGTACTTTCTTCAATAAATTCTTCTGTACCAGGATTTCTATTTTGTTTTTTAAAAAAATAGCTATCATTTTGGTAAATTTGTCATTCATATCTTGAATTGTTTTTCTGATTCTTTGTATTGTTTTTCAGAATTCTCTTGTATTTCACTGAGCCTCTTTAAAATCAATATTTTGAATTCTTCCTCTGGGATTTTGAGATTTTCTTTTTGATTAAGGTCTATTGCTGGAGAATTATTGTGTTCCTTTGAAAGTAACATATTTCTTTGGCCTTTCATGTTTCTTGTGTCTTTATATTGATATCTGAGCATCTAGTGTAACAGTTGCTTCTTCCTATTTTTGAATTTACTTTTGAAGGGGAGGACGTTTTCCTGACTATGTATTTATGGTGTTGATTGAGTAGGGCATTTTGACTTTGATTCTGGGTGTATACAGTAGTGTAGTCTCTGTATGATTTCTTTGGCTGTAAACAGCATTAGTAGTATCTATGATTTACTTGATGGGTTAGGTGTAGTTATTAGTACAGGCAGGAATGAAGTTGTGCTTGGGACTCGGACACTGGGTGAGCAAGTCCTCAGGCCCCAGTAGTGGCAGCAGTGGGCTGAATGTGCCTATCTTTGTGCCCCAGGGCAGTGTACACTGGCATGTGTTGGTGGTTACCAGCAGGCCAATTTTTGGGCGTCCAGGTGGCTTGTTTACATGCCAGTAGTAGCAATGGTGAACCAGGTGGTTGGGTGGGTTCTTGAGCCCCTAGGCAACTGGAGTGGCATGGGCAATGGTACTAGCAATGGTGGGATAATTTTCTGGGTCCGGAGCAGTATGCATTGATGTTGGCAGCGGCTGCAATGGCTTGGATGGGTCAGTCTCCAGGCCTGAAGATGGTGCTTGCAGGCAGAAGCTAACTGTGGTGGCAGTGGCCAGGAGTTTTTGCTCAATCTCAGGCACCTGGGAAGAGTGTTCAAGTGTTCGATGTGATGGATTGGGTTAGGCAATCCGCATGACCCAGGTTATATGCCTGGGGTCTTGGAGGGAGTGTGTAAAGCCGGGCTGAGTGGGCTTGTACTCAGGCCCTCCAATGGTGACAGTAGGCACCAGCTGTGGTGAGCAGGGACCGCTAATGACTCCAGGTGGAATGCTCAGGAGAGAGGTGGTTAGTAGCTGAGCTGAGCTGAGGCCCTGCCACTGGACAAGGTGGGGCTCACCTCAGTGGCCACGGCCTGGGCTAGTAGGTGGGAAATGCATGTCCCTCTCATGCTCCAGCTCCAGGGAGCCTCACCCCTTGATCCTGGTGGTGGTAGCCCACACCTAAGTCTCACCCTAGCCCTAGCTGCAGGAGTCCCTCACCCAGCTTGAAACTAAGTCCCAATGGCAACTTGCACCCCCTTTCACCTCTCAGTCTCAATACTAGTAGTGTTCAATTCCCAACACTGACAGCTGCAGCCCACGCCTTGCTTGCTTCTAAGCCCCAGCCTTGGGAGCCTGTTTCCATCTTGCTCCCCAGCTCCAGCAACAACAGCCCAAGCTTCACTAATGCCTCAGTCCTGGCATACTCTGTTAAAGGCTGGGATTTCAAATGGCACCGTGCTAACTAAAGTAGCCATTTAGTTCTCAGAAAGGGTTTGGGACCCAGTGCAGGCTCCCTCCCTGTAGCAGTTTTGTCTCATCATCTCCTGCCAGCTCCTTATGTTAATTTCAGTGCTTGGAGGATCGAGGGGCTCTTCAAGTGATCAGGATTGCAGATTCTATGGTGGGGATGTGGGCCGCTGCATGTCTCTCACTTACCTTTTCCCCATGTAAGGAAGTCACTCCCAGTTCCCAGCCAATCTCAGTCAAGCAGACTGCCTCTCTTCCTTCTCTTTTCTTGCTTTCTGTCACTTTTCTGTTGAATTTCAGTGCTCTCTATTGGATAATGTATTTGAAATGTGATTGTCTATACACTATTTTGGTTCTTCTAAGCGAAGGAGGGAGGTGAGCAAGAAATTCTTCTATTCAGCCATCTTGAAGCCCTTCCTCTCTCATATACTTTAAATCATTTCTAGATTACTTATACTACCCAATACAATGTAAATACTATGTAAACAGTTGTTATACTGTATTGTTTAGGAAATAATGACAAGAAAAATGTTTGTACATGTTCGAAACAGATGCAGCCATCCTTTTTAAAAAAATATTTTCAATCTGCCGTTTGTTGAATCCAAAGGAGATAGAGCCCATGGATACTGGGGACTGATTCTATTGTTTACACAAATAGATGAGGCACAGTAAACCACTTTTATCAATTAAGAAATAATGAAAATACTCTCAATATCCAAGTTTTTAGATTTCTGGCAAGGGCCAACTTTGCAAACTGGCCTTTTCTAGGATAGCAGAATCAGGCCAACTATAATTAACACTATTTTATACTACATTCAAACACAGAAATTTAAAATACGTGAGCAAAGTCAGGCAGAACTGGGAAGACACATGAACAAGTGTACAATTATACTTGGAGATTGAGCAGTGGACTATTATCAGCATTGCAAATGTCCACTGGATTCCTTCCCAATCAGTGTTTTTTTTCCCATTGTCCCCAGCTTCCCCTTTCTGCCTTTCTCCCATATCCCAATACCTTTCTCATTCCTAATGTCCTTCCCTTCACCAAAAGTAGAAATGTTATGATGATCATGGTTACTCTATTATAACTTTTCATTTATACTGACTGGTTAGCTGACATCCATTGTGCATGGTGTCCACCCTCTAGCTGTAATGTTCAAATCTTCTGTCTCTCATAATGAAGATTTTGTTCCTCCTTTAGGAATTCCAGGTGTGAACAGGAAAAGAGGCTCAGGGAAATTCTCAGAGTCTCAGGTTTTTCATTTATACAATGGAAATAACCCCACCTCTCTCACAGGTTGTGGGAGAAATAGAGTTACTATTGCTAGGTGGCTTTCAATGAATGCTATGTACCAAAACCTGGGATGATGAGGGGTTTACCAGTATTACAGGAGTCAAATTTCAGAAACACACCAAGTTTTCTTCTCAGGGCATGTATTAGTCCATTTTTATACTGCTATGAAGAAATACCTGAGACTGCATAATTTATAAAGAAAAAGAGTAATAATGAACTCACAATTCCACATGGCTGGGGAGGCCACACAATCATGGCAGAAGGTGAAGGAGGAACAAAGGCATGTCTTACATGGTGGCTGGCAAGAGAACATGTGCAGGGGAATTGCCTTTTATAAAGCCATCAGATGTCATGAGACTTATTTACTATCATGAGAACAGCATGAGAAAAACCACCCCCATGATTTAATTACCTTCTATCGGGTTCCTCCCATGACACATGGGGATTATGGGAGCTACAATTCAAGATGAGATTTGGGTGGAGACACAGCAAAACCATATAATTTCACCCCTGGCCCCTTCCAGATCTCATGTCCTCACATTACAAAACCAGTCATGGCTTCCCAACAGTCCCCCAAAGTCTTAACTCATTTCAGCATTAGCTCCAAAGTCCACAGTTCAGTCTTACCTGAGACCAGGTAAGTCCCTTCCACCTATGAGCCTGTAAAATTAAAAGCAAGTTAGTTACTTTCTAGAAACAATGGGGGTACAGGCATTGTGTAAATACATCCATTTCAAGTGGGAGAAACTGGCCAAAATGAACAGGCTACAGGCCCCATGCAAGTCCCAAATCTAGTGGGGTAGTCCAATCTTAAAGCTCCAAAATGATCTCCTTTGACTTCATGTCTCACATCCAGGTCACACTGATGCAAGAGGTGAGTTCCCACAAACTTGGGCAGCTCTGAACCTGTGGCTTTGCAGGGTACAGCCCCTTTCTGGCTGCTTTCATGGGCTGGCATTGAGTGTCTGCAGCTTTTCCAGGTGCACGGCAGAAGCTGTTGTTGGATCTACCTTTCTGGGGTCTGGAGGATGGTGGTCCTCCTCTCACATCTCCACTAGGCAGTGCCCCAGTGGGGACTCGGTGGGGGGTCCCACTCCACATTTCCCTTCCACACTGCCCTAGCAGATGTTCTCCATAAGGGCTCTGCCCCTGCAGCACACCTCTACCTGGACATTCAAGCATTCCCATAAGTCCTCTGAAATCTAGGCTGAGGTTCCCAAACCTCAATTCTTGACTTCTGTGCACCTGAAAGCTTAACACCATGTGTAAGCCACCAAGGCTTGGGGCTTGCACCCTCTGAAGCACTATCCTGAGCTGTACTTTGGCTCCTTTTAGCCACAGCTGAGACACAGGGCACCAAGTCCCAAGACTGCAGAAAGCAGCAAGGCCCTGGGCTCAGCCCATGAAACCATTTTTTCCTCCTAGGCTTCCAGGTCTCTGATGGAAGGGGCTGCCATGAAGACCTCTGACATGCCCGGGAGACATTTTCCCCATAGTCTTGACAATTGACATTTGGCTCTTCATTACTTTTCCAAATTTCTGCAGCCCACTTGAATTTCTCCTCATAAAATGGGTTTTTCTTTTCTATTGCATCATCAGGCTGCAAATTTTCCAAACTTTTATGCTCTGCTTCCCTTTTAAGCATAAGTTTTAACTCCAAACTACACCTTTGTGAATGAATAAAATTGAATGGTTTTAAGATCACCCAAGTCACCTATTGAATGCTTTGCTGCTTAGAAATTTCTTCTGCCAGATACCTTAAATCATTTCTCTCAAGTTCAAAGTTTCACAGTTATCTAGGGCAGGGGCAAAATGCCACCAGTCTCTTTGCTAAAGCATAGCAAGAATCACCTTTGTTCTACTTCCCAATAAATTCCTCATCTCCATCTGAGGCCACCACAGCCTGGATTTTATGGTCCATATTACTACCAGCATTTTGGTCAAAGCCATTCAACATGTCTCTAGGAAGTTCCAAAGTTTCCCACATCTTCCTGTCTTCTGAGCCCTCCAAGTCTCTAGGAAGCTCCAAACTTTTCCACATTTTCCTATCTTCTTCTGAGCCCTCCAAACTGTTCCAACCCCTGTCTATTACCCAGTTCCAAAGTTGCTTCCACATTTTTGGGTATGCTTATTGCAGTACCCTGCTTTACCAGTACCAATTTACTGTATTAGCCCCTTTTCATACTGTTATGAAGAAATACCGGAGACTAGGTACTTTATAAAGAAAAAGAGGTTTAATGGACTCACAGTTGCACATGGCTGGGAAGGCCTTACAATCATGGTGGGGAGGCAAAGGAGGAGCAAAGGCACATCTTACATGGTGGCAGACAAGAGAGTGTGTGCACAGGAACTGCCCTTTACAAAACCATCAGGTCTCATGAGACTTATTCACTATCACGAGAACAGCACGGGAAAACCTACCTCCATGATTCAATTACCTCACACCAGGTCCCTCCCACAACACGTGGGGATTATGGGAGCTACAATTCAAGATGAGATTTGGGTGGCGATACAGCCAAACCATATCAGGGCACCTACTGTTCCTTCTGCTTGGAATGTTCTTTTTCTAGGTAATTGCAAGGCCTGCTTCCCCACTTCCTCCAGGTCTGATCAATAATCATGTTTTCAGGGAGGCCTTCCCTGATATACTTGAATGTTGGGAGCAAGCCCCCCAAAGTCTGGCCATAAACTGGCCCCAAAACTGGCCACAAATAAAATCTCTGCAGCACTGTGATATGTCCATAATGGCCCTAACGCCCAAGCTGGAAGGTTGTGGGTTTACGGGAATGAGGGCAAGGAACACCTGGCCCGCCCAGGGCAGAAAACCGCTTAAAGGCATTCTTAAGCCACAAACAAAAGCATGAGCAATCTGTGTCTTAAGGGCATGTTCCTGCTGCAATTAATTCGGTCCATCCCTTCGTTTCCCTTAAGGGATACTTTTAGTTAATTTAATATCTATAGAAACAATGCTAATGACTGGTTTGCTGTTAATAAATATGTGGGTAAATGTCTGTTTGGGGCTCTCAGCTCTGAAGGCTGTGAGACCCCTGATTTCCCACTTCACACCTCTATATTTCTCTGTGTGTGTGTCTTTAATTCCTCTAGCGCTGATGAGTCAGGGTCTCCCCAACCGAGCTGGTCTCAGCACTTGAATACAGTAACAATTCTTTTCACATATCATTCCTCCTGACCGATCTTTCTATGCAGTACCTACTACCCTCTAGTGGGCTATACATTTCCTGGAAAATTCTATGATGTTAGATATTTGTGAATGTTGTTTGCTATTGTATTCTTGGCACTGAAAATAGTAACAAAGCACACAGCAGTTGCTCAGAGAATTCTTGTTGAAGGACAGCTAGAAACCAGGCCCTGTACACACATAACTAACATGCACAAATACCCTCCAAGATAAGTATCGGCACCATTTTACTTGAATCTGGGGATGGAGTTCAGGGAGTATATAAAATATGGAATTGTTAGAATTTAAATATAAATTTAATTAATTAGTTAATTTATTTATTTACTTATTTTTGAGTCAGAATCTTGCTCTGTCACCAGGCTGGAGTGCAGTGGCGCAATCTTGGCTCACTGCAATCTCTGCCTCCTGGGTTCAAGCGATCCTCCTGCCTCCACCTCCTGAGTAGCTGGGACTACAGGCGTATGCCACCACACCCAGATAATTTTTGTGTTTTTAGCAGAGACAGGGTTTCACCATGTTGGTCAGGATGGTCTCAATCTCTTGACCTTGTAATCCGCCTGCCTCAGCCTCCCAAAGTGCTGGGAACAGGTGTGAGCCACCATGCCTGGCCTTTTTTCCCTAATTTTGTGAAAAATGACATGGGTACTTTGATAGGAACAGCAGTGAACCTGTAAATTGCTTTAGCCAGTATGACCATTTTAACAATATTGATTCTTCTTATCCATAAGCATGGAATGTTTTCCATTTGCTTGTCATCTGGGATTTCTTTGAGAAATGTTTTGTAATTCTTCTTGTAGAAATCTTCCACTTCCCTGGTTAGCTGTATTCCTAGATATTTTATATTTCTGTGGCTTTGTGAATGCGATTGTGTTCTTGATTTGGCCCTAACCTTGGATGTTATTGGTTACTGATTTTTTTGTACATTGATTTTGTATCCTGAAATTTTGCCAAAGTTTATCAAATATATGAGTCTTTAGGTAGAGACTATGAGGTTTCCTGGGTATAGAATCATATGGTCTGCAAAGAGAGATTGTTTGACTTCCTGTCTTCCTATTTGGATGCCTTTTATTTCTTTCTCTTGCCTGATAGCTCTTGCCAGGACTTCAAGTACCATGTTGCATAGGTATAGTGAGAGTGAGCATCCTTGTATTGTTCTGGTCCTCAAGGGGATTGCTTCCAGCTTTTGCCCATTCAGTATGATGTTGGCTGAGGGTTTCCCATAGGTGGCTTAATTATTTTGAGCTATGTTCTTCCAATGCCTAGTTTGTTGAGGGCTTTTAACATGAATGAATGTTGAATTTTATCAAGTCTTTTCTGCATCTATTGAGATGGTCACGTAGTTTTTGTTTTCTGTTCTGTTTATGTGATGAATCACATTTATTGATTTGTATATGTTGAACCAACTCTGCATCCCAGGAATAATGCCTGCTTGATCATGAGGGATTAGCTTTCCCATGTGCTTTTGGATTTATTGTGCTAGTATTTTGTTGAGGATTTTTGCATCTATGGTCATCAGAGACATTTGCCTGAAGTTTTCTTTCTTGTGTCCCTGCCAGATTTTGATCTAAGAATGATATTGGCTTCATGGAATGAGTTAAGGAGGATCCACTCTTCCTCAAATTTTGGAAAAATTTCAGTAGAATTGGTACCAGCTCTTATTTATATGTCTGGTAAAATTTGGCTATGAATCCATCTGGTTCAGGCCTTCTACTAGTTCATAGGTTTTTTATTACTGATTCAATTTCAGAACTCATTATTGGTCTGTTTATGGTTTCAATTTCTTCCTAGTTCATTCTTGGAAGGTTATAAGTTTCCAGGAATTTATCCATTTCTTCTACGTTTTCTAGTTTATGTGCGTAGAGGTATTTGTAACAGCTTCTGAGAATGTTTTTTATTTCTGTGGTATCAGTGGTAATGTCCCCCTTGTCATTCCTGATTGTGTTTATTTGGATTTTCTCTCTTTATTTCTTTATTAGTCTAACTAGTAGTCTATCTTATCTATTCTTTCAAGGAACCAACATTTGGTTCCACTGATCTTTTGCATCTCAATTTTATTCTGTTGAGCTCTGATTTTGGTTAATTTTTTCCTGCTACTAGCTTTGGTGTTTGTTTTCTCTTATTTTTCTAGTTTCTCTAAGTGTAATATTAGTGTGTTAATTTGAGATTTTTCTAACTTTTTGATGGGGGCATTTATCACTATAATTTTCCCTCTTAACACTGCTTTAGCTATGTCCCAGAGATTCTGGTATTTTGTATCTTTGTTTCAAAGAATATATATTGTATATTAGTTTCAAAGAATTTCTTGATTTCTATCTTAATTTCATTGTTTACCCAAAAGTCATTCAGGAACAGGTTGTTTAACCTCCATGTAATTGTATGGGTTTAAGTAATCTCCTTAGTATTGATTTCCATTTTTATAGCACTGTAGTCAAAGAGTGTGGTTGGTATGATTTTGGTTTTTGTGAATTTGCTGAGAATTGTCTTATGGCTGATCGTGTGGTCAATTTTAGAGACTGTGCCATGTGCAGATGATAAGAGTGTATATGCTGTTGTTTTAGGGTGGAGCATACTGTAGATGTCTGTTAGATCCATTTGGTCAAGTGTTGAGTTCAGGTCCCAAATATCTTTGTTAGTTTTCTGCCTTCATGATCTGTCTAATACTGTCAGTGGAGCGTTGATGTCTTCCACTGTTATTGTGTGGTTATCTAAATCTTTTCATAGGTTCCTAATAAATTGTTTTATGAATCTGGGTACTCCTGTGTTGAGTGCCTATATGTTTAGTATAGTTACATCTTCTTGTTGAATTGAACTTTTTACCATTTTGTAATGACCTTCTTTGTCTTTTTTGATATTTGTTGGTTTAAAGTCTATTTCATCTGAAATGGGAAGAGCGACCCTTGATCTTTTTTGTTTTTCATTTACTTGATAGATCTTTCTCCGTACCTTTACTTTGAACTTATGAATGTCATTGCATGTGAGATAGATTTCTGAAGACAGCATACTGTTGGTTCTTACTTTTTTTTTTTTTTTTTTTTGACGGAGTCTTGCTCTGTCGCCCAGGCTGGAGTGCAGTGGTGTGATCTCGGCTCACTGCAACCTCTGCCTCCCAGGTTCATGCCATTCTCCTGCCTCAGCCTCCAGAGTACCTGGGACTACAGGCCCCCGCCACCACGCCCGGCTAATTTTTGTATTTTTAGTAGAGACAGGGTTTCACCGTGTTAACCAGGATGGTCTTGATCTCCTGACCTTGTGATCCACCCACCTGCGCCTCCCAAAGTGCTGGAATTACAGGCATTAGCCACCACACCTGGCCTTTCTTCTTTATCCAACACACTATTCTGTGCCTTTTAGGTTGAGTGTTTAGCCCATTAATCTTTAGCCCAAGATTAATACTGGTATATGCAGATTTGATCCTATCATCATGTCGTTAGCTGGATGTAATGTAGACATGATTGTATAGTTGCTTCATAGTGTCAATGGTCTATGTACTAAAGAGTGTTTTTGCTGTGACCCATAATGGACTTTTGTTTCCATGTTTAGTACCCCTTTGAGGACCTCTTGTTAAACAGGTCTGGTAATGATGAATTCCCTTTGCATTTGCTTTTCTGAAATGCTTTTATTTCTCCTGTGCTTCTGAAGCTTAGTTTTTCTGGATATAAAATTTTTGGTTGGAATTTATTTTCCTTAAGAAGGCTGCATATAGGCCCCCCAATCTCTGCTGGCTTGAAGGGTTTCTGCTGAAAGATCTGCTGTCAGCTTAATGGGGCTTCTTTGTAGATGACCTGCTCCTTCTCTCTAGCTGCCTTTAATGTTTTACATTTTGCATTGACTTTGGAGAATCTGATGACTATGTGGCTTGGGGATAATTACCTTTTATAGTACCTTGTAGGGGTTCTCTAAATTTCCTGAATTTGAATGTCAATCTTTCTAACATAGTTGGGACAATTATCAGGAGCAATGTTCTCAAAAATGTTGTTCAAGTTGCTTGCTCTCCCTCTCTTTCAAGGACACCAATGTGTTTTAGGTTTGGTCTCTACATGATCCCATATTTCTCGAAGGTCTTGTTCATTCTTTTTTATTTCTTTTTCTTTATTTTTGTCTGACTGTGTTGATTTGAAGAACTGATTTTCAAGCTCTAAAATTCTTTTGTCAGTTTGGTCTATTCTTCTGTTAATACTTCTGATTGGTTATGCAATCCTTGCAGTGAGTTTTTTTAGCTCTATCAGATTTGTTTGGTTCTTTCTTAAAAATGGCTATTTCATCTTTCATCTCTTGCATCATTTTACTGGATTCCTTATATTCCCTTGGATTAAGTTTCAACTTTCTCTTGGATTTTGATAATTTTCATTGCCATCTGAATTCTGAATTCTTTGTCTATCATTCTTGCCATTTCAGTCTGGTTAAGAACCACTGCTGGGGAGCTAGTGCAGTCATTTCTAGATAAGACACTTTGGCTTTTTGAATTGTCAGAGTTCTCGCGCTGGTTCTTCCTCAGCTTTGCAGGCTGTTGTTCCTTTAATCTTTGAAGTTACTGTCCTTTGGATATGGTTTTATATTCTTACAAATTCTTTATATTTATATGTTTATGTTATTTGATGCCCTAGAGGGTAAGACTGTGGTATAAGTTGGGTTCAGTTGACTGGTTTCATTTCTGGACCATTTCAGGTGGCCAAGGTTCAGCTCTGCACTCCCGGGATTCATATTCTAACTTTGGGGGGTTGGGACAAAGCCAGTTGCTTTGTTCTCTGGTCCTCCAAGGTTGACCACCTGCTTGCTGGAAAGACCAAGGTGTTCCTCATCTGCTGGCAAAAACACTCCAATGGGGAGTGCTGGCAAAAGTTCTTCATCAGAGTGGTGGCAGCAGGATCCACATTCATGCACATGCCCCAGTAGCAGCAGCATGGTGGTATGTGTGT
Source organism: Pan paniscus (assembly GCF_029289425.2). Lineage (NCBI taxonomy): Eukaryota > Metazoa > Chordata > Mammalia > Primates > Hominidae > Pan > Pan paniscus. The sequence goes on along the minus strand of NC_073272.2, from coordinate 56,809,926 downwards.
AGAACATGCCAGTGGTGGCAGGGCAGCAGGGTATGCACATGTGGACCAGCCTGAGTAGTGTGGCCTCAGCAAGGTCCACACATGCTGGTGGCAGTGACCAGTGAGGCCCATGTGCCTGCACCAGCAAACCAATGGGGGAAGGCTGCAGGGAAGTGAAGGCTGGCAATGCAGTTGGGGTAGGCAGTGGATAGGCGCATGCCAGCAGGGGCACATTTGCAGAAGCTCTCTGACAGGCAGGGTCTGCCAGTGAAGGAGCTATGGTAGTAGCCCCTGAGGAGCACCTGGGTTGGGTATCTGAAGCTGCACTGCTAATGAGTGCAGTCCAACACAGACCCTGACAGGGGGATGTTCAGATTGGATTGGCCCTGTCCCACAGGCAAGATATCCTTGTTCTGTTCAGGTTCAACAGTCAACAAAAGCCAAAGCCCCCTAGAGGAGCATGGCAAGCCTTGGGGGATGGGCGTCCCTGGCTGTGCTCCACTGCAGCCATTCTTACACCAAACCTTCTGGGCTTTGCACAGCCTGGAGTCCTGTCCCTGCCAACTCTCCAAACAGCTCTCCCTGCCAGTTCCAATGTCAATGGGGACCATGGGGTCTCCTGCAGCTATGGTTTCAGAGGTTCATAGTGAGAGTAGGCAGCCACTCAGGGCCAGGAATGAGACCTAGTGCTCAGCAATCCCATGCAGGCTTCCCAGATTTCACCAATTTTAAACAAAATGAAACATAAAAACATGAAGCAAAACCATCACTTACCCCACATTTCATTTGACCTGCTAAACAAGACAAAAGTTAAAAAACAAATGAGTAAGTTATTTCACATTAGAATAAATGCTTTGAAAGTAATAATCAATGTGATAAAGTAGAGGCTAACTGCATGAAGCGTATTGTATTATTAGGGTAGGTAAAGTTAAGCTGTAATAGGAAACAACTCCCAGATATGAGATCCTGAAAATCTTGAAGATTTATTTACTACTGCTATTATTTATGCATCCCAGGGCAACAATAGGGCTCTGTCGTCAATGTTACGAAAGCTACAATCCCTAAGGGTACCTATCTCATAGCAGAGCAAAAGAGAGATATCTAGAAGGTCTCACATCAGCAATTTAGTGTTCCATGTTGGAAGTGTCATCACTTCACGATTGGTCACATGGTCCCACCAAACTACAAGGAACAAAGATGTGCAGTAAGGTTGTATGCCTTGACGTGAGAAAAAACATGAGAATATCTTGTCAGGTAATACACAAACCAAAAGTGATTTCAAAAAGGAAGTTCACCTTTGTGGTAGGCTGAATAATGGCCCCTCAAGGTTTCTATGTCTTAACCAGTGAAGCCTGAGTGTTACCTTACAAGCACAAAAGAGATGTTGCAGGTTTGACTAAATTAAGGGTCTTAAAATAAGGAGATTATCCAGGATCACATTAAATTAATAAATTAACTTCAAGAAAAATAAAGTCTGTGATGTTGAGTTGTCTGATGCAAGATAAATTAGTATCATTCCATTTGTTTACTTTTCTTTCACACGTGTTTTTTTAATTTTTAATTTAGAAATAATTTTATGAATTTATGGGGTACAATGTGATGTCTTGATATATACTTACAATGTGAAGTGATTAAATCTAGCTATTAACAAAGTGTTTTAAGGTTTTATTCACTTGTTATGTTTATTCCTATATATTATTTTGCTGATAAAAATAGGATTTTCTCTACTATCACATCCTCTGGCTGGTTATTTTTGGTGTATATGAAAGCTATTGAACTTTGCATATTTATTTTATTATCCATTACTTACAGAGTTACTTAATATTTTGAGTACTGTTGACATTTTGGTGCTGTTGACATTTTGAGGTGGATAATTCTTTGTCGTGGGGGGAGGGGCTCTCCTGTGCATGGTTGGATTTTTACTAGCATTCATGGCCTCTATCCACTAGATTCTAGTAACAACATCTCCCCAGTGTGACAAACAAAAATATTTCCAGACATTGCTAAAATGCCCTGGGATGCACGGCTGATTCAACATATGCAAATCAATAAACGTAATTCACCACATAAACAGAATCAATGACAAAAACCACGATTATCTCAATAGATGGCGAAAAGGCTTTTGATAAAATTCAACATCCCTTCACGTTAAAAACTCTCAATAATATAGGTATTGAAGAAACATACCTCAAAATAATAAGAGCCACATATGACAAACCTAAAGCCAATATCATGCTGAAAGGACAAAAGCTGGAAACATTCTCTTTGAAAACCAGCACAAGACAAGGATGCCCTTTATCACCACTCCTATACAACATGGTATTAGAAGTTCTGGCTGGGGAAATCAGGCAAGAGAAGGAAATAAAGGGCATTCAAGTAAGAAGAGAGGAAGTCAAATTATCTTTGTTTGCAGATGACATGATCTAGAGAAGCCCATCGTCTCAGCCCAAAAGCTTCTTCGGCTGATAAGCAACTTCAGCAAAGTCCCGAGATACAAAATCGATATGCAAAAATAGCTAGCATTCCTATACACCAACAATAGACAAGCAGAGAGCCAAATCATGAATGAACTCCCATTCACAATTGCTACAAAAAGAGTAAAATACCTAGGAATACAGCTAACAAGGGAAGTGAAGAACCTCTTCAAGGAGAACTATAAACCACTGCTCAAAGAAATCAGAGACGACACAAACAAATGGAAAAACATTCCATGCTCACAGATAGGAAGAATCAATATCGTGAAAATGGCCATACTGCCCAAAGTAATTTATAGATTCAATGCAATTCCCATTAAGCTACCGTTGACAGTCTTCACAGAATTAGAAAAAAAAAACTATTTTAAAATTCATATGGAACCCAAAAACAGCCCAAATAGCCAAGACAAACCTAAGCAAAAAGAACAAAGCTGGAGGCATCACACTACCCAACTTCAAACTATACTACAAGATGACAGTAACCAAAACAGCATGGTACTGGTACATGAACAGACACATACACCAACGGAACAGAATAGAGAGCTAAGAAATATTTGTCAATTTAAAAAATTAAATTAAATTTTAGAAATCTTGAAAGAATATTAGCAGTTACTATAAAGTATTGATGCTTCAAAGAATAGATTCTTGGTTAGAAACTCCTAGCTGATATCACTTAAGCAATTTTCAGACTGTACTCTTTGGCCTTGGTATTTTTGCCAGGATCACCTTTTGACTGGAAGCATATGGCTACATGGAAGGAGACTGTTGAACTGCTTTGTTCTGAAGATTTGTGTCTACCCAAAATTTATATGTTGAAACCTAATCACCAAAGTGAGGGTACTAGGAGGTGGGTCCTTTGGAATGTGATTATGCCATGAGGGTAGAAACCTCATGAATACAATTAGTATCCTTATAAACAGCTCCCCAGAAAGCTGCCTTGCCACTTCCATAATGTGAGGACACAGTAAGAAGAGACTGTCTATGAATCAGGAAGTGAATCCCCATCAGACACTGATTTTGCTGACATATTGATCCTGAACTTCCTAGCCTCCAGAACTGTGATGAATAAGTATTTGTCATTTATAAGCCACCTAGTTTATGACATTTTATTGTAGCAGCCCAAACTGATTGAGTCATGACCTAACATCCACCAGAACACGAATTAAATACATAAATATGTCTTATGGTTTGAATGTGTTCCCTTTAAAATTCAGATGTTGCCAATGTGATAGTATTTAAAAATGGAGCTTTTAAGAGGTGGTTAAGCCATGAGGGCTTCTCCTTTGTGGATGAGATTAAATGCCCTTATCAGCAAGTCTCAACAAATTTTTAAAAATGAAATAATATCAAGTATCTTTTCTGACCACAATGGAATAAAACTGGAACTCAAGAACTTCAGAAACTAACTATATAAACACAGGAAAATTAAACAACATGCTCCTGAATGACAAATGGGTTGAGGAAAAAATTAAGAAGAAACTTTTTAAAATTCTTCAAACAAATAAAAATTTCATCACAACATGTCAAACATATGAGATATAGCAAAAGCAGTACTAAGTGGGAAGTTTTTTGTTTTGTTTTTTTTTGAGACAGAGTCTTGCTCTGTTGCCCAGGCTGGAGTGCAGTGGCATGATCTCGGCTCACTGCAAGCTCCGCCTCCTGGGTTCACGCCATTCTCCTGCCTCAGCCTCCCGAGTAGCTGGGACTACAGGCGCCCACCACCACGCCTGGCTAATTTTTTGTATTTTTAGTACAGACGGGGTTTCACTGTGTTAGCCAGGATGGTCTCGATCTTCTGACCTCTTGATCCACCCGCCTCGGCCTCCCAAAGTGCTGGGATTACAGGTGTGAGTCACCGCACCCGGCCCTAAGTGGGAAGTTTAAAGCAACAAACACCTACATCAAAAAAAGTGGAAAGACTTCAAATAAACAACCTAATGAAACAGTTCAAGCAACTAGACAAGAACAAATTGAACCCAAAATTCGTAGAAAAAAATAAATAATAAAGAACAGAACAGATATAAATGAAATTGAGACTAAAAAATATGAAAGATCAATAAGATGAAAAGTTGGTTTTTTGAAGAAGATAAAAAAATTGACAAAACATTAGCTAGGTGAAGAAAAAGGAGACTCAAATAAAGAAAATCAGAGACAAATACAAAAACATTACAACTGATACCACAGAAACCCAAAGAATCATTAGAGACTATTATGAACAAATATACACCAACTAATATGGTTTGGCTGTGTCTCCACCCAAATCTCATTTCGAATTGTAGCTCCCATAATCCCCACATGTCACAGGAGCAACCCAGTGAGAGGTAACTGAATCATGGGGGAGGGTCTTTCTCATGATGTTCTCATCATAGTGAATAAGTCTCATGAGATTTGATGGTAAAGGGGCATTCCCCTGTACATGCTCTCTTGCCTGCCACCATGTAAGATTTGACTTTGCTCTTCATTCGCCTTCCACCATGACTGTGAGGCCTCCCCAGCCATGTGGAACTGTGAGTCAATTAAACCTCTTTCCTTTATAAATTACCCAGTCTTGGATATGTCCTTATAGCAGCATGAGAAAGGACTAATACACAAACAAATTGGAAAACCAAGAAGAAATGGATAAATTCCTGAACATATACAACCTACCATATTAAAACATGAAGAAACAGAAAACCTTAACAGACCAATAATGAATAACCAGATAGAAGCAGCAATAAAAAGTCACCCCTGAAGCAATCACTGCTGAGTTTTACCAAAAATTTAAGAACTAATACCAATCCTGCTCAAAATATTCCAAAACATTGCAGAAAAATATACTTTCAAACTCATTTTACAAGGCCAGCCTTACCCTCATATCAAAACCAGACAGGCACCAAAAAAAAGGAAAACTACAGGCCAATATTCCTGATAAACATAGATGCAATAATCCTCAACAAAAACTAGCAAACTGAATTTAACAACAATAAATTTAAAAGACCATTCACCATGATCAACTTGGATTAATCCCATGAATGTTAGAAGGATTCAACAAACACAAATAAATAAATGTGATACATCACATCAAAAGAATCAAAGCCAAAAACCACATGGTTATTTCAATAGATACTGAAAAAGCATTCAATAAAATTCAAATTCAACATCCCTTCATGAAGGGATAAAAAGTCTCAACAAGCTGGGTGTAGAAGGAACATGCCTCAAAACAATACAGGCCATATATGACAAATCCACAGCTAATATCATACTGAACTGGGAATAATTGAAAGACTTTCCACTAAAATCTGAAACAAGACAAGGGTTCCCACTTTCATCATTTATTCAACATAGTTCTGGATGTCCTAGCCAGAACAATTAGGCAAAAGAAGGAAATGGCACCCAAGTTGGAAAGAAGGAAGTCAAATTATCCTTATTTGCAGATGACATGATCTTATATTTAGAAAAACCTAAAGACTTCACCAAAATCCTTTTATAACTGACTGATAAATGAATCTAGTAAATAGTAGGATACACAATGAATATGAAACAATCAGTAGCACTCCTGTACTCTAACAGCAGTTGATCTAAAAAAGAACCAATTAAAACAATCCCATTTACAATAGCTAAAAATATTAAAACCCTAGTAATCAATTTAATCAAAGATTGCAAATAGCTAAAGCAATCCTGAGCAAAAAGAACAAAGCTAGAGGTATCACACTACTTGACTTCAAATACACTACAAAGATATAGTAAACAAATAAGCATGGTACTGGCATAAAAACAGACACATAGACCAGTGGAACGAACCCAGAAATAAATCTATGAACTTACAGCCAACCCATTTTCTAAAACAGTTCCAAGAACATATATTGAGGAAAGAATACTCTCTTAAATAAATGGTGCTGGGAAAACTGGATATCCATATGAAGTTGAAACTAGATCCCAATCTTTCACCACATAAAAAATCAACTCAAAACGGATTAAAGACTTAAATGTAAGACCTGAAACTATGGAACTAGTAGAAGAAAATAATGGGGAATTACTCTAGGACATTAGTCTGGGCACAGATTTTTTGTGTGGGACCTCAAATACACAGGCAACAAAAGCAAAAATAGACAAATGGGGTTAAATCAAACTAAACAGTTGCTGCACAGCAAGGAAAACCATCAACAAAGTGAAGAGACAACCTACAGAATGGGAAAAATGATTTGCAAATTATTCATTTGACAAGAGATTAATATGCAGGATATATAAGGAACTCAAACAACTCAATAGCAAAATACCAAACCAAACAAAAAACCCAAATAATTCAATCTTAAAAGGGCAGAATATCTGAATATACATTTCTCAAAGGAATACATACAAATGTCCAGCAGGTATATGAAAATATGCTTAACATCACTAATCATCGGAGAAATGCAAATCAAAACCACAATGAGCTATCATTTCACTTAAGATGGAATGGTTATTATCAAAAAGACAAAAAATAACAGATGCTGGCAAGGACGTGAAAAAAGGGGAACACTTGTACAGTATTGGTAGGAATGTGAATTAGTAAAACCACTATAGAAAACAGTATGCAGGTTCCTCAAAAAATGAAAAATGGATCTACCATATGATCCAGAAATACCACTGCTGGGTATATATCCAAAAGAAAGGAAATCATTATATCGAAGGGATATCTGCACTCTCATGCTTACTGCAGCATTACTCACAATAGCAAGGATACGGAATCAACCTAAATATCCATCAATGGATGAATGGATCAAGAAAATATAGTGTATACACACAACAAAATAGTATTCAGCCATAAGAAAAATAAAATCCTGGGTTTCTGCAGCAATATGGGCAGAACTGGAGGACATTATGCTAAGTGAAATAAGTCAGGCACAGAAAGGCAATTTTCACATGTTCTCACAAATACGTGAGAGCTAAAAAAGTGGATCTCATTGAGGTAGAGAGTAGAATGGTCATTACCCGAGGCTGAGAAGAGTGGGTGGAGAAGAGAAGTTGGTTAATGGGTACAAATATCCAGTTAGAGGGAATAAGTTGTAGTTTTGGATAGTACAAAAGGGGGACTAAAGTTCACAGTAATTTCTTGTACATTTAAAAATAGTCAGAAGAGCTGTACTGTTCCCAACACAAAGGAAAGATAAATATTTGAGGTGATAACCCAATTACCCTGATTTAATCATTACATATTGTATGCATGTATCAAAATATCAAATGTAACCCCAAAATATGTACAACTATTATATATCAATAAAAAAGGGCTTGACAGTGGGAGTTTGTTCTCTCTTGCCCTTCCTCCTTCTGCCATATAAGGATGTAGCAAGAAGACCCTCACCAGGTGCTAGCACCTTGATTTTGGAGTATCCAGCCTCCAGAACTGTGAGAAATAAATTTATGTTCTTTATAAATTGCCCAGTCTCGAAGTGAGGAGTGCCTCTGCCCGGCCACCCCATCTGGGAAGTGAGGAGTGCCTCTGCCCGGCCGCCCCATCTGGGAAGTGAGGAGCGCCTCTGCCTAGCTGCTGTACAATCTTCCAAGTGTGAAGTGACAGCCTTTCTGCAGGTGTACCCAACAGCTCCGAAGAGACAGCGACCATCGAGAATGGGCCATGATGACGATGGCGGTTTTGTTGAAAAGAAAAGGGGGAAATGTGGGGAAAAGAAAGAGAGATCAGATTGTTACTGTGTCTGTGTAGAAAGAATTAGACATAGGAGACTCCATTTTGTTCTGTACTAAGAAAAATTCTTCTGCCTTGGGATGCTGTTAATCTATAACCTTACCCCCAACCCTGTGCTCTCTGAAACATGTGCTGTGTCAACTCAGGGTTAAATGGATTAAGGAGGGTGCAAGATGTGCTTTGTTAAACAGACGCTTGAAGGCAGCATGCTCGTTAAGAGTCATCACCACTCCCTAATCTCAAGTACCCAGGGACATAAACACTGCAGAGGGCTGCAGGGACCTCTACCTAGGAAAACCAGAGACCTTTCTTCACGTGTTTATCTGCTGACCTTCTCTTCACTATTATCCTATGACCCTGCCACATCCCCCTCTCCAAGAAACACCCAAGAATGATCAATAAATACTAAAATAAATAAATAAATAAATAAATAAATTGCCCAGTCTCAGGTATTCTGTTATAGTAACACAAACGACTAAGACACTATTAATGAAATAATGAGGGAAAGTTAACTGTGGCTATTTATTGGAAATATGTTGATGTTTTAAGAAAATTGTTATTTTCTGATGCATATATGAAGAAGTCCCTCATATTCTTTAACAGTCTATCTCTAACTCACAATTTATTTGACTGTGCTTTTGTAAATTGAAATAAAACGTTTTAAAATGGTATCTGCTTCTCACTGAACTATTAGAATTCAGAAACAATTATTTATAACTGAGTTTTCTTGCTATTCATGGCAACATAGCTTTTTATATGGATTAAATAAGAATTTGTTCTCCTTTTAACCAGGATATAGTTGGAAAAATCAATTGTGCAACCAGGGCAATGCCTAAAGTGTCACTTAATCATTTATGTCAAGGCCACTAAGGAACAGAGATAGACTTTACATGCAAACCAATGACTACAAACCAGTGCCATCCACAGAAGTGGTAAGAAAGTTCACTTCTTGGCATGCTACAAACCACAGCAAATTTGGTGGACCTTGAGAAAGGAGAAATCCCCTCGAATTTATAGGAGCTTCAGGTGAAATATGGTAAAGCTAATTTCTTGGGTTTGATTTTCTCTCCTTGAGATAGAAGAGTAAATAATAGAAGAAGTTGTAAAGTCCTTTCCAAGATTCAGTTGGACAACTTCCTGGCAGAAATTAATTATTGGGCATTAGGAGTTGCTCAATATTGCTAGCAGCTGAATTTGAAACACAAACTCAAAGATTTCTATATTATTAATAAGCACTCCTGCTACACTTATGTAAATAACTGGGCAAAACATAATAAGTTATTTTGTGAATCTTTCGAGGTTATTTATAAGCACAAAGCTGAGACTTTAATGAAAAATTATTCAAAATGTGGATATTCTTATCAGTGTAGTGCTGGGCATACAATGATTGATTTTTGTTTGGCTACTCTTTTACAGCACTGTACAGGTAGAGGTTAACTTGCAGAAAACTGATAACAATGCAAATGATTCTGGTCTGAGAGAAATACAAATGATTCCTATATATTTCAATGCAAATGAATTTTATCTGGTATAATTAATTATAATAATTATAGAGGCAATTAACATTATGTAGAAAAGATAATCCTTAATAATACAATTTATTGCTTTTCAAGATATTAACCAGTTTTGCATCTATTAACAAGTGCATTTAAGAATATTTCCGACTGACTACATAAATTCCTGTTCTTCAATTTCTTCTTTGAACCTGTGTCAACATCTCACTGGTATGTCCATTAATTGAATTGAATAAAGTCATTGATATGTTCTTTCTATTAAAAATTACATGTTCCCAGAAAAGGAAATGCTTATACACTGTTAGTGGGAATGTAAATTAGTTCAGTTACTGTGGAAAGCAATTTGGAGATTTCTCAAAGGACTTAGAACTCCTTTTTAACCAGCAATCCCATTCTTGGGTACGTATCCAAAAGAAAACAAATCGTTCTACCAAAAAGACATGCACTTGCATGATCGTCGCAGCACTATTCACAATAGCAAAGACATGGAATCAACCTAGGTACCCATCAATGGTGGATTGAATTTTTAAAATATGGTACATATTGAGAGGCCGAGGTAGGCAGATCACGAGGTCAGGAGATGGGGACCATCCTGGCTAACACGGTGAAACCCCGTCTCTACTCAAAATAAAAAAAAAAAAAATTAGCCAGGCGTGATGGCGGGCGCCTGTAGTCGTAGCTACTCGGGAGGCTGAGGCAGGAGAATGGTGTGAACCCGGAAGGCAGAGCTTGCAGTGAGCCGAGATCGTACCACTGCACTCCAGCCTGGGTGACACAGCGAGACTCCATCTCAAAAAAAAGGAAAAAAAAAAAAAGGTACATACACACCATGGAATGCTACACAGCCATAAAAAGAATGAAATTATGTCTTTTACAGAAACATGGGCGCAGCTCGAAGCCATTATACTCAGCGAATTAATCCAGGAACAGAAAACCAAATGCTGCATGTTCTTATTTATAAGTGGGAGCTAAATATTGGGTACTCATGACCATAAAAATGGCAACAATAGACACTGGGGACTACTAGATGGGGGAGGAAAAGAGGGAGGCAAGGATTGAAAAACTAACTACTGGGTACAATGCTCAGTACCTGGGTAGCAGAACATTTGTACACCAGACCTCAGCATCATGCAATATACCCAGGTAACAAAACTGCACATTTACCCCGAATCTAAAATAAAAGTTGAAATAAATAAATGTTTAAAAATCACGTTTCCTTTAGTTGTATTTTTTCACTGCACCTTTATTCCATAAACTGAAAAATTATGTTCATATTTATATTTCCTTATTATTCCAATCATAATTGCCATACAGTCTTTTTCTTTTCCAAAACCGTGTGCCAGAAACTGTGCTAAGCACTGAACATTGAGAAGCAGCAAGACAGAATGGGTGTTGGAGAAGATGGCAATACAAAAAACAGTGACATCAAACTGAGAAAGTGTTCTTCAAAATAAAGTTTGCCAATGGGTACACATGATCATGAAGATGAAATAATAGGCACTGAAGGTTCCAAAAGGTGGGAGAGTGGGAGGGGAGTGAGGGTGGAAAAATTACCTATGAGAGACAATGTTCAGTATTTGGGTACTGGGTACACTAGAAGCCCAATCTTCACCAGTATGCAATATACCCATGTAACAAAAAAGCACATGTACCCTGAGTGTAAAATAATAATAATAAAAGGTTTGGTGTGGCCTTAGTTTAGCACATATCAGGAAAATCTCCCCTGAGGTTCAGTGGCTAGGGTAATTCTCTCAAATAAATATATAGTGTTAAAGATTTCTGGCTTGGGTAAAATGAGTAAACAGCAGCGGCTTTCACCTTGTTAGGCAACACTAAAGGAGTGCACGATTTCAGGGTAGAGGGAAGATGATTTCATTATGGACATGTTGATTGTCAGGTGCCTCTGAGAACCCACAATTGGTCAGGAAACATGTAGATTAGGAAACAGGCCTGAGCTAGAAATGTGGATCTGATGTTCATCAATATACGGTTCTCTCACGAATTACTCCTGTGATTTTGGAGATCATATTTTACTTAAACATAATTCAGTTTTTTTCATCTGCAAATGAAAATAATAAAAATTTGGGATAATTCTTCACTTCTCCCTTCTTCTTTTAGACTATGAATATATTACTTCTATTTGTAACAACAAAGAGCTGTTCTAGTATCAATTTCCTCCCTACGAGAAGAGAATCTCTGTACACGTTTCCCTATAGTTAGGCATGAAGATGTTTCCGGCATTTTTACCATGTACCTGTATTGCTTATGCAAAAACAGTAAGCATTCAAGCAACTTTACAAAAAAAGGTCTTTATTCTTATGAATATGCACTAATAAATATATTATTACTATAATAAAAATAAACTTACCAGTCAGCCCCACAGAGAAGCACACTTCCTTTCCATCCTTCTCCAGTCAGCCCCACAGAGAAGCCCACTTCATTTCCATCCTTCTAGTCCCAACCCTAGGACCTAGAGCTGGGATATTTAGGGTCCACTTTTTGTAATGAAAACCCTCTGTGTGAAGTCACTCATATTGTCCGAAAACTCTTCTTTCCTCCTCAAGAAGCACTTGTTCCAGCCAATCACGTCTATTGGGGATAAGTCACTCCCATGCTGCTTCTACTTTCATGTGCTGAGATGTTCTATATTTCAGTGCTCAACCCCCTTTCTCCTCAGAGTAGAGCTTTATTTTTTGTTACCCAAAAAAGCGTACCTCCCCTTCCACAGCTTCACCCTCTCTTCCTCCAGCCCTGTCTACTTCAGGCCTGAGGGAGGAAACTAGGATTCAGTTTCTCTAAGAAGCTCTTTCCCAGTGGCCTGAAGGCCAGGTGGCCTCATGACTCTGTTGTCCTTCTCCTGTCATTTAAGGAAGTCTAGGACTTCCGAAGGAGTACTTTATTCATAGATCTTAACCTCTTATTCTGGGGCAGTGGTGCTTAATGTAGCAGATGTAGACAGATAATTTGAAGTAGCACTTGGAGTAAGGACAGCATGGGCCTGAGAGACATAGACAGAGAGAACGAGATTAAAGAATGAGAGAGAGAATATGAAAATAAAAACACAGGCCAGGGTATGACTTAATGTTTCTAGAATTCCAATATTGGCTGGGTGCAATGGCTCATGCCTGTAATCCCAGCACTTTGTGAGGCCAAGGTGGGCAGATCACTTGAGCCCAGGAGTTTGAGATCAGCTGGGACAAAACAGTGAGACTCTGTCTCCACAAAAAATACAAAAATTAACCTGGCATGGTAGTGCACACCTGTAGTCTTAGCTACTCAGTAGGCTGAGGTGGGAGGATCACCTGAGCACAGGAAATCGAGGCTGCAGTGAGCCATGATTTCACCACTGCACTCCAGCCTGGGCGACAGAGTGAGACCTTGTCTCAAAAACATAAAAATAAAATTTTAAAATACAGTTCCATTATTGAACATAGTCTTTCTCTTTTCCTGACCTTAAACTGCATTCAGCAATTGTTAGACTCACACACGTTGCCTCTTCAAGAACAGAATGTTAATTTAAAATTTGTGTATGAAATGTTTCTCTTTTCATGTTAGGAATTTCCCTTATAGGTGGAGAGTAAGATCTTTAAACCTTCTATGGGTAATGTCAAGCACAGAGACCTAACTGGGCTAGGAGGATTGCTCCTCCAAAATTGTTCAAATAGATAGATGATAGATAGATAGATAGATAGATAGATAGATAGATAGATAGATAGATATACATATAGTTAGACATGGCAGGGAGGAGAGGGCATGATGCCTCGCAACTAAGTCCCAACCCCATGGAAAAAAGATAAAGAAACTGAAGTGTTTTCATAGAAACTGACGATTCACTTACTGAGATAATCAGAGAAACTCTGGAATGTGTGTGTGTCAGACCAGTCACCACATAATATATGATTAGCTCCAATTTAAACATGTTCTGTTTTTATTTTAATCAGTACGGGTTGAGTATCCCTTATCTGAAATGCTTGGGACCAGAAGTGTTGGGATTTGGGATTTTTTTGGATTTAGGAATATGTACATTTATTAGGTCCATGCAAAAGTAATGGCAAAAATGGTAATTTTGTTATTTTGTTTTTGCCATCAAAAGTAATGGCAAAAACCACAATTACTTTTGCACTGACCTAATACTTATACTTACTGGTTGAGCAGCCCTAATCCAAAAATCTGAAATCCAAAATGCTCCAGTGACCATTTCCTTTGAGAATCATGTTGGCACTGAGAAAGTTTCAGATTCTGGAGTGTTTCAGATTTCACATTTTCAAATTAAGTTTGTTCAAACTGTATAAATTTAATTAGTCAATTGTTTCAATATTTTCAGAGAATGAGAGGACTCTTGGTTCAATTTTCTAGAGTGGATCAGATCTATGGAAGGAAAACTACACTGTTATGATGAATTTGGTTGTATGGTTAATAATTTGTATTTCAAGGCAATTTCTCTATGTAAGAATACACCAGGCTAGGCAGAGTGGCTCATGCCTGTAATCCCAGCACTTTGGGAGGCCGAGGCAGGAGGCCAGGGGTTTGAGACCACCCTGGGCAACATAGTAAGACCCCATCTCTGAAAAAAAACCCACTTTTTAAATTAGCCAGGCATGGTGGCATGGGTGTGTAGTCTCAGCTACTTCGGAGGCTAAGGTGGGATGATCATATGAGCCTAGGAAGTTAAGGCTGCAGTGACCTGTGTTTACACCACTGCACTCAACCTGGGTGACAGAGTGAGACCCCATCTCAACAAAAAGAAAAAACCCAACAATAAAAGAATGCCCCAATTGTGAAGTAGAATTTTGTGCTGTTGTTGCAAAAAAATAAAATATTCCTTATTGTATATGGTTAGCTTTGTCCGTTTTCTTTAAGATTATGTAAAATTAGTAGATCCTCTATTCATAGATGTATTTAAAAGTAGCAGTCTTTTTAATTTACTAGTTGGGTTATTTTTTCTTTTTTTTCTTTTAGTTTTTATTTTTAGTTCTGGGGTACATGTGCAGGATGTGCAGGTTTGTTACATAGGAAAATGTGTGCCATGGTGGTTTGCTGCACCCATCAACCCATCACCTAGGCATTAAGCCCAGCATGCATGTTGTTGCAAAATGGCATTGCTTAGACAAACTGGTCAGTGTAACAGCAATAGAGAGAAAAATATCCAAATATGTATATAGAATACTTTAGTCCTCCCCATACATGGTACACGTAAATGTGAAAAATCAACAGGGCTATTTCCCCCAGCATATTAATTCCTAGAGTTTGATAAAAGTTTCAGAGGGTACCGTAATTTTAAAGGTTTTTGGAAGAAGTACGGGTTTCCAGGTCTTATTTGCATATATATTAAGATTTAAGTTGTATTTGAGTTTGGAAGAAAGAGATAGTTCAGTATTCTAAATTACAACCATCTATTTTTCATCAGCCAGGATAAGGGGGCAATATAAATTAAACACAAATGTTCAGTTTTGAGTTGTGCCTAGATATATGACAGATAGATTTCCTTTACTAAATAAAAATGATTTTTATGTAATTGACTGACTCTAAAATTCATTTAGCAGACTTAAAGAACTTATATGAATTCTGGCTTCTGCATAAGATTGAAAAACTGGAAAGAGCACTACTCCCACACAAACAGAAAGAAAGAGCTAAAAATCGTAACTTTTCTTGAACTAATCAGAAAGCTTAGTTTTCAGAGATACTTGCTAGCCCGAAATCTAAGGAAAGAAAAGCACCTGTAAGAATTTTCAAAACAAGAATGATGACTCCCCCACCGCAGGGCAGAGCATGGGAGGACACACTGGATGAGTAGACTTCAGTCAACACTTTTAACAAGCTGATAAGGGCCTAGTGTGGCCTACCATGATGGTGTAGAACTCTTGAGAGCCACAGACACAAGGAATATTGTGCCCTCTTGCAAGTTCTTCCAAATATACTTTCACTGAATGCTCCTGAGAAAGATGGGGGGAATTTGCAAAATTGCAGAATGATCAGTATCCAAAAAGTACACATCTGTATATCAGATTAGTTGCAATATAAAATTTCAGAAAAATATACGGTTTATAATAGCAAGACATGCAAGACTTTTTTGGATAAAATTATAAAACTTTATTGAGAGAATTTTAAACAGTCAAATTTGCAACATAAGGACAGCATGTCTTCCTTGAAGAACTTTGTCTTCCTTGAAAGCTACAATTGCCTTTCACCTATAAAATAGACATAATAGTTGGGGAAACGACTAGCAAAATTTTATTTAGATGACAGTAAAAGGTCCAAAGAACACTGCAGTTAAGGTTTTATAGAGTGAACTAAAAACAGAATTCTAAGGTCAACCCTTGGGTTTATATCTAGTTAAAGGTCTATACAGACTCTGACGGTAGAATTTTAGGCATATTAACAATATTTTTATTAAATATACTACCCCTTATAGTAGAAGGGGATTCAAACTGACTATTCAAGTAAAGAACAGATTAAATCAAAAGAAGTTATTTAAAGGTACTTTTAAGTCGAAAGCAAAAATCTTGTAACTCTTTTTTTTTTTTAATCTTGTAACTCTTAATAACAACGCAACTAAAGCAAACAAAATATCAAAACAAAGAGAAATATTTAAAGCTATCATTGAGATATTTTGTCTGGAAATGATATTCTCAACACAAGATAGCTAAAATGATGTCAGTCTTAGAACTGCTAGGTAAAGTGAATAAAAAGACCACCATTATATTTACTTTATCTTTTTTGTGGAAAAATACAAAAATGTAACTTTGGGCTAATTTAGCCATTGTGTATTTGTTTTAATTAGAGTAGCCACTTGTCCTCTTTCTTGCCCATACTCCTGTGTTAATTATAAATAATGCCTCCTTATACACTTAAAGTTTTTTTCAGTTTGTAAAATAAATTATAGGAACACACTAGTTTTAAGTCATATAAATTTAGGAAACAAAACAAAGTAAAGAAAAAATAATACAATTAATTTCTCCTGGTCTGGGAGAAAGAGACAGAGAGAGAGATTGGGAAAAGTCAGTGTACATATATACAGATTATTATTGGCTTCTAAAAGATAATTGCTCTGGAAGGATAACTGACAAATTTTAAAAGCTCATCCATATTATTTGTGTTGTTTAGATATCTAGTTACTCTTGCAATATGTTAAAGAATTTATGTTTTCCTAGCACATTTCATTCATATTTTAAAAATATTTAGATTTCAAAAATTTATTAACTTTTAATTATACAACATGTGTTAGCATCTTGTCCACATTCCTTATTGTATATGGTTGGCTTTATCCATTTTCTTTAAGATTATATAAAATTAGTGGATCCTCTATTCGTAGATGTATTTAAAAGTAGCAGTCTTTTTAATTTACTAGTTGGGTTATTTTTTTCATTTTTTTTCTTTTAGTTTTTATTTTTAGTTCTGGGGTACACATGCAGGATGTGCAGGTTTGTTACATAGGAAAATGTGTGCCATGGTGGTTCACTGAACCCATCAACCCATCACCTAGGCATTAAGCCCAGCATGCATTAGCTATTTTTCCTAATATTCTCCCTTCCCCCAACACCAACCAACAGGCCCCAGTGTGTGTTGTTCCCCTCCCTGTGTCTATGTGTTCTCATTGTTCAACTCTCACTTATAAGTAAGAACATGCAGTGTTTGTTTGGTTTTCTGGTCCTGTGTTAGTTTGTTGAGGATAATGGCTTCCAGCTTCATCCATGTCCCTGCAAAGGACATGATCTCGTTCCTTTTTATGACTGCATAGTATTTCATAGTGTATATGTACCACATTTTCTTTATATAGACTATTGTTCATGGGCATTTGGGTTGATTCCATGTCTTTGCTATTTTGAGTAGTGCTGCAATAAACATATGCGTGCATCTATCTTTGTAATAGAATGATTTATGTTTCTTTGGGTACGTACCCAGTAATGGGATTGCTAGGTCAAACGGTATTTCTGGTTCTAGATCTTTGAGGAATTGCCACACCTTCTTCCACAATGGTTGAACTACTTTACACTCCCACCAACAGCGTAAAAGCATTCCTATTTCTCTGCAACCTCACCAGCATCTGTTGTTTTTTCACTTTTAATAATCGCCATTATGACTGGCAATGAGATGGTATCTCATTGTGGCTCTGATTTGCATTTCTCTAATGATCAGTGATGTTGAGCTTTTTTCCATATTTCTGTTGGCTACATGAATGTCTTCTTTTGAAAAGTGTCTGTTCATGTCCTTTGCCCACTTTTTAATGTTTTTTTTTCTTGTAAATTTGTTCCTTGTAGATTCTGGATATTAGACCTTTGTCAGATGGATATATTGCAAAAGTTTTCTCACACTCTGTAGGTTGCCTGTTTGCTCTGATGATAGTTTCTTTTGCTGTACAGAAGCTCTTTAGTTTAATTAGGTCCCACTAGAAAATTTTTGCTTTTGTTGCAATTGCTTTTGGAGATTTTATCATGAAATCTTTGCCCATGCCTATGTCCTGAATTGTATTGCTGAGATTTTCTTCTAGGGTTTTTACAGTTTTTAATTTTATATTTAAGTCTTTAATCCATCTTGAGTTAATTTTTGCATAAGGTGCGAGGAAGCAGTCCATGTTCCATTTTCTGCATATGGATAGCCTGTTCTTTCAGGACCACTTATTAACCAGGGAATCCTCTCCCCCATTGCTTGTTTTTGTCAGGTTTGTCAAAGATCAGATGGTTGTAGAAGTGCAGTCTTATTTCTGAGTTCTCTATTCTGTTTCATTGGTCTATGTGTCTGTTTTTGTATCAGTACCACGCTGTTTTGGTGATTGTAGCCTTACAGTATAGCTTGAAGCCTGGCAGTGTGATGTCTCCAGCTTTGTTTTTTCACTTAGGATTGTCTTAGCTATACAAGCCCTTTTTTGGTTCCATATGAATTTTAAAATAGTTTTTTCTGATTCTGTGAAGATTGTCAATGGTAGTTTAATGGGAATAGCATTAAATCTGTAAATTACTTTGGGCAATGTGGTCATTTTCACAATATTGATTCTCCTATCCATGAGCATCGAATATTTTTCCATTTGTTTGTGTCCTCTCTGGTTTCCTTGGGCAGTGGATTGTAGTTCTCCTTGAAGAAGTTCTTCACTTCCCTTGTTAGTTGTATTCCTAGGTATTTTATTCTTTTTGTAGCAATTGTGAATGGGAGTTCATTCATTATTTGGCTCTCTGCTTGTCTGTTTTTGGTGTATCAGAATGTTTGTGACTTCTGCACACTCATTTTGTATCCTGAGACTTTGCTGAAGTTGCTTATCAGCTGAAGAAGCTTTTGGGCTGAGACAATGGGGTTTTCCAGATATAGGATTATGTCATCTGCAAACGAAGACAATTTTACTCCCTCTCTTTCTATTTGAATACTCTTTATTTCATTCTCTTGACTGATTGCCCTAGCCAGAACTTCCAATACTATGCTCTATAAGGGTGGTGAATGTGTGTAAAAATACTACAAAGGATAAAAAAGAAAGTGAAAAAGTAAAAAAAAAAAAAGAGTGGTGAGAGAAGGCATCCTTGTCTTGTGCTGGTTTTCAAGGGGAATGCTTCCAGCTTTTGCCCATTCAGTATGATATTGGCTGTGGGTTTGTCATAAGTAGCTCTTATTATTTTGAGGTGTGTTCCTTCAATGTCTAGTTTGTTGAGAGTTTTTAACATGAAGGGATGTTGAATTTTATCAAACGTTTTTTCTGTGTCTATTGAGATAATCTTGTGGGTTTTCTCTTTAGATCAGTTTATGTGATGAATTATGTTTATTAATTTGCGTATGTTGAACCAGCCATGTATCCCAGGAATGAAGCCAACTTGATCATGGTGGACAGGCTTTTTTACGTGCTGGTGGATTTGGATTGCCAGTATTTTATTGAAAATTTTTGCATCAACATTCGTTAGGGATACTGGCCTAAAGTTTTTTTGTTGTTGTTGTATCTCTGCCAGGTTTTGGTATCAAGATAATGCTGGCTTCATAGAATGAGTTAGGAATAAGTTCCTCCTTTTCAATTGCTTTGAATAGTTTCAGAAGAAAGGGTATCAGCTCCTTATTGTACTTCTGATAGAATTCAGCTGTAAATCCACCTTGTCCTGGGCTTGCTTATTTATTTATTTATTTATTTATTTTTGGCTGATAGGCTGTTTATTACTGCCTCAGTTTCAGAACCTGAATTGGTCTATTCAGGGATTCAACTTCTTCCTGGTTTAGTCTTGGAAGGGTGTGTGTGTCAAGGAATGTATCCATTTCTTCTAGATTTTCTAGTTTATGTGCATAGAGGTGTTTACAGTATTCTCTGATGGTTGTTTGTATTTCTGTGTTGTCAGTGGTGATATTCCCTTTATTATTTTTTATTGTGTCTATTTGATTCTTCTCTCTTTTCTTCTTTATTACTCTAGCTAGTGGTCTATTATTTTTTTTTTCAAAAAAAAAAAAAAACACCAGCTCCTGGATTCATGTATTTTTTAAGGGTTTTTCTTGTCTCTATATCCTTCAGTTTCACTCTAATCTTGGTTATTTCTTGTCTTCTGCTACCTGTGGGGTTTGTTTGCTCTTGGTCCTCTTGTTCTTTTAGTTGTGATGCTAGGGTGTCGATTGAGATCTTTCTAGCTTTTTGATGTGCGCATTTAGTGCGATAAATTTCCCTCTTAACAGTGCTTTAGGTACCTCCCAAATATTCTGGTACATTGTCTCTTTGTTCTCATTGGTTTCAAAGAACTTCTTGATTTCTGCCTTAATTTCATTATTTACCCAGGAGTCATTCAGGAGCAGGTTGTTGAATTTCCACGTAGTTGTGTAGTTTACAGTGAGTTTCTTAATCTTGGGTTCTAATTTGATTGTGCTGTGGTCTGAGAGACTGTTTGTTGTAATTTCAGTTCTTTTGCATTTTCTGAAGAGTGATTTACTTTTAATTACATGATCAATTTTAGAGTAAGTGCCATGTGGCACCAAGGAGAATGTGTATTCTCCTTGTTGTTTTGGGGTGGAGAGTTCTGTAGATATCAATCAGGTCCACTTGATCCAGAGCTCAGTTCGAGTCCTGAATATCTTTGTTAACTTTCTGTAACATTGATCTGTCTAATATTGACAGTGGGGTGCTAAATCTCCCACTATTATTGTGTGGGAGTGTAAATCTCTCTGTAGGTCTCTAAGAGTTTGTTTTATGAATCTGTGCTCCTATATTGGGTGCATATATATTTAGGACAGTTAACTCTTCCTGTTGAATTGACCCCTTTACCATTATGTAATGCCCTTGTTATTTTTTATCTTTGTGGGTTTAAAGTCTGTTTTGTCAGAAACTAGAATTGCAACTTTGCTTTTTTCTGTTTTCCATTTGCTTGGTAAATTTTCCTCCATCCTTTTCTTTTGAGTCTATGTGTGGTTTTGCATTTGAGATGGGTCTCTTGAATAGAGCACACCAATGGATCTTGACTTTTTATCCAGCTTGCCACTCTGTATCTTTTAGTTAGGGCATTTAGTTCATTTACATTTAAGTTTAATATTGTTATGTGTGAATTTGATCCTAACATCATGATGTTAGTTGGTTATTTTGCAGACTTGTTTATGTAGTTGTTTCATAATGTCACTGGTTTGTGTACTTCAGTGTGTTTTTGTAGTGGCTGGTAATGGTTTTTCCTGTCCATATTTAGTGCTTCCTTCAGGAGTTCTTGCAAGGCAGGCCTGGTGGTGATGAATTCCCTCAGCATTTGCTTGTCTAAACAAGATTGTGTTTCTCCTTCACTTATGAAGCTTAATTTGGCCAGATATGAAATCCTAGGTTGGAAATTATTTTCTTTATGAATGTCGGATATTGGCCCCCAATCTCTTCTGGCTTATAGGGTTTCTGCTGAGAGGTCTGCTGTTAGTCTGATGGGCTTCCCTTTATAGATTACCTGGCCCTTCTCTCTGGCTACTTTTAACATTTTTTCCTTCATTTTGATCTTGGAGAATATGACGATTATGTATCTTGGAGTTGATATTCTCATGGAGTATTTTACTGGGGTTCTCTGGACTTCCTGAATTTGAATGTCTTGCTAGGTTGGGGAAGTTCTCTTGGATGGTATCCTGAAGTGTGTTTTCCAACTTGGTTCTATTCTCCCCATCTCTTTTAGGTACTCCTGTCGTTGTAGGTTTGGTCTTTTAACATAATCCCACAGTTCTCGGAGGTTTTGTTCATTCCTTTTCATTCTTTATTCTCTAATCTTGTCTGCCTGCCTTATTTCAGCAAGATAGTCTTCAAGCTCTGATATCCTTTCTTCTGCTTGGTTTATTCAGCTATTGATACTTTTGTTTGATTTGTGAAGTTCTCACATTGTGTTTTTCAGCTCCATCAGATTGTTTATGTTCCTCTCTAAACTGGTTATTCTGGTTAACAGCTCCTGTAATGTTTTGTCATGGTTTTTAGCTTCTTTGCAGTGAGTTAGAACATAAACCTTTAACTCAGTGAAGTTCATTATAATCCATCTTCTGGAGCCTTTTTCTGCCAATTCATCCATCTCAGCCTCAGCCCAGTTCTATGCCCTTGCTAGAGACGTGTTGTGATCATTTGGAGGTGAAAAGGCACTCTGGATTTTTTGGTTTTCAGCATTTTTGCAATGATTCTTTCTCATCTTCATGGGTTTATCTACCTTTGATCTTTGAGGCTGCTGACTTTTGGGTGGGGTTTTCCTGGGCTCTCTTTCATTGATGTTGTTGTTGCTACTTAATTTGCTTTTAGCAGTCAGGCCCCTCTTCTGTAGGGCTGCTGTGGTTTGCTTGGGGTGCACTCCAGACCCTATTCACCTGGGCCCCTCCCACCCCTGGAGATATCACCAGTGGAGGCTGCAGACCAGCCAAGATGGCAGCCTGCTCCTTCCTGGGGGAGCTCTGTCCCAGAGGGGCACTTACCTGATGCTGCCTGGAATGCTCCTGTATGAGGTGTCTGAAGACTCCTGTTTGTAGGTCTCAGTCAGGAGGAGCAGGATCAGGGACCCATTTAAATAAGTAGTCTGTCTGCCCCTTGGTGGGGCACATGTGCTGCACTGGGTGGAATCCAGGCTGCCCTGACTCTCCAGAGCCAGCAGGCAGAAAAGACTAAGATTACTGATCCACGATATTGCAGCCACCCCTTCCTCCTAGGGGGTCCTCTCAGGGTTATCAGAGTTCTGTCCATAAACCCCTGGCTGTGGATGCTAAGATTCCCACAGGGAGACCCTGCCCAATGAGGAGGAGTGGATCAGGGTCCTGCTTAAAGAAGCGGTCTGGCCACGAACTGGTCCAGCAGCTGTGCTGCACTGTGGGGAACTGCCCTGGGTCCAGACCACACATCTCAGTGGCATGGGTAGCCGGGGAAAGCGGCCTACTGGAGCTGCAGTGATTGTGTTGCCGCTCCCCACCCAATCCCCGGAAATTCGGTCCTCTTAGGCAGTCTCTAGAGGGCTGGGCTGGCTGGGGAAGATTCCAAGCCAGTGGGTTTTAGTTTGTGGTGTTCCATTGGAGTGAGGCTGCTTGGCTCCCTGGCTTCAGCTCCCTTTCCACAGGAGTGGAGGAATCTCCTACCTTGCGGACGTTCCCAGAGCTGGAGTATGCAAATAGTCCTGTGTTTCAGTGCCTTCTCACTCAGCCACTCGCCTGAGAAGCCACCAAGGATCTCCCCAGCTTTGTGTTTGGGACCCGAGGCTCTAGTAGCATG
This sequence comes from Pan paniscus, assembly GCF_029289425.2. Taxonomy (NCBI): domain Eukaryota; kingdom Metazoa; phylum Chordata; class Mammalia; order Primates; family Hominidae; genus Pan; species Pan paniscus. Next base: position 56,786,649 of record NC_073272.2, on the reverse strand, counting down.
GGCTCAGTGGGGGACCTCTTGATCTACGGGTTGGGTAGCAAGGATTGGGAAAAGCTGTGGTTTTCAGGGAGAGGAGACACAATCCCTCACTGTCTCCTTTGCCCTGTGCAGCTGCTGGGTGGGCCATCACTCCACCCTGCTTTCCTCACTCTCTCTGGGTTGTGCCAACCACCTAGTCAGTCCCAAAGAGAACCCTGGTACCTCAATTGAAGATGCAGAGTTCACTCACGGTTTTCATCCTTCTTAGTGGAAAGTGCAGAGAGGAGCTGTTTCTATTCAGCCATCTTGGCTGCTCCTCCCTTTCTCTGACACTATTTTTTCTTTTACTAATGATTCATACCTGTTTTTTCATTGAGTACCTCACTCCTTTTCCCTTAGGTTTATTTTGTTACTCTTTTCTTCTTATTTTTGTGTTGGGTGCTCATGCAATTTATTATATTTTTAATAACAATGATTGAAAGCTATGATCTTTCTATGAATACATTTAGCCATGTTTAATAGGTTCCTAAGAGTAGTTTAAAAACAATTTTTTAATCTAAATATTCTGATGGAATGGGTAAGGAATGCAGAATGAAAAAATGTAGAGTGCATTAGAAGACTAACCCAAGGTAATTTCCTCCCTAAACATCAAGAGCTTCTTTTAAATTCAGAAGCTTGTGTAATTAATGGTGAGAAATTTAGAAAACACATATGTAAAACACTAAATTACTCAATAAGTACTGCTGTTATGGTATTTGAACTTGAACTCTATAGTGTCCACAGTCGTCTTAGAAGACTGACAGGAGCAAGAAGCATGCTTAGCATGGGCATCCTACTTGCACCCATCCGGAGTATCAGTGACCTATATGCACTCTCCCTACTTCACCAACTACAGTAACTAGAAACTAGATAGCCTGTCACCATTTTATCATTAAATCATTTGCAGTTACATTTGGAGAAGGATTTAAAATGTAATTATTCTTTAAAAGTCAGAAGAATTAAATTGGACTCAGGCCAGAGTCTGATGAAGTATGATAAACAAAATCACACAAAGCAGATTACATTTTATGAATTCTAACCAACAGAACCAGAATACACTGAAAATCATTTTAAAATATCTGACTTGAACTCACTGTTTTCTTCAATTTTGTTTCTTTATTTTTAATTGACAATAATGGTGTATATTTATGGAGTCCAATGTGATATTTGTACATATTATAAAAAGATCCTATCAGGCTAATTAACACATCTCTTACCTCACGACTTTAGCACTTTTTTGTGGTAAGAATGTTAAAAAAGTTGATTCTTTTAGCAATTTTGAAATATACAGTAAATTATTAACTGAATTTGGAGTTTTTATAACAGCAAAGATAAGTTTAGAACTTAAGGGATTGACCCAGAGTCACAAAACTTATGTTAGAGCTGGTAGTACAACCAACCTCAGTACACAGCATATTTCATACACACTGATTTGCGTTATAAATGTATTATTTATTTGTAACAATCAGAGCATTATGATAGTATCTTGAAGGTTAAAGGACACTGAAAAGTAAGTAAACACCTTCACGTTTTATAATACAATATTGCTTTGACCCAATGTTTTTCTCTCATAGTTTATAAGTCAAGTATATATGGGATCTGAACTACTTTTCAAAGAATCTTTATATGTAAACTCTACTACTAAAATAGCAGCATTGTTACCTCTATATGTCTTATGAAACCTTATTTTAAATGACAATGTCAGAGCCATGCTAAACCTACATTTCCTGTATTTCCCCATAGTGTGTTAAGAGCAATAAACATCAGCTGTCAAAGAAATCTGAAATCTACACCATGAACAGGATTTCAATTACATTTAAAAGGTAATTTTCTAAAGGATCAGCCAAATGGATTTGAGGGCCCATGGCAAATCTTATAGTCATGACCTCCACCCACTATTGGAGTAACCTGAAACATACTTTGTTAAAATTATCCAAAAGTCCTATGTGTAACTTTCCATAAATGAATCCCAAGCAGAACAAAGAATCAAAAATGACAGAAAAATTATTTGTGAGTTCAGAAAAGTTCCTGTCTTCTACTGAGAATAAGGGAAGAGGGGTGAAGACAAATGAATGGGCATTGTTTGAGTCATATTCTGGAAATCTGTTCATAATGAACCACTAAAATAATCCACAGCCTAAATTATGGAAATATTTTGCTTAAAAATACTCTATCTGGAAAAGATGATTCTTTTTCCTGTTAATCTTAGGAACTCAGTCTTTTGAGTTTCCTCACCATAAGATGACTTAACCACCTTTAAAAGTGACTTAAATAATTATAGTAAACCATGTACAAGTATGTCAGTACCCTGAATTATCCAGCTCTTACCAAGCTTACCACACAAAAAATGTAAATCAAAGAAAACAATGGCCATCATTCATTGAGCTCCTTTCCAGAGTCTGCCCCGTTCCTTTCAACTAGATCTATGCCTGTGCCAGCACTGAGCTATCTTACAGTATAGAAATTTGAGTATTAAGCATTTTAAGCAAAATCATTCATTTTTTCTTAAAGCAACATAGATTTTAGGAAGAACACAAACTCTGGAATGAAACATGAATTCTGTAGCTATCATTTGCATCCTCTTTGGTGAGACACAATGACCTAGCCTCAGTTTTCTCATTTACAAAGTAGCTTAACATTCCTACACAACGGGGCTTTAATCAGAGTGTTTCAAGGTATGTTCTTTACATTTTGGCACTTTACATTTGGCACTTTACATTTTGACTTGGCACTCTACACATGCTATTAAAAGTTGCTTACACTTTTAATGCAATGATTTAAAAATCCAGCAACAATGTTCTAATATCAAATTTAACAAGTGAAAGGATGTACAATTTTATGACTAAAATTAAGTAGTTTTCTTAGATTCACTAGAGATTAGCTCTGAAAAGTACTGTATTTTCCAAGCACACCAAGTAAGTCTTGACGAGAAAGGGAAAATTCATGACGAGGGATTGCACATGGTTGCAAGCCCACTTCACTTTCAAGCCAATTTTTAGGGAATATTTGATATCCTTCTCTAATGCTCTCTCTTCTGTTCCTGATCTGTCATAATGCATGATGCACACATAAACCTCCATCCATAGGCATTCTTCTTCCCCTTCTTTTCACTTTGAACCACAGATACTTCTTCATCTCCGTTCTCTTGAATGGAAGAAATATTCCAACTTTTAGGTGGTGGTGTCTCTTGTTGAGGTTGTTCATCACCGGGCTGCTGGACCTAGGAATATGTGTGCGCAAATTAAAAGTTTTGTTATTAATACATGCCAATAGAGATGACATCAACAAGATGGTGGAGTAGAAAGTTTCAAGCTCCAACCCCAGCCCACAGAAAGTTCGACTAGCAACTATTCACAGACAAGAACACCTTTTTGAAAACCCCAATAATTGGAATCAAGCCCAAGACAACTGTGTGATCCTCAGAACTGAATGAAAACCAATTTAAAGGGGTAAGAAGAATGGTCTCACTTCAACTGCACCACCCTTCCACCTCCCCTAAGTTGGCACAGTTCCATATGGAGAAGATTTCTCTGAGTGCATGGTTGCTACAAGGGGAAAAGAGAACCAGAGGCAGTCATCCAGCTTTCCTAGCTTTCTTAGATGCTCCTCAAAAAGCCTACTCTAGTCTCACCTCATGGGAATCACCAAATGTAATGGGCCCAGGTGGCCAGGGTCAGATAGAAACAAAGAAAGGAGGCAGAGATCATGGTGACCAGCACATGGATCTTCGTGGTACCTCTGTTTTCCTGCTACCTGTTGCACATGATTGGAGACATCAGCCAACTTTATAGCCACCTACAAAGCTGAGTTGGTCACTTTCAGAAGCACAGGGGAAGGCCAACATAGCTTAAATCCTTAGATGGCTAGTTTCCATGCTTGGCCTCAGAGCCCATTCCAATGACTCACCCAAGCAAGGAGATGCCCACCTCTGGCCATCTTGGAGATGTGTGTAGACTAGATCTGCTTGACTCACAAGTCTTCACTCAGCCAAAACATCCGCCCAAGCAGAAAGACCCCTACCTCTGCACATTTCAGAGAAGTGTAGGGGCTATACCTACTCGATCTAGAAGGTCAAAGAGCTTTTCAATTCAGCCAAAACCCCACCCCACAGCTCTTCCATGACAGGGAGGTAATCCTACATCATGCATTTCATAGAACCATATCTTCTGGTCCCACCCATCCTGAGCAGCAATTCTGCCTCACCTCAGAGCCCAGCTTGCAGTCTTGCCCAGCTACTCATCTCAAAGAGCAGAACTGCCCAGCCAGGGAATGCATCCTGTGACCAACCTGACCAGAAGCCATTGCAGTACCTAGCCATCAGCTCCGCCCGACAACAGTCTCACCAGTGGTGTCACCAGACAGCAGAACCTAGACAGCAGCCCCACCCAACATCAGAGCAAAGACAGTGCAGCAATCCAGCCAACTAGGGAACTCACAACAAGCTCTGCCTAGCCATCAACAGCTAGACTTTCCAGAATCACAGGCTAAAGACTTCAATATCCCACTTTCAACAATGGACAGATTATCCAGACAGAAAATTAATCAGGAAACATGGGACACGAACAACACTTTAGAACAAATGGGCCCAACATATATATATACAGACCATTCCATCCAATAAAAGAATACACATTATTCTCAACTGCACTTGGAACATTCTCCAGGATTGATCACATTAGGACACAAAACAAGCCTTAGCAAATTTTAGATGACTAAAATCATATCAAGTGTCTTTTCCAACCACAATGGTATGAAACTACAAATGAATAAAAGTAGGAATTCCAGAAAACTTACATACATGGAAATTAAACAACATGCTCTTGAACAACCAGTGGATCCACAAAGAAAGTAAAAGGGAAATTTAAAAAAAATATTTGGGAAAAACAAAAATAAAAATGCAACATACCACCCATGTTTATAAAGTACAACAAAAGCAGTTCTAAGAGGAAAGTTGATAGTAATAAATGCCTACATCAAAAAGAAGAAAGCTCTCAAAAATAATTTCACATTACTTTTCAAAAGAAAGGACAAATTAAGCCCAAAGTTAGCAGAAAGAAAGATATAGCAAAGGTCAGAGCAGAAATAAACAAAATACAAACTAAAAAGGAATAAAAAAAATCAATGAAACTAAGTGTTGGGTTTTTGAAAAGATAAACAAAGCCAACAAAACTTTAGATAAACTACCAAAGAAAAAAAGTGAGAAAATTCAAATGAATCAGAAATAAAAGAGACATGGCAGCTGATAAGAAATGAATAAATTCCTAGACACATGCAACTTACAATGACTGAATCATGAAGAAATAGAAAATCTGAACAACACAATAATAAGATTAATCAGTCATAAAAATTTCTCTCATCAAAGAAAAGCACAGGAACTGATGGCTTCACTGCTGAATTCTATCAAACATTTGAATAATGAACACCAATATTTCTCAAACTCTTCCAAGAAATAAAAGGAGGAAATATTTTCAAACTGTTTTTATGAGGCCAGCACTATTCTGATACCAAAGCTAGACAAGGATATTACAATAAAAGTAATTAATTAACATAGATGCAAAAATCCTCAACAAAATAGTAGCAAACCAAATTCTACAACACATTAAAAGATCATCCACTGTGATCAAATGAGACTTATCCCTGGGCTTGAAGGATGGTTCAACATATGCAAATCAATAAATGTGATACTTCACATCACATAACAGAATGAAGGATAAAAACTGTATAATGACCTAATGAGATGCAGAAAATAATTTGACAAATTCAACATTTTTTCACGATAAGAACTCTCATGGAATTATGTTTCGAAGGAATGTACATCAGCACAAGAAAGGCCATAGAGAAAAGGTCTATGGCAAACATTATACTCCATGGTGAAAAATCTTTCTTCTAAGATCTGGAAGAAGATAAGGATGCCTACTCTAGCCACTTCTATTCAGCATAGTAGTGGAAGGCCTCGACAGAAAGACATAGAAGGCATTCAAATTGAAAAGGGAGAAGATAAATTGCCACCATTTGCAAATGACATAATCTTATATATGGTAAGCCTTAAAGATGCCACCAAAATCTGTTAGAAGTAATAAATGAATACACTGTAAAGTTGTAGGATACAAAGTCAACATGCAAAAATCAGTAGCATTTCTATACACTAACCATTAACTATCTGAAAAAGAAAATGGGAACAATCCTGTTTACAATAGCAACAACAATAAAGAATACTCAGGAGTAAATTTAATCAATGAGGTGATAGACCTGTACGATGAAAACTATAAAAACACTGAAGAAAAAAATCGAAGAAGACACAAAACATGGAAAGATATCCCATATTTCATGGATTACAAGAATTAATATTGTTAAAATATGTATACTACCCAAGGTGACCCACAGAGTCAATGCAGTCCCTACCAAAATTTCAATGTTTTTATTCAGGGAAATAGAAAAAAAATCCTAAAATTCACAGGAAACCACTAAAAATACTAAATGGCCAAGGCAATCATGAGCAAAAAGAACAAAGCTGGAGGCATCATTGTACCTGATTTCAAACTATATTACAAAGCTATAATAAATAAAATAGTATTGCACTGGCAAAAAACAGACACATTGACCAGCAGAGCAGAATAGAGAGCCCAGAACTGAACTCACACATGTACAGTCAATTGATTTTTTTTAACAAAGTTGCCAAAAATACACAATAAGGAAAAGATAGTTTCTTCAATAAATGGTGTGAAAACTGGATATCTACGTGAAGATAATTGTGAAACTGGACCCTTATTTCACACTAAATACAAAAGTCAACTCAGAGTGGATTAAAAACATAAGACCTGAAACTGCAAAATTACTAGAAGAAAACATAGTGGAAAAACTACAAAACATGGTCTAGGCAATGATTTTTTGCATTTGACTGCAAAAGCATAGGCAACAAAGGTAAAAAGAGATAAATGAGATTACATAAAATTAAAAAGCTTCTGCACAGCAAAGGAAACAAGAGTATAAAGAAACAACCTAATGATTAAGAGAAAATATTTGGAAACCATACATACAATAAGGGGTTAATATCCAAAATATATCAGTAATTCCAACAATTCAACATCAAGAAAAAATCTAAAAAATGGACAAGAAACTTGAATAGACTTTTTTTTTTTTTTTTTTTTTTTTTTTGAGACAGAGTCTTGCTCTGTCGCCCAGGCTGGAGTGCAGTGGCGCTATCTCGGCTCACTGCAAGCTCTGCTTCCTGGGTTCACGCCATTCTCCTGCCATAGCCTCACAAGTAGCCAGGACTACAGGCGCCTGCCACCATGCCCGGCTAATTTTTTGTATTTTTAGTAGAGACAGGGTTTCACTCTGTTGGCCAGGATGGTCTCGATCTCCTGATGTCGTGATCTGCTGGCCTTGGCCTCGCAAAGTGCTAGGATTACAGGCGTGAGCCACTGTGCCTGGCCGAATAGACATTTTTCAAAAGAAGACATACAAATGACCAACACATATATATTAAAAATGCTTGATATCACTCATCGTTAGTAAAATGCAAATTAAAAACACAATGAGATATTATCTCACACGTGTCAGGATGGCTATTATCAAAAAGATGACAAGTGCTGGCAACGATGTGGTGAAATGGGAACACTTGTACATTGCTGGCAAGAATATAAATCAGTACAGTCATTATGGAAAACAGTAAGGAAGTTCCTCAACAAACTAAAAGTTGATAAACCATATGATCCAGCCATCCCCCTTCCTGATATTTGCCAAAAAATATTGAAATCAGTTTGTTGAAGAGATGTCCGCACAGCACTATTCACCATAGACAAGTTACGGAATCAACCTAAGTGTCCATGAACAGATAAATGGATAAATAAAATATGGCATATATACCCAGTGGAATATTATTCAGCCTTAAAAAAGAAGAAACTTCTGTCATTTGCAACAACATGGATAGAACTGGAGAACATTACACTAAGTGTAATATGTCAGGCATAGAAAGACAAATACTGCATGATCTCATTTATATGTAGAATCTAAAACAATGAAACTCATATAAGCAGAGAGTAGAATGGTGGTTACAGAGTCTGCGAGGGTTGGGGGAATGAAGAGATGATGGTCAAAGAGTACAAAATATCAGATAGATTGAAAGATAAGTTTTTTGAGAGCTATTGCACAGCATGGTAAGTATAGTAAATAAACTTGGATTGTACATCTTTTTTTATTATGCATTAAGTTTTATGGTACATGTGCACAACATGCAGGTTAGCTACATATGTATACATATGCCATGTTGGTGTGCTGCACCCATTAACTCGTCATTTAACATAAGGTATATCTCCTAATGCTACCCCTACCCCCTACCCCCACCCCACAACAGGCCCGAGTGTGTGATGTTCCCCTTCCTGTGTCCATGTGTTCTCATTGTTCAATTCCCACCTATGAGTGAGAACATGCAGTGTTTGGTTTTTTGTCCTTGCAATAGTTTGCTGAGAATGATAGTTTCTAGCATCATCCATGTCCCTACAAAGGACATGAATTCATCAGTTTTTATGGCTGCGTAGTATTTCATGGTGCATATGTGCCACATCTTCTTAATCCACTCTATCATTGTTGGACATTTGGGTTGGTTCCCAGTCTTTGCTGTTGTGAAAAGTGCCACAATAAACATATGTGTGCATGTGTCTTTATAGCAGCATGATTTATAATCCTTTGGGTATATACCCAGTAATGGGATTGCTGGGTCAAATGGTATTTCTAGTTCTAGATCCCTGAGGAATTGCCACACTGACTTCCACAATGGTTGAACTAGTTTCCAGTCCCACCAACAGTGTAAAAGTGTTCCTATTTCTCCACATCCTCTCCAGCATCTGTTGTTTCCTGACTTTTTAATGATTGCCATTCTAACTGGTGTGAGATGGTATCTCATTGTGGTTTTGATTTGCATTTCTGTGATGGCCAGTGATGATGAGCATTTTTTCATGTGTTTCTTGGCTGCATAAATGTCTTCTTTTGAGAAGTGTCTGTTCATATCCTTTGCCCACTTTTTGATGGGGTTGTTTTTTTCTTGTAAATTTTTTGGAGTTCATTGTAGATTCTGGATATTAGCCCTTTGTCAGATGAGTAGATTGCAAAAATTTTCTCCCATTCTGTAGGTTGCCTGTTCACTCTGATGGTAAGTTTCTTTTGCTGTGCAGAAGCTCTTGAGTTTAATTAGATCCCATTTGTCAATCTTGGCCTTTGTTGTCATTGCTTTTGGTGTTTTAGACATGAAGTCCTTGCCCATGCCTATGTCCTGAATGATATTGCCTAGGTTTTCTTCTACAGTTTTTATGGTTTTAGGTCTAACACTTAAGTCTTTCATCCATCTTGAATTAATTTTTGTATAAGGTGTAAGGAAGGGATTCAGTTTCAGCTGTCTACATATTGCTAGCCAGTTTTCCCAGCACCATTTATTAAATAGGGAATCCTTTCCCCATTGCTTGTTTTTGTCAGGTTTGTCAAAGATCAGATGGTTGTAGATATGTGGCATTATTTGAGGGTTCCATTCTGTTCCGTTGGTCTATATCTCTGTTTTGGTACCAGTACCATGCTGTTTTGGTTACTGTAGCCTTGTGTATAGTTTGAAGTCAGGTAGCATGATGCCTCCATCTTTGTTCTTTTGGCTTAGGATTGAATTGGCAATGCGGGCTCTTTTTTGGTTCCATGTGAACTTTAAAGTAGTTTTTTCCAATTCTGTGAAGAAAGTCGTTGGTAGCTTGATGGGGATGGCATTGAATCTATAAATTACGTTGGGCAGTATGGCCATTTTCATGATATTGATTCTTCCTATCCATGAGCATGGAATGTTCTTCCATTTGTTTGTATCCTCTTTTATTTCCTTGAGCAGTGGTTTGTAGTTCTCCTTGAAGAGGTCCTTCACATCCCTTGTAAGTTGGATTCCTAGGTATTTTATTCTCTTTGAAGCAATTGTGAATGGGAGTTCACTCATGATTTGACTCTCTGTTTGTCTGTTATTGGTGTATAAGAATGCTTGTGATTTTTGCACATTGATTTTGTATCCTGAGACTTTGCTGAAGTTGCCTATCAGCTTAAGGACATTTTGGGCTGAGACGATGGGGTTTTCTAGATATACAATCATGTCATCTGCAAACAGGGACAATTTGACTTCCTCTTTTCCTAATTGAATGCCCTTTATTTCCTTCTCCTGCCTAATTGCCCTGGCCAGAACTTCCAACACTATGTTGAATAAGAGTGGTGAGAGAGGGCATCCCTGTCTTGTGCCAGTGTTCAAAGGGAATGCTTCCAGTTTTTGCCTATTCAATATGATATTGGCTGTGGCTTTGCCATAGATAGCTCTTATTATTTTGAGATAAGTCCCATCAATACCTAATTTATTGAGAGTTTTTAGCATGAAGGGCTGTTGAATTTTGTCAAAGGCCTTTTCTGCATCTATTGAGATAATCGTGTGGTTTTTGTCATTGATTCTGTTTATATGCTGGATTACATTTATTGATTTGTGTATGTTGAACCAGACTTGCATCCCAGGGATGAAGTCCACTTGATCATGGTGGATAAGCTTTTTGATGTGCTGCTGGATTAGGTTTGCCAGTATTTTATTGAGGATTTTTGCATCAATGTTCGTCAGGGATATTGGTCTAAAATTCTCTTTTTTGGTTGTGTCTCTGCCAGGCTTTGGTATCAGGATGATGCTGGCCTCCTAAAATGAGTTAAGGAGGATTCCCTCTTTTTCTATTGATTGGAATAGTTTCAGAAGGAATGGCACCAGTTCCTCCTTGTACCTCTGGTAGATTTCGGCTGTGAATCCATCTGGTCCTGGACTTTTTTTGGTTGCTAGGCTATTAATTATTGCCTCAATTTCAGAGCCTCTTATTGGTCTATTCAGTGATTCAACGTCTTCCTGCTTTAGTTTTGGAGGGTGTATGTGTCGAGGAATTTATCCATTTCTTCTAGATTTTCTAGTTTATTTGCATAGAGGTGTTTATAGCATTCTCTAATGGTAGTTTGTATTTCTGTGGGATCGGTGGTGATATCCCCTTTACCATTTTTTATTGCATCTATTTGATTCTTCTCTCTTTCCTTCTTTATTAGTCTTGCTAGCAGTCTATCAATTTTGTTGATCTTTTCAAAAAACCAGCTCCTGGATTCACTGATTTTTTGAAGGGTTTTTTGTGTCTCTATTTCCTTCAGTTCTGCTCTGATCTTAGTTATTTCTTGCCTTCTGCTAGACCAAATTTAGATTTGGTCTTTTCACATAGTCCCATATTTCTTGGAGGCTTTTTTCGTTTATTTTTACTCTTTTTTCTCTAACCTTGTCTTCTCGCTGTATTTCATTAATTTTATCTTCAATCACTGATACCCTTTCTTCCACTTGATCGAATCGGCTATTGAAGCTTGTGCATGTGTCACGAAGTTCTCATGCTGCGGTTTTCAGCTCCATCAGGTCATTTAAGGTCTTCTCTACACCGTTTATTCTCTATAGCCATTTGTCTAATCTTTTTTCAAGGATTTTAGCTTCCTTGCAATGGGTTAGAGCATGCTCCTTTAGCTTGGAGAAGTTTGTTATTACCGACCTTCTAAAGCATACTTCTGTCAACTCATCAAAGTCATTCTCCATCCAGCTTTGTGCCGTTGCTGGCAAGGAGCTGTAGTCCTTTGGAGGAGAAGAGGTGCTCTGGTTTTTAGAATTTTCAGCTTTTCTGCTCTGGTTTCTCCCCATCTCTGTGGTTTTATCTACCTTTGTTGTTTGATATTGGTGACCTACAGATGGGGTTTTGGTGTAAATGTCCTTTTTGTTAATGTTGATACTATTCTTTTCTGTTTGTTAGTTTTCCTTCTGACAGTCAGGTCCCTCAGCTGAAGGTCTGTTGGAGTTTCCTGGAGGTCCATTCCAGACCCTGTTTGCCTGGGTATCACCAGCGGAGGCTGCAGAACAGCAACTATTGCAGAATAGCAAATATTGCTGCATGATCTTTCCTCTGGAAGCTTTGTCTCAGAGGGACACCTGCCTGTATGAGGTGTCAGTCGACCCTTACTGGGAGGTGTCTCCCAGTTAGGCTACACGGGGTCAGGGACCCACTTGAGGAGGCAGTCTGTCTGTTCTCAGAGCTCCAACGCTGTGCTGGGAGAATCACTGCTCTCTTCAGAGCTGTCAGACAGGGACATTTAAGTCTGCAGAAGTTTCTGCTGCCTTTTGTTCAGCTATGCCCTTCCCACATAGGTGGAGTCCATAGAGGCAGTAGGCCTTGCTAAGCTGCAGTGGGCTCTGCCCAGTTTGAGTTTCCCTGCTGCTTTGTTTACCTACTCAAGCCTCAGCAATGGCAGATGCCCCTCCCCCAACCAGTCTGCAGCCTCACAGGTCAATCTCAGACTGCTGTGCTAGCAGTGAGCAAGGCTCCGTGGGCATGGGACCCACTGAGCCAGGCACTGGAAAATATCTCCTCGTCTGCCGGTTGCTAAGACCGTTAAAAAAGTGCAGTATTTGGGCAGGAATGTCCCGTTTTTTCAGGTACAGTCTGTCACAGCTTCCCTTGGCTAGGAAAGGGAAATCTCCCGACCCCTTGCACTTCCTGGGTGAGGTGATGCCCTGCCCTGCTTCGGCTCACCCTCCATGGGCTCCACCCACTGTCCAACCAGTCCCAGTGAGATGACCCAGGTATGTCAGTTGGAAATGCAGAAATCACCCATCTTCTGCGTGGGTCACGCTGGGAGCTGCAGACTGGAGCTCTTCCTATTCAGCCATCTTGGAATGGGATCTGCAATCCATATTTTGAATTCTTTATCTGTCATTTCAGACATTTCATTCTGGTTAGGATCCATTGCTAGGGAGCCAGTGTGAGCCTTTGGAGGTGTCAAACTGGATATTTTACTGTTGGAGTCCTTGCTCTGATTCCTTCTCATTTGAGGGAGCTGTTGCTTCTCATTTTTGAATTTCCTATCATTTGAATGGGGCCTTTTAGCTTTTTAATTCTTTTTTTTCCCCTTGAGGGTATGACTGGTATATGTTGTGTAAGACTGACTGGCTTCATTTCCGGTGCTTTCATGGGGCCAAGGATCTGTATGGGCTCGTTTGTTGTGGTTAGGTTCTGGGGAGAAGCATTCTCAGATTCTGTTTATTGTAGCCATGTATTTTTGTTTGGTAGTGCAGTTCAGGATGCAGTTCAGTAGAGGGAGCGAAAGAGTGAGAACCAGTATGGTGCCCAGTGGATGCACCTGCCCTGACAGGGATGGCAGAAAGAAATTGTGTTGGGGTGTGCTGAAAGTCTCGGGATGGTGGCGGGGCGGGGAAGGAATGTGGGGGAAGATGTGCACCAACTCCTTTTCCTGGGCCAGCAGAAACACTATCCACTTCCCTATCAAGCCCCAGTTGCAGGACTCATGACCTTCTATTTATAAAGGCTTTGTCCTTTGGTTCCTGCTATAGTGCGGCTCTGGGCTTAGATCCTGCTCTCTAATGGTTACCACTAGAATGGGGATGGGGCAGAGCCTCTTCCCCTAGTCCAGGACAGGCAACTCTACACTCTGACCATTGTTGCCGGGACGCTGCTGCTCTGTGTAGGGTGGGAACTTGGGCCCTCCCTTCTAGAAAGCCTCAGCAAGCGCAGGCTCACTTTCAGCTAGGGTAGGGCCAGCGGAAAAACACAAAAAGCATTTTCTTTTAGTGCATGCTCACCGGGACTCCTGTAAGAACCGCCACTCACTCGGGAACTGTGTGTTGGGATGGGGGTAGGGACGGCGGTGCAGGGATGTTGGCAGAGAGAGATGGTGTAGGGGGAGAGGGGGAGGGGTGTTAGCAGAGGGAGGTTTTTTTGGGGGAAGGAAGGGGTGCTGGAGGAGGGATGTGGTGGGCATTATTGGCGGCGGGTGGGGAGGGGTGTTGGCCAGTGGGGGTGGTGTGTATGGGAGATGACACTCTCTCCAGGCCCATTCCTGGGCGTCCATGCTGCCCCCTTCAGCAGTTTGTGCTGTGTCCGCATTTCCTTTGTCCCAAGTGGGACCCCCTCCCTTAGGGGCGGACCGCGTTAAGGATTAGATCTCCAAGGGGCCACATGTCCCTGGGGAACTACTGGTTCCCTGTGCTTGTCAAAGTCAGAATGATGTGAAAGCAAAATAAAAACTTGGGGCCCCGATTCACTGCACCAAAAGAAAAAAAAATAAGCTGAAAGCTGAGTCATGCAAGAAGCTAGCTTTCCTTTTGTTCCTAAGCAGATACCTACAGATAAAACGCCGTGTTCACCTTATCGTATGTAAAGTGCTGATTTACTGAGCTCAAGGTTAATACATAATTGACTATTCCTCTACCTGCTCCTTTTCTCTTGCAACATGTGAACTACCATACTCTCCTTTTCCCCTCCAGCTTGCTTTTCCCCTTTAAATACTGAAGACTTCAAAATCATCTTTGGAAAAAAACACAGACCTCTCTCCCACCCATGTCCTTAACCTTGGCAAAATAAAACTTCTAAGCTGATTGAGACTTGTCTCAGATACTTGTTGGTTTACCATGGGTAATGGGGTATGTTTGCAGGTGGTCTGGTGGTGCAGTGGCACTACCCAGCAGTGGGGCTTTGGGGCAGAGGGGCTTTGACAGTCAGCAGATTGCCAGACGGGTGAGGGGAGCAGAGAAGCACTCCCACTTACCCTGTCCACAGGGCTCTGAGATCCTCAGGGATCTCAGCCAGACTCTTGCTGCTTTCTTTTCCTGAGCTCCAGCTTCTTCCCATGGGTACTCCTAAAGGTCCTGGCTCTCTTTCCTCCATTTTCCATTCAAAAGTTGTCCATTCACAGTAACTTTGATCTTCTTTCTGAAGAGAACTGGCATGTCCCTAGTCAATCATCTTGAAACCTCTCCTACTGGTCTTAAGTCCTGTTCCTTTCTCTCACCCTCTCCTCTCTCATAGATGATCTTGCCCACTTTCAGGCCTCAGTCTCTATTCACATGCTAATGAGAGTCCTCTGCTCCTGTGGTCAGCCCGGATTTCTCACCTCTGGACTTATTCTGTTTGAATGTCTTATAAATAATCTAAGCACAGTTTCTCCCCTTGACGAGCCCCTAATCCCGTCCCCTTCCTAATGGGTTTTTGTGCTGTTGACTGACATCCGCATTGCATCAAGCAGGAAGTAGCCTGGAAACCACCCTGGACAACTCCCTCTTTCTCACCTCATTCCCTCCCCCACCTCCAATAAGCACCCTTATCTTCTGGATTCTACCTCACTGACTCAGTCTCTTCCTTCTGCCCTGGTAGCCACTGCCCCAGTTCAGGTCTTGCCTTCCCTTACTTGTACAACTAGGTGCACCAGCCTCCTCATACACAGTCTTGGGCCCAGCCTCTCAGCCTCCACATCCATGATATAAGCAGTCTTTCTAAAACAAGACTTCAGCTAGGGCCTTTGATTTCAAACAGTAAAAACTAATTCTGACTAACCAAAGCAAAAGGAAGTATAATGCAAGGCTGTGGGAGAGTTCACAGAATCAAAATCTAGGTTGACGGCATGAATCAGCTACAGCTATTTTCAGTTCTCAAGTTACTTTAATGAAAATTCAAATTCCAAGGAAGAAAGTCTACTTGTTCCCACTTGTGTCACTGGCCCTCCCTTTTGCCAGAAGAGTTCTAGCACTTCAATTGACTGTCTCACTAAGACTGCATTAAAGAAGGGGGTAAGGGTATAGATATTGGGCAAACAAACCCCACAGATGTCCACTACAGTCCACTGCTTGGCTGCCTGAAGTCTGCATCTGCTCACCTTCTCATATACACAAGATCAATAATACTTCCACTTAGCATGGCACACCTTTTCAGCGAAAATGGCTATTAATCCAAGACATTCAGGTGATGCCCATTCCACTTCTAGTGTTGCCCTAGGCCACTTTATTATTCTCCAAATTATGGACTAAGTAACAAATTTAACTACTTCCAACACAGCCTATGTAATAGTGAAGAGGACTGGTGAAAGGGCTAGGGAGTAGAAATAAATGGAAGGGATTAACTAAATTTTCAGTAAAGAACATAAACACAAGTATTAGTTCCTGTTGCAGTTAACATGGCTGCATAATAAATAATCCCAAATGTATTAGTCAGCGTTCTCTAGAGGGACAGAACTAATAGGATAGATGTATATATAAATGGGAGTTTATTAAGGAGTATTGACTCACATGATCACAAGGTGAGGTCCCACAATAAGCTGTCTGCTAGCTGAGGAGCAAGGAAGCCAGTCCAAGTCCCAAAGCTGAATAACTTGGGGTCTGATCTTCGAGGGCAGGAAGCATCCAGCATGGGAGAAAGACGTAGGCCAGAAGACTAAAGCAGTCTAGACTTTTTACGTTCTTCTATCTGCTTTTATTCTGACAAAGCTGGCAGCTGATTCAATTGTGCCCACCCAGATTGAGGGTGGGTCGGCCTTTCCCAGTCCATTCGCAGTAACTCATATGTTAATCTCCCTTGGCAACACCCTTACAGACACACACAGGAACAATACTTTGCATCCTTCAATCCAATCAAGTTCACACTCAGTATTAACCGTCACATCAAATGTAGTGGATTAAAACACTGACAATGCTGTCAAATATGGAATTTGGGTAGAGCTTTTTAGGAATAGCTAATCTCTGCTTCTCTTGGATTCCACTGGGGTTGCTTAAAGGCAGGAGGCTAGGATCATCTGAAGGCTCACTCAATCACATGTCTGCTAGTAAATATTGGCTGCCACCTGAGACCTGTGCTAGGGCTGCTGATTGCAACACTCATATGTTCTCTTCATGTGGCCTGAGCTTCCTTGTAACTTGGTGGCTGGTTTTCAGGGTGAGCATTCCAAGAAAAAGAGGGAAAGAACCGAGAAGAAACTGTACCTTTTTGATGACCTAGTTTAAGAACTCACTTAGCATCATATCCTGGGTGCTCTCTCAGTTGGAGGGGTCACAAGCCACCCAAGTTCAAGACGAGAGGAAATAGACTCCACCTCTTTGTGTGAAAATGACAAAATGATCATTTTGGGGAAATATATTCTTCCACAATTACCCTGTTATTCAACTTTGCAACATGTTGGAAAGCTTAGCTGTACTGCCTGGATGGTTTTGCAGTGTCTTCTACTAGGCATCATGGCAGCACAAGCTGCACCCCTAAAGATCCTCTGGGTCCTGTCCACTCTCTTGCTTGCCTCTACTGTCATAAAACAAGCTTCTTATCAATCATCTGGCTGCCACCTTATTTGCTCTTTGCTTGTTAACTCTAAATGCATACATACCTAATGTCCTCAAGTGTAAAAAAGAGATAATCATAGATAGCTTAAAGGGTATGAATTATCAGTTAGATGGGAAGAATATTTTTGAGATTTATTGCACAACATGGTTAATATAGCTAATAATGGAGTTTTCTACATTTCAAAATTACTGAGTGTAAATTTCAAATGTTCGCACCACAAGAAATCTTACGTATTTGAGGTGATGGATATGTTACCTAGCTTGATTTAATTATTTCACATTGCATTAATAAATTATAACATCATTTTGTACCCCATAAATATATACAATTATAAATTGTCAATTTACAATAAAAATTAAAAGACAAAAATTAAAACTGAAAAAATAATCAACTAGGAAAATAAACATCAAAATGTTTTATCACCTGGCACATAGCTGGTGCTCAATCTGGTCTATTTCTTTCCCTTCCATTTAGAAAGACCTAACTCCAGCCTCACAAGTTATTATCACCATTACCAGCACAGTTCATCTTTGCCCCTATTTCATATGTCTTCTGATGCAGTCTAGTGCTGAAGGAATTCCAGGGGCAGTGCTAGACATGCAGTCTTGGCATGACCCATATAGCCTGCATATCAGAAATGCTGTTCCCATCCTCTTAAACCCCACTGCCATTTGGCAATTCTCTTGGGAAACAAACTTACCTACTCTGGTAACCATAGAGTCAGGAAATAATATTAATTTGTGCAAAAAAAATGTCGACAACTGCTAAGGTCAACAACACTGGACTGAGTTCTGTGAAGATGGAGAAGTTGAGAACTATTTCTGATCAAGGAAAAGGTTTAGCACGTGATAGAAACCTTATAGAATGCAGCTGGGCACTCTGGCTCACGCCTGTAATCCCAGCACTTTGGGAGGCCGAGGCGGGTGAATCACCTGAGGTCAGGAGTTCGAGACCAGCCTGGCCAATATGGTGAAACCCCCATCTCTACTAAAAATACAAAAATTAGCCAGGCGTGATGGCGGGTGCCTGTAATCCCAGCTACTCGGGAGGCTGAGGCAGGAGAATAGCTTGAACCTGGGAGGTGGAGGTTGCAGTAAGCCAAGATTGTGCCATTGCACTCCAGCTTAGGCGACAAAAGTGGAACTCCATCTCAAAAAAAAAAAAAGTAGAAATAAAATAAATAAATTCCTTTAAAAAACAAAAAGAAAAAAACCTCATGGAATGCATGTTGTGTATGCTTGTTGAATCAGTAAATGATTGAAGGATATTTGCATCTGAATCATTCATTTGATCTAGGGCAGACATTGGCTGAGATCACTGGTAAATCAAACAAGTGAAAAGAGAAGCCATCCCTTAGATTTGGTGCTAGTCTGAGGAAGTAAAAGAGGATGGTTGAATGCACACACGAGCTCCCAGCTGGGACAGCAAACCCCTTCCCTTGACTGCTCATCCCAGGAACCAGATTTTGACCAGTGCCTTGAGCCTTTCTTCCCAGGTTTTACTTTCTATGGAGCAGGCTTGAAAGCAGAGAAAGCAGAGTAGACATGACTTTTTTGAACAAGTCGCTGACTGATAGCTCTCTCCTCTGCTAACCTACTTGCTTTATAGGATTCTCACCCAGAAATTATATTAAAGATGCATTTATTTCCAAAGAAAAAGCTACTAGTGAAGCAGTCAAAAGCTACTGAGGCCCTTTAAAATCTCTGTGCTGGGGTTGCTGAAGCAAATTTCTTTTCTTTTTGCAGATACGTAAGTTACTAACTTCAGTAGTTGCTAAAAGGTTGTCCTGATTTAAGGAAAACTTCCCATGGCTGGAGTAAATCTGTATCACAGCCCCAGCCCTGGAAGGTCCCTGAGAAGCCATCTAGAGCCATGGCTACCAAACTTGGCCACGCATCAGATTTTCCTCAAGAGCCTGGGATCCCCAGGCTTGTCAAGTTAGAATCCCTAGGTGATTCTGATGTATCCACAGAAGTAGTTTGGGAAACATTAAATTAACCCTGTCACATAGGGTTTTGCAGATGAGGAAACTGAGGCTCACAAAATCAGAGGGATGCATCCAAGATCAAGCAGGAAGTTAGTGGTGGAGCTAGGACCCCAACCTGGTTTTTGCTCTATAAACCCAGTGTCTTACCATCGTCACACCATGTTTATATGCCTCTTAATGCTTGGGCCACATTCTTTATCTCTGCAGCCTACCCATGACTCTGCCATGGCACATACTAATACCCAACTGATACATATGGGATTAACAGCAACATTCAACTTGACAAGTGGTTGTTAATTATTCCTCTAATACCTACCTCACAGAGGATGCCAGGAATACAGGAGTTCCAAGCTGTTTGAAATGCCACATCCAATCAGTCATTGAGTCTGATAAATTTTGCATTTCTCAGAGTTTTCATGTTCCCTTGTGTCCCAGACCTGGAGCTAGGGGATGGGAATTCAACAGAGACAGATACTTCCAATTCTTGTCCTCATACATTCCACTGTCTGCCTCCTTAGTGGCTTCTTAATCCCTATACTTCTTTCCATGCCTAGACTAACTCTACTAGTCCAGGCCACCACCATCTCTACCCAGGATTGCCAGGCAACCTCCAATTTGGTCAGGTATCCTTTTTCCTGTGTCATGACCCTAAGGGCATTTGTCTGTCCCTGTCACTAGACTGTGACCACTGCAGGACACTGTGTCTGTTTTGCCATCACCATGTATTCCTTCCTTCTCAGAGTATCTGTAACATGATATATTCTTAAAATATTTCTTAAACATTAATGTGCTGCAATTGTAATATTTTACTTCCAATTTGAACAAGCCGTCTCATGTGGAGGAATGATTGGATTCATGACATTTCCCAGGAGTTATTATTAAGCAGACTTTTGGGAAGCAGCCAAATATCTGCAATCCAAAAGCATTTGTCCACTTATACATAAAATACATACAAATACATGGATCAGAGAAGAACTAGGCAATTTAGCTCCATAAGAACTATTCTTTCTATGTTAAGAAATTCAGAACTCTTAATATCCCTATATATGGGTGGTTTTTTTTGTTGTTGCTTTCTTTTTTTCTTTTTTCTTTTCTTTTCCTTTTTTTTTTTTTTTTTTTTTTGAGATGGAGTCACTCTGTCACCCAGGCTGGAGTGTAGTGGTACAATCTCGGCTCACTGCAACCTCCACCTCCTGGGTTTAAGCGTTTCTCCTGCCTCAGCCTCCTGAGTAGCTGGGACTACAGGCACATGCCACCATGCCTGGCTAATTTTTGTATTTTTAGTAGAGACGGGGATTTACCATGTTGGTCAGGCTGGCCTCGAACTCCTGACCTCAGGTGATCCACCTCAGCCTCCCAAAGTGCTGGGATTACAGGCATGAGCCACAGTGCCTGGCCTATATGGGTGTTTTTCTACCCAATTATGCAGACAAGGATGATGGCTCAGGGATGTTGAGTGTCTTACCAAGTTCACACAGCCGGTAGGCAACAGACATTTAATTGCAGGACCATATACCTTCTGAAATCTTGTTTTATCATCTCTCCCAAATACCTTTCTTTGAGAACTTTGTTTCAGATATGGACACTTGGTTGCATGGCTTAGAAGTCACGAAATCCTGAAACACTGCCTCCTACACTGAGAGACTGAGAGCCATGTTCTTATCACTAACTTTTATAAGCAGTGTCTCTGAACCAGGCCTTTGTTGTGTGTTGCATGTGGCTGCCTGCCTGAAAGGACTGTACAGGCTGCAGAAAGAAAGACAGGATGCAACTATATTAAATGTAACTCAAAACCAATAGTGAGGTATCCAACCAGGTCTTTGTGAAGCTCAAAGGAGAGAGAAAGCCCCATCTGGATGGGGCCCACAAAAGGATTCATGGGGGAGAAAAGAACAGAACTGTGCTTGCATGAGGGACACAATTCTGGTAGGAGAAAATGATGGAAAGTGGGACGGCATTCCTAACAAGAGAAGAAGGCAGAGAAGGCACAGAGGCAGGAAGTTGGAAACGGATGGGGGAGGTTGAGGAGTTCAATTTGACTTGCACACAAAACACAAAACAGGTTGAGAGTGCAGAAGAGAGAGAAAGGCAGAGAGGTAGCCAGTGTCAGAGCATAGGGGATGATAGGGTAAACCATGTGGAGGACATGAGCAGTCACAGCCACCTTGAGCTGAGCAGGGCCATGTCAGAGCTGCATATCAGCATTAACCTGCACAGTGCATGCAGGAAAGATTGGGCATTTGAAGGTAGGGACACAGCTTAAGAAATTTCTGAACATCTGTCACCAGGGCTGTTACCCCCTAACCTAATGTGCAGGAGGTACCTCATTGCCCAACTTTGACCCTAACATAAGCAGTCTTACTGGAAGTGTGAGCATCACCTCCTAGGCTGTTGTAAATACAGGCCTGCTGCATACTGACTGCTTACACCCAGGTCCAGGACTGACCATGCCAATAAACATCTTCAAGCTCCACTCCAGGTCTCTGCTCCATTCCTGTTGCTCCTCCCCACACAACTCCAGGTTTTGGTGGAGCATTTGGAAGCCTGGCCAATCTATCCTCAAGGAGAGTAAGTTCTGAATTAACCCAAGGCCACTGAGGTTGGTCCAATAACTAACCTTTCAAGGCACTGAGAGGATTCCTGCTGCATAGCACCTGCTACCTGGATGGTACACAGTCAGATTTTTCCTGCATTTGTGGAAAGAGCTTAGACCTGGGAATCAGAAGCTTGGGCCCTACTCTTAGCTGTGCTCCTGTTTTCTTGTGTACTCTTGGCCCCAGAGTGTCTCTTCTCTGAGCCTACATTTTCTTGTCTGCAACACATGGCAGTTGACCCTAAAGTGGACTCTCAAGATCATTCTGGAGACAGCACAGGGTGGTCTTTCATTCTAGAATGCCCTGAGAAGTTCCTATGTGCAGACCTGCATTTCTGTGGCACAAAGCAGCACTTGCAGGTAGAGATGTGCCTGGTTAAGGTTGCTCCCTACTCACAATGGTCCACTCTGGCCTTGGGGCTCTTTCCCTTCCTGGATCTCTGTATAGAGCTGTGATTCACCAGTGCCTCCAACTCATAATACAGGATTGGCTAGGGATGTTTCATCTCCCATCTGGAAATGAAAACTATTTATTTATAGCTGACATGAGTATAAATACATAATTGTATAGTAGACTCAGTGGGTGCTGATATTAACTTACAGTTCCCTGCATTGAGGGTCAAGTTGGGAGTCCCACGTGGCCCAGAGCAAAATGATTTTCCTTCTCCTGGTTTCTGCCTCATTCTTGCCCTGACTTATTATCCTGGCTCCATGCTCTCTGTCCTGGAGTCATGACCATCTTCTACTTGGCTCATTACAAGAGTTTGCAAATATTACTTTCTCCCAATGCAGCTGAGCAATTGCTTCAATTATCTTGTCATCCTCAGTCATTTCTAAGTGATTGCCACTTTCCAAGTTGGCTGCATTTGTCCTGTCTGATGGCTGGTGTGGGTATGAGCTGTACCCATTCAGTGGCTTAGCCTCTCTCTCCAACACAAAATCCTGTCCTCTGCTCCCATGTTCCCTGTCATAGTTGTCAGTCTATTTAAACCCATACCCACTGTAATACATGAACTGTGGGAGACTCAAGGTTGAGCAAACGCAGTCCTTGTTTTTTAGGAATGACTGTTTGGAGTGGAGATACCAGGGAAGCTAACCCTCAGCTAATGCCTGCAAGGCAGTTATTGACAAGTGGGCTTTATCTCAGGTGAAAAAACAGTGGTTGGAAGAGGTACTCTGGTTGAGTGGTCACAACAGGCTTCCCCCTTGAGGGATGGCTTTTGGGCACAGCCTGGAGAACTGGGAGTATCTCTAACATAAGATGGGGGCCTTATTGAACCTTCAAAGGATAGTCCACTCTGGGCCAAAGTGAAGATGAGATAAAATTCAGGCACTTGGGAGAAGATGTAGAGTTCAATTTGAATGGAGGGAAGAAACACATAAAGAAGAAATTGGAAAAATCTGAAGACTTCTTTTGTAGCTTGATCATGTAACCTGAGCCCAGGATGAAGGGCTTGAAGGCCATTAAGCAGCTCTGGGAGCTATAAAAGGTTTCTCTGAAGGTCGTTACTTTTGTTTCCCAAACTTTCCTATCACCATATCTCCTATGCCTGACACAGACCAAGGCCTTGGGAAATGGCTGTTGAATGAATTAATGAATGTTTGGCCCACAGTCCCTGAAACTGTTTCGAATGCTTCTTTTGGAAAGCACATTTAATGTAACAGCACACATGAAAGGCAGGCAAGGAATTAAGGTTATGAGGAGGAAGGCAGCACTTGGTGGCTTATGAAGTACCTGCAAGATACACTGTCTGGAAGAGCTCCACTGCATCCCTGTAAAGTGAGCATTGTTGTTTCATGTTACAGACAAGGAAAAACAAGTCTCCCCAGGGCTAGTAACTGATGCACCCAATAACCCTTCTTTGGAAAGAGACTGGAGGCAAGCAGCAGTCTATGAACAGCCAGCTCTAGAGCAAGACAGACCTTGATTCAAGCCTGGCATCGTGGTCCATGGGACCTTGAGTAAGTCACTTAACTTTTCCCTGCCTCAGACTCCTGACGATCAGGGTGCCCATCTCGCATAGCTGTGAGGAGAATTAGAGGAAAGGTGTCTGTGGAGTGCTTGGATGCTCATGGGTGCTAGGTAACTGATGGTAAGAAAAAAAAAACCACCAAACCCATAGGCCTTATGGTTTCAAAGGCCTCCTATTTTATGCCCACAGATGGATAACAAAGCCCAGAAAGGTTAGCGAACTTTTCAGAGGCTACACTGAGGTCAAGACTAAAACTCAGCCTTCACTTTCTTTTCCAGAAGGCAGTATTGCAAGCTGAAAGCAGCATTGGCTCTGGTGCTGTACCAGTATGGATTCCAGTTTCCTTCTGCCACTTTTATTAGCTGCATGATGGTGGGTGATTGCTGCCCTGTCTCTGGCCACAATAGTCCTTCCCTCACAGGGCTGTTTTGAAATTCCCAGCACATCATTTATATGCAAGTGCTTTTAATAATATATATGCAAGTGCTATATGTCCATGATTGCATGGAGACCCTCTGAGATGAAGGGCTGGAGCTGACCACGACAAGTGTGAGGGTCTTTGGTTTGCTGGGCAGATGGGGAGCTAAGAAAGAAGTGAGAGAAGAAAGAGTGAGGTTGTAAAGGCATGATGGAAGTCTTAAATGTGAGAGGATACAAAAGCGGACTTGCTAACTAAATTGCGGTCCCTGGACCAGGAGCATCACCTGGGAGCTTGATAGAAATGCAGATCCTCAGACCCCACTGCCTATTTATTGGCTCTGAATATGCATTTCAAGCAGCTTCCCAGGTGATGTGTGTGTATATGAAACTCTGAGATTACTGACATAGAGAAAATCTCTGTTTTCAGCCTGACAACATAAAGAATATATTCAATAGAATATAATTGTAGCCAATAAAGTCTTGTCCTATTTCCTGACCCCTTTTGTCTTCCTAATGTTCACCATTCCTCCCACCATCTGGCATTTGCCCTGCACCCTCATGTCTTTTCAGTCAGATACCCAGCTGATGGATGCCTAACATTTGTGTGTTCTTTGCTCCAGCCTGTAGTGGCCTAGGCAAAGCCGCCAAGGTGCTTGCCGTTGAATACTCCCAAAGAAGAATATGTTGCACTGCATCTGGATGAACCATAGCACCATCAGAGGAGGGACTGGCTCTTCCTGACAGGTTGAAGATGCCATTTGCATGACAAATTTGGCAGCACTAAGAGATATGAGAGGGATGGGGTGCTGGGGATAGAAGAGAGAACCATTGTTAAGAAAGAAGCCACCATTAACAGAAGCACCATGATAAGTAAATAGTTCTTGACTTGACTATCAGTTCTGATAGGTTGGTTGTGGCTGTAGTCACATAGTGTTGAGAAAGATTCTGAGGTCTAATACAGATGCAGCAGGAAAGAATGTTATATTATTAGTCAGGGCTCTCCAGAGAAGCAGAACCTATATATTGAAGCAGGGGGGGCGGGGGGGGGAGAAAAGATTTGTTGTAAAGAAGTGGCTCATGTAATTAGGGACAGTGAGAAGTCCTACAATCTGCCATCTGCACATTCAAGAAACAGGAAAATTCCAGTTTGAGTACAAAGGCCTGGGAACCAGGAGCATAAATAGTATAATTCCCAGTCCTAGAGCAGGAGAAAACTGATGTCCCAACTCAAGCAGAGATAGAATTCAACCTTCCCCCACCTTTTTGTTGTATTCAGGCCCTTAGTGGATTAGATGATACCCATCCACATTGGTGAGGGCCACCTGCTTTACTTGGTCCACCAATTCAAGTGTTATCCTTTGCTGGAAACACTACACAACACACCCAGAAACAATGTTTAGCCTGATATCTGGGCATTCCATGGTCCAGCTTAGTTGGCACATAAAGTTAGCCAACACAAATGTCATAAACTCTCAGCAATAAGTGTAGGTCCCTATGCCAAACATATGCCCTCTCTGATTTAGATAAAATAATTTTGGTGTTGAACAATTTGGTTCAAATCCCAGGCTAACCATTAATTACTGTGTGGACTTTGTAAGTTGATAAGCCTCCCTGCCCTTGTTTTCTTCAAGGTTACTGAGAATTAGGGCACAGAGCAGGGGCTTGCTAACTCATCCAGAGGAGGATCATGTGAGAAACAATACAATTTCAGAAGTAATAGAGTTTGGTCTGATAAAATATGGGTGGAAGGAAGGAAAGGACCACTCAGGCAATTGGAACAGCAAGTGTAAAGGCCTAGAGATATGAAGTTGTCTGCAGTCCAGTTTGACTGCAGCGTGAGGTGTCCATAGTGGCAGGATGGAGAGGGAGACTATCTGCAGAGTGACTTCCAGGACAGCTCTAGGCCACGGTGCCCTTCCTTTTCCCAGTGCCATGTGCATTGACCCCTTGTTGGCATTTTAGGCCTTAGCTCATGAGTCACGTGACCATTCTTTGAATCTCAGCTTTACCACATATTAGCTACTTGATCTTGAGGTAATAGTTAATTCCTCAATGCCACAGTGTCATCACCTGCAGGACTGCAATAAGAGTGGTATCATCTCATAGAGGGGTCATGAGCATTCAAGGATGTAGTTTATGTCAAGTCCCAAGAATAGTGATTGCCACAAATCATTGTTAAGCAATGTTGGCTGGTGTCAAGATCTGTTCCAAAAATGTCTTGTTCCTCATATAATATTCTTGGGGCAAGAGTTCCATCCATTTCCACTATATTATCCCCTGAACCTAACCCAGAACTAGGCACAATGAAAGAGCTTCATAGATACATATCCCATGATTGCTCCTTCCATACTTGCCTGGCCTCTCCAAGGATGCTCTCCTCTCTTAAAGTTCACTATTACTTGTGGAAGTAATTTAGATAATCCAGTTACCCTCCTTATTGTCAAGTTCAAATTTCTTAGTAAGCAAGTCCATTTATTCACTCTCTTATTCAAATACCCAAACACATAACCCACCACACACACACATACAACCCACCCCTTAGACCCTTCTGCAAGACTCTGCCCCCCTGAAGCTCTGGGCATCATGAAGGAGACAAGTAGGTAATCAGAAAGTTCTAATGCAGGATGATAAGTGCTCTACATAGGAGCACAGAGCAGGGTGCCTCACCTGGCCAACCTAGTGAGGGGTTGACAGAAAAGGTTGAGATCCAGATGCTAAGGAAGACTTAGTTAGCAAATGCAGGTGGGGAGGGGGAAGTCTGACAAAAGTTCAGTCTGGAGGAGAGGAAAGTTCTTTGATCTTAGGGAACTGCAATTGCTCTAGTGTGGACAATGGGGGTGAGGAAGAGGTAGCCATGAGGGTGGAGAAGCTACCAGAGACCAGGTCATAAAGAGATACATACGTCAAGTCAAGAGCATAGATTTTATTCTGAAGGATTTGGTTACTCATGGAAAGTTTTAAGTAGGAGGCAGTGACATGATTAGTTTGCCTTTTGAGGAGCCTTCTGTATGCAATGAGGTGAAGGAATGAATGGTGAGTTGGATACAAATGAACTGGAGGCTGTGAGACCATTAGAAGTCTATTGTAGGGGTCAATGAATAGATGAGAATGGTGGCAATGGAAGATGGCCCTTATTTTTTTCAGTAGAAAAGCTCCAACTTGGCCTATCATCATGGGGTAGAAAAGAGGAGCAAGATTCAGACACTTAGAAGGTGGAACCAATGGCCTGCCATCATCAACTGGATATCAGGAAGGAGACAAAGGGAGAAGGCTATGCAGATGCATGGTGTCTAGTTTGGGGCAGGCTATCTGGCAGTGCCACTCAAGTGAATAAAAAATACACTACAGAGAGCCAAGAGGAAAGAGGATGAACTCAGACCTTTCTCAATCAATTTCTCTTTCCTCTCTCCATCTGGCACCGTCTTTCCCTTCATGTTTCAACTCCAACTGCACCAGAATAATAGCTTTTCCCCAGCCATGCTTCTCCACCTGTGTTCATGCTGGCCCCTGCCTGCTGTGACCTCCTTTTATCTTCTTGTCTTTTAGTGTCCATGCCAAATATCACTCCCCAATGGTCCGACATAAGAATTGGATTTCCTCTTTGCCTGGCCTGCTCCTTGCCTTTATCACTAATCACAGTCATATCAGGAGTAGTTGCCTAAATATATGCTTTTTCCAGCAGGTATTACAGTCATCTCTTTGTGCTTGGACATGGCTGACTTCCAAGTCTGAACATGAATGGGGACTGAATTGACTTTTTCCCTCAGGATGGGGGCCTGTGCACCCATTATCCACATGCCAAATGCCTAAAGTCCCTGAAATATGCTTGTTCCTGCAGAGTAAGTTGTAATGGGTAAGCCTTAATCCCTGTTCTCAGTGAACTATGGGGTCTACTCAGAAAGTCTGAGTCAGAGCAAGCCTGGCTGAAGCTAGAAAGACTGTAACTAAATGATAGCAGTGAATTAGAAGTGAAAAACTGGGATTCATTGCAAGGAAAGGAAATTACCTGATACAGTTGGAGGCTACCAGGAGGAAATGTCATTTAGGGACTTGGAGTATGGGTAGTATATTGTTTATCTATTGCTACATAACAAATTACCACAAATTTAACAGGTTGAAAAAAAATACATTCATTATCTGACCGATTCTGATGGCCAAGAGTCTGAATATTATTTAGATGGTTCCCCAGCTCAGGGTCTCATAAGGCTGTAATGAAGGCATCAGTCATGACTGTGTTCTTATCTGGAGGCATGGCTGGAAAAGAACTCACTTCCAGTCTCAGGTTAGTGGTAAAATTCATTTCCTTACAGGACTGATGGCTCTGGATTCTTGCTGGTAGTCATTGATGGCTGAAGTTACTAGAGTCTGGCAGTTCCTTGCCATGCGGACTTCCCCAACATGGCCACCTCAACGAGAATCTCTAGAACACGTTTTCTGGCAAGATGGAGTCGTATATAACATAATGAAATCATCTAAGTGACACTAATAACCTGTGCTGTAGTCTAACAGTGTAAAGCAAGTGGATTTATGCTTCTGGGAGGAGGAAATAGGCATACTTTCTCCTATTTCTTCCACTGTACAACTAAAAGCCTTAGGCATTAAATAAAACAAACGCAAGACTCTGAAAGGCAGAGAGAAGAGAGTAAACCAATTATGGACCTCCGAACCCTGGGAAAAAACCGGTGGTGTATACCCTGAGTTTTCTTTTTCTTTTATATATCCTGGACTTGAAGTTGAAGAAGACAGTGACCTAGAAACACCAACAGGGCACAGACAAAAAAAAGTCTGAACAAAAGTCTGCTCTTTCTAGCCAAAGAACCAGGGGAAGGGCAGCCTAGCACGGCAGAAAACTTTTAGACAGTAACTGCTTCACTCCAACCAAATAAACGCACACACAAACTCATAAAACTGCTCCACCGCACCCATGCTAGCAAAGTCTGAGCAGGAAGCCTAGACTTACTTCCTTGAGAGGATATAATGAGAAATGTAGTAGCCCTATCAGAGTGGTAGTGAGGAAAGTTGAGTAGGAAACTAGGCCTTTCATTCCCATCAGCGAGTAATTAGCGTTTTCCTTCCTTAGCGTTATCAGTGGAGACCAGGTGGCAAGCTTGGACTTCCACTCCCATCTGGCAGTAAAAAAGCACCTTTCTCCCCTCTAGGGTGGTGTCAGAGGAAGCCTAATAGAGAGTCAGGACTTTCACCACTGCCAAGAAGTAATGAAGTCATCCCTATTGTAATGCTATTAAAAGCCACACAGCTATAATGTGGTATTGGTGGAAACTTCCCAGCAATAATAATGAACCCGCCATTGGATGTCAGTGAAAGCCAAGTAGAGAAACTGGACTTCCACTCCTACCTGACAATTACAACACTGTACCCTCTTTTTTACCTGCTAGAGTGTAGTCAGAGAAAGTCATTTAAAATAGAAGGTTGTAATAAGATCTAGGGTTTTATAACAGAATATGAAAACGTGCATGTTTCAACAAAATGTAACTTGTCATACTAAGAACCAGAAAGATCTCAAACTGAATTCTAAAAGACAATTAATAGATTCCAACATCAAAATGACAGAGATGTTAGGATTATCCGACAATTATTTTTAAAGCATCCATGATAAAAATGTTTAAATGAGCATTTATTAATATTTTTTAAACAAATGATAAAAATGGAAGGCTTCAGAAAAAAAATAAAGCTTCAACAACAACAACAAAAAACCCAGAAGATATGAAGAAGAATCAAATGGAAGTTGTTGGAACTACAAAATCCAATTACCAAAATAAGAAGCTCAGTTGACAGGCTCAACAGCAGAATGGGGGAACAGAGGGCAAAAAATTCCCAATGAACTGAGAGATGGAATACAATGAGAAATTACCCAATATGAACAACAAAGAGAAAATACTTCAAAAAATAAATGAACAGAGCTTCAGGGACCTGTGGTACTATAATAAAAGATAAAACTTCAATGTCATTGGAGTCTCAGGAGAGGAAAAAGGAGAAGGAGCTGAAAAACTATGCAAAGAAATAATGGCTAAAAACTTTCCAAATTTGGCAAGGGACATAAACGTACAAATCCAAGAAGGTGAGTGAACCCCAAACAGGATAAGCTTAAAGAAATCCTTACCAAAGCCCATCCTGATTAAACTTTTGAATACTAAATATAAGATAAAATCTTGAAAGCAACCAGAGAAAAACAATGTCATGGAGGACTAAAAGAGGTGGCACAGTATTTTTTTAATGCTGAAAGAAAAGATTTGTCCACCCAGAATCCTATGCCCAGTGAAAATATCCTTCAGGAATGAAGGAAACGTCAAGATATTATCAGACAAAGAATCTTGAAAATTAAGTAAGAAAAAGCACAGTAAACAAAAAGTGGGTAAACACAGTAGGCTTTTTAAATCCTTTCGATTTTCCTAAATAATGTTTGATGGTTGAAGCAAATATAATATTGTCTAATATTTTTCTAAATGCATATAGGGAAAATATTTAAAAACAATTATACTACAAATACAAAAGTGTAGAGAGACACAAAGAGAAATCAGTTTTCTACATTTTACTTGAACTAGTAAAATGATGATACCAGTAGACTTGGATTAGTTACTGTATACAATGTAATTCTTATAGTAACTACAATAAAAGCCATACAGAGATATACACTAAAAACATTATAGATAAATTAAAATGAAATCTGAAAAATATTCAAGAAACACAGAGAAAGGAAGAGAAAATAAAAGAGAAACGTACAACAGAAGAAAAAAGAAAACAAAAAATAAAATGGTAGTTCACTTTAAGCCTTACCAAGTTAACAATTACATTAATTGTGAATGGTCTATACATAACAATTAAAAGACAGAAATTGGCAGAGTAGATTTAAAAAACATGACCCAACTATATACTGTTTACAGGAAAGTCACTTCCAATAAAATTATATAGGCAGGTTGAAAATAAAGGATGGAAAAGGATATATAATGAAAACATTAAGCAAAGGAAAGCAGACATAACTATATTATCTGAAAATGTAGACTTCAGAACAAAGAAAATTGCCAGATGTATTAGAGAAAGACATGTTTTATGTTCCTAAAAGGTCAATCTGCCAAAAAGACATAGCAATCCAAAATGGGTATACACCAAGCAATAGAGCTGGAAAACATATGAAGCCAAAACTAATAGAACTAAAATGAGAAACAGACATATCTACAATTAGAGTTATAGACTTCAATACTTTTCTTTCAATGATAATAGAACAACTAGACAGAAAATCAGCAAGAATAGACAACTCAGTAACACCATCAGACAGCAGGATCCAATGAACATTAATAGAGTACTCCACTCAACAACACTACAATACACATTTTCTTCAAGTGTTCAAAAATCATATGCCAAGATAAACAATACACTTAGCCATAAAACATGCCTCAACAAATTTAACAGCATTGAAATCATACAGAGAATATTCTATGATCATCATATTGGAATCAAATTAGAAATCAATAACAGAAAAATAAAAGGAAAGTTTCAAAACATAGGGAAGCTAGACAACACAGTTCCAAATAATACATGAGTCAAACAGAAAATATTAAGAGAAAATATAAAATACATTAAACTGAATGAAAGTAAAAATATAGTATATCAAAACATGTGGGACCCAGCTAAAGCAGTGCTAATAGATTTATAGCACTAAATGCATACATTAGAAAAAAGGTCTCAAATCAATAATCTAAGCTTTTATCGCAAGAACCTAGAAGAATAGTAAAATAAATCCCAAGCAAGTAGGGGGAAGAAAAAAATAAGAATAAGAGCAGAAATTGATTAAATTAAAAATTTTTTAAATAGAAAAAAATCAATGAAAGTGCTGATTCCTTGAAGAGATCAATAAACTGACAAAATTCTAGCAAGACTGACAAAGAAAGAGAAAATACATGAATACCAGGAATAAAACAGGGATCTTAATATAGACCATGAAGACATCTGAAGGATAATAATGTGTATACCATTAACTCTACCCAGATAAATTTGACAACTTCGATGAAATGGGCCAGTTCCTTGCAAAACACATACTGCCACAACTCACTCAGTATGAAATGCAAAATTTGAATAGCCCCGTAAGAAAATTACTTTGTGATTAATAAAAAACTCCCACAAAAGAAAACTACAGAGGAAGGGTAACAACAGCAAGATGGTGAAATAGGACTTTTCAGTGCTCATTCGTCTGCATGAACATCAATTTGAACAACTATCCACACATGAAAATGTCTTCACAAAGGCTGAGGAAACCAGGTGAGAGATTATAGCACCTGAGTATAGCACAGAAATAAGAAAAGACACATTGAAGAGGGTAGCAAGGACAGTTCTACATTATCCATGTCAACCCTCCCCCAACCACAGGCAGCACAGCATGGAGAGAGGTACCCTTTGCTTGAAGGAAGAGGGAAGTGAGCACTGTACTTTGCCTCGGACCCCACTACTAGGTCTGTCCCACTAAAACCCAGTGGCAGACAGGCCCTGACACTCCAGACCCTAGACTGGTACATGTGGACTGATCCTCCAGGCCCACCCTGATGATAGACTAAATTCTGCATACCCAGGCTCCATGACTGCCTGGTGGGGTGGACTCCATCACCAAGCCACCCCACTTCCAGGTCAACCCCAGAAGCCCCAGGCCCTGGGCTGGCACCAGCAGCTGCAGGCCCCAGTTCACCCCCATAACCAGCACATGATGGCCCCAGTGGTGCCAGGCTGCAGGCCCACCCCTCTGCCAGGCCAACTGCCACAGCCCCAGCCATCAGGCTGGCCCCTGCAGACACAGACTCCAGGCCCAACCAGCACCAGGCCAGCCCTCTGGCCACAAATGCCAAACCAGTACCCACAGGCAGGGACTCCAAGCCAGGTGTGATCCCACAGCCCCAGCCTCCAGACCTGCCCCACAGACTTGATCTCTGGGCCTGCCATAGCACTCAACTGACCCCAGTGGGCCCAGGCTCCAGACGTTCCCCAGCATCAGATCAGCTCCAGTGAACTGGGGTTTCAGGACTGCCCCAGCACCAGGTCAGTTCCCACAGACTCAGGTTCCAGGCCTTCCCCAGGACCAACCCAGACCCAGTGGCCCTGTACTCAGGGCTTGCCCAGTGTCAGGCTGGTCTCCACAGCTCCACTATCCAAGCTAGCTTCTGCTGGCCTTCCAGCAGACCCAGGGTGTAAGCCCATCCCAAGACCTCACTGCTGAATCAGTCCCCGTGGAGCCAGGCTCCAGGCCAATCCTCACAGCTTCAGGCTCCAGAAAACCCAGCTTCTTAATAGCGAAAGACTGAAATTTCCCCCTAATATAGAAAACAAAGCAAGGATACCCACCTTTATCACTCTTATCCAACATAGCCCTGAAAGTTCTAGTTAGTGCGATAATGTGAGAATACAAAATGAAAGTGATACAGAACAGAAAGGAAGAAATAAAATTGTCCCTATTTGCAGATGTCAAAATTAGCTATCTAGAATATCCCAAGGAATCTATAAAAAATCCCCTACAACAAATAAGTGAGTTCAGAAAAGGTGACAGGATACAAGACCAATATCCAAATATCAATTGTATTTATGTATGCTAGCAATGAACTCGTGGACACGTAAATTAAAAATACAATACCATTTACAATCCCTTCAAACAATCAAATGCTTAGGGGTAAATTTAACAAAACATATATAGAACTCTGTTAAAAATCAAAAGAATATTTAAGTAATGGAGAGGCATACCATGTCCATGGATTGGAAATCTTAACATAGTGAAGATGTCAATTATCCTAAATATAAACACAGTTTTAATGCAACCCCCGTCAAATTATCAACAAGATTTTTTTCAGATATAGATAAGATTATTCTAAATTATATATAAGAAAGCAAAAGATCTAAAATAGGTTAAACAGTTTTGAAAAAAAGAGGAGGATGCAGTGAGCCAAGATCACACCTCTGCACTACAACTTGGGTGACAGAGTGAGACTCCATCTCTAAAAAAAAAAACAACGGATTAGATATTTGAACATAAAATGCAAAATTATAAAACTTTTAGGAGAACCACTACTCTGTTCAAAGCTGTTAGACAGGGATGTTTAAGTCTGCAGAACTTTCTGCTGCCTTTTGTTCAGCTATGCCCTACCCCCAGACCCAGAAATTCATATCCAGCCAAACTAAGCTTCGTAAGTGAAGGACAAATAAAACTCTTTACAGACAAACAAATGCTGAGAGATTTTGTCACCACCAGGCCTGCCTTACAAGAGATCCTGAAGGAAGCACTAAACATGGAAAGGAACGATCGATACGAGCCAGTGCAAAAACAAACCAAATTGTAAAGACAATCAATACTAGGAAGAAACTGCATCAACTAACAAGAAAAATAACCAGGTAACATCATAATGACAGGATCAAATTCACACATAACAATATTAACCTTAAATGTAAATGGGTTAAATGTTCTAATTAAAAGACACAGACTGGCAAATTGGATAAAGAGTCAAGACCCATCAGTGTGCTGTATTCAGGAGACCCATCTCACATGCAGAGACACACATAGGCTCAAAACAAAGGGATGGAGGAAGATCTACCAAGCAAATGGAAGACAAAAAAAGGCAGGGGTTGCAATCCTAGTCTGTGATACAGCAGACTTTAAACCAACAAAGATCAAAAGAGACAAAGAAGGCCATTACATAATGGTAAAGGGATCAATTCAACAAGAAGAACTAACTATCCTAAATATATATGCATCCAATACAGGAGCACCCAGATTCATAAAGCAAGTCCTTAGAGACCTACAGAGAGACTTAGACTCCCACACAGTAATAATGGGAGACTTTAACACCCCACTGTCAACATTAGACAGATCAACGAGACAGAAAGTTAACAAGGATATCCAGGAATTGAACTCAGCTCTGCACCAAGCGGACCTAACAGACATCTACAGAATTCTCCACCCCAAATCAACAGAATATACATTCTGCTCAGCACCACATCACATTATTCCAAAATTGACCACATAATTGGAAGTAAAGCACTCCTCAGCAAATGTAAAAGAACAGAAATTATAACAAACTGTCTCTCAGACCACAGTGCAACCAAACTAGAACTCAGGATTAAGAAACTCACTCAAAACCACTCAACTACATGGAAACTGAACAACCTGCTCCTGAATGACTACTGGGTACATAATGAAATGAAGGCAGAAATAAAGATGTTCTTTGAAACCAATGAGAACAAAGCACAACATACCAGAATCTCTGGGACACATGTAAAGCACTGTGTAGAGGAAATTTATAGCACTAAATGTCCGCAAGAGGAAGCAGGAAAGATCTAAAATTGACACTCTAACATCAAAATTAAAAGAACTAGAGAAACAGGAGCAAACACAGTCAAAAGCTAGGAGAAGGCAAGAAATAACTAAGATCAGAGCAGAACTGAAGGACATACAGACACAAAAAAACCTTCAAAAAAATCAATGAATCCAGGATCTTGTTTTCTGAAAAGATCAACAAAATTGATATACTGCTAGCAAGATTAATAAAGAAGAAAAGAGAGAAGAATCAAATAGATGCAATAAAAAATGGTAAAGGGGATATCACCACCGATCCCACAGAAATACAAACTACCATCAGAGAATACTATAAACACCTCTACACAAATAAACTAGAAAATCTAGAAGAAATGGATAAATTCCTCGACACATACACCCTCCCAAGACTAAACCAGGAAGAAGCTGAATTTCTGAATCAACCAATAACGGGCTCTGAAATTGAGGCAATAATTAATAGCTTACCAACCAAAAAAAGTCCAGGACCAGATGGACTCACAGCCAGATTCTACCAGAGGTACAAAGAGGAGTGGTATCATTCCTTCTGAAACTACTCCAATCAATAGAAAAAGAGAGAATTCTCCCTAACTCACTTTATGAGGCCAGCATCATCCTGATACCAAAGCCGGGCAGAGACACAACCAAAAAAGAGAATTTTAGACCAATATCCCTGATGAACATCGATGCAAAAATCCTCAATAAAATACTGGCACACTGAATCCAGCAGTACATCAAAAAGCTTATCCACCATGATCAAGTGGACTTCATCCTGGGATGCAAGGCTGGTTCAACATATGCAAATCAATAAACGTATCCAGCATATAAACAGAACCAATGACAAAAAACACACGATTATCTCAATAGATGGAGAAAAGGCCTTTGACAAAATTCAACGACGCTTCATGCTAAAAACTCTCAATAAATTAGGTATTGATGGGATGTATCTCAAAATAATAAGAGCTATTTCTGACAAACCCACAGCCAATATCATACTGAAAGGGCAAAAACTGGAAGCATTCCCTTTGAAAACTGGCACAAGACAGGGATGCCCTCTCTCACCACTCCTATTCAACATAGTGTTGGAAGTTCTGGCCAGGGCAATCAGGCAGGAGAAGGAAATAAAGAGTATTCAATTAGGAAAAGAGGAAGGCAAATTGTCCCTGTTTGCAGATGACATGATTGTATATCTAGAAAACCCCATCGTCTCAGCTCAAAATCTTCTTAAGCTGATAAGCAACTTCAACAAAGTCTCAGGATACAAAATCAATGTACAAAAATCACAAGCATTCTTATACACCAATAACAGACAAACAGAGAGTCAAATCATGAGTGAACTCCCATTCACAATTGCTTCAAAGATAATAAAATAACTAGGAATCCACCTTACAAGGGATGTGAACAACCTCTTCAAGGAGAAGTACAAACCACTGCTCACCAAAATACAAGAGGACACAAACAAATGGAAGAACATTCCATGCTCATGGATAGGAAGAATCAATATTGTGAAAATGGCCATACTGTCCAAAGTAATTTATAGATTCAATGCCATCCCCATCAAGCTACCAATGACTTTCTTCACAGAATTGGAAAAAACTACTTTAAAGTTCATATGGAAACAAAAAAGAGCCCGCATTGCCAATTCAATCCTAAGCCAAAAGAACAAAGCTGGAGGCATCACACTACCTGACTTCAAACTATACCACAGGCTACAGTAACCAAAACAGCATGGTACTGGTACCAAAACAGAAATATAGATCAATGGAACAGAACAGAGTCCTCAGAAATAATACCACACATCTACAACCATCTGATCTTTGACAAACCTGACAAAAACAAGAAATGGGGAAAGGATTCCCTATTTAATAAACGGCGCTGGGAAAACTGGCTAGCTATATGTAGAAAGCTGAAACTGGAACCCTTCCTTATACCTTATACAAAAATTAATTCAAGCTGGATTAAACACTTAAATTGTAGACCTAAAACCATAAAAACCCTAGAAGAAAACCTAGGCAATATCATTCAGGACATAGGCATGGGCAAGGACTTCATGACTAAAACACCAAAAGCAATGGCAACAAAAGCCAAAATTGACAAATTCGATCTAACTAAACTCAAGAGCTTCTGCACAGCAAAAGAAACTACCATCAGAGTGAACAGGCAACCTACAGAATGGGAGAAAATTTTTACTATCTATCCATCTGACAAAGGGCTAATATCCAGAATCTACAAAGAACTCAAACAAATTGACAAGAAAAAAATCAAACAACCGCATCAAAAAGTGGACAAACGATATGAACAGACACTTCTCAAAAGAAGACATTTATGCAGCCAACAGATGCATGAGAAAATACTCATCATCACTGGCCATCAGAGAAATGCAAATCAAAACCACAATGAGATATCATCTCACACCAGTTAGAATGGCAATCATTAAAAAGTCAGGAAATAACAGGTGCTGGAGAGGATGTGGAGAAATAGGAACACTTTTACACTGTTGGTGGGACTGGAAACTAGTTCAACCATTGTGGAAGACAGTGTGGCAATTCCTCAAGGATCTAGAACTAGAAATACCATTTGACTCAGCAATCCCATTACCGGGTATATACCCAAAGGATTATAAATCATGCTGCTATAAAGACACATGCACACATATGTTTATTGCAGCACTATTCACAATAACAAAGACTTGGAACCAACCCAAATGTCCATCAATGATAGACCGGATTAAGAAAATGTGGCACATATACACCATGGAATACTATGCAGCCATAAAAAAGGATGAGTTCATGTCCTTTGTGGTGACAGGGATGAAGCTGGAAACCATCATTCTCAGCAAACTATCGCAAGGACAGAAAACCAAACACCACATGTTCTCACTCATAGGTGGGAATTAAACATTGAGAACACTTGGACAGAGGGTGGGGAACATCACACACCAGGGCCTGTTGTGGGGTGGGGGAAGAGGGGAGGGATAGCATTAGGAGATATACCTAATGTAAATGACGAGTTAATGGGTGCAGCACACCAACATGGCACATGTATACATATGTAACAAACCTGCATGTTGTGCACATGTACCCTAGAACTTAAAGTATAAAAAAAAAAGAAAACTTTTAGGAAAAAAATAAGAGGAAATATTTATGATCTAGGACCAGGAAACGATTTTAGCATAGTAACAAAAAGCATGATCTGTAAAATAAAAAATTGATCAATTAGACTTCTTCAAAATAGAAACTACTCTGTGAAAAGTTCTGTTAAGAGGATAAAAAGTCAAGCTATTGATTGGGAGAAAAAATTGCAAAGAGCATATCTGACAAATTACTGGTATTTAAATTATAGAAAAAACTGTCAAAACTCAACCATAAAAAGCAAACAATCCAATTGGAATACAGGCAAAGGCCGTAAGGAAGCATCTCACTGAAGAGGATATACTTCATGATGGTAAATAAGCATGCAAAAATATATTTAACATATTTAGCCATAAGGAAATGCACATTAAAACAACAAAGAGAGATCGCTGTACCTATCAGATTAGCTAAGAAAAAAACAAAATTGACAACAACAAATGATGGTGAGATGCAGAGAAACTGGATCACTCAAACATTGCTAATGAGAATGTAAAATGGCACTGTCAGTCTTTAAAATAGTTTAGTAATTCCTTAGAAAACTAAACATGCAACTACCATGCAACCCAGAAATTACACTCCTAGGCATTTGTCCCAGAGAAATAAAGACTTATGTTCTCACAAAAACTCACACACAAATATTTACAGCAGTTTTATTCATAATAGCCCCAAACTGGAAACAACCCAGATGTGCTTCAATGGGTGACTGGTTAAAAAAAAAACTGACACATCCATGCTAGGTAATACAACTCAGCGACAAAAAGGGAAAATGTTATTGATATACACAACAACTGGGATGAATCTCCAGAGGATAATGCTGAGTGAAAATGATTATTTCATGTTGTATATACACTTGTGAAATGACGAAATTGTAGAAATGGAGAACGGATTAGTGGTTTCCAGCATTTAAGGAAGGAGTGAGTGTGGAAGGGAAGTGGGTGTGCCTATAAAAGGAAAGCATAATAGATCCTTGTGGTGATGCAAATGTTTTACATCTTGAATACATAAAATTGGCAAACCATTAGCAAGATTAAACAAGAAAAGAAAACAGAAGATCCAAATAAGCTCAATTAGAAACAAAACAGGAGATATTACAACCAATACCACAGAAATACAAAAGATCATTCAAGGCTACTATGAACACCTTTATATGCACAAACTAGAAAACCTAGAGGAGATGGATAAATTCCTGGAAATATACAACCTTCCTAGATTGAACAAGGAAGAAATAGAAATTCTGAACAGACTAATAACAAGCAGCGAGACTGAAAAGGTAATTCAAAAATTGCCAACAAAAAAGTCCAGGACCAGATGGATTCACAGCTGAATTCTATCAGATACTCAAAAAAAGAACTGGTACTAATCCTATTGACACTATTCCAAAAGATAAACAGAAATTCCTCCTGAAGTCATTCTATGAAGCCAGTATCACCCTAGTACCAAAACCAGGAAGACATAACAAAAAAAGAAAACTACAGACCAATATCCCTGATGAACACAGGTGCAAAAATCCTCAATAAAATACTGCAAACTGAATCCAAAAGCATATCAAAAAAGATAATCCACCATGATCAAGTGGGCTTCATACCAAGGATACAGGGATGCTTTAACATCTGCAAGTCAATAAACAGAATTAAAAACAAAACATAATTAAATATAATTAAAAACAAAAATCACATGATCATCTCAATAGATGCAGAAAAAGCATTTGACAAAATCCAACATCCCTTTATGGTTAAAACGCTCAACAAAATGGGCATAGAAGGGACATACCTTGAGGTAATAAAAGCTATCTATGACAAACCCACAGCCAACATTATACTGAACAGGGAAATGTTGAAAGCGTTCCCCCTGAGAACTGAAACAAGACAAGGATGCCCACTTTCACCACTTCTATTCAACATACTATTGGAAGTCTTAGCCAGAACAATCAGACAAGAGAAAGAAATAAAGGGCATCCAAATCGGTGAAGAGGAAGTCAAACTGTCACTGTTTGCTAATGACATGATCATATACCTAAAAACCCTAAAGACTTATATGAAAAGCTCCTAGATTTGATAAATGAATTCAGCAGTTTCAGGATACAAAATTAATGTACACAAATCAGTAGCTCTGCTATACACCAACGGCAACCAAGCTGAGAATCAAATCAGGGACTCAACCCTTCTTAGAATAGCTACAAAAAAAAAAATACTTAGGAATATACCTAACCAAGGAGGTGAAACACCTCTACAAGAAAAACTGCAAAACCCTGATGAAAGACATCATACATGACACAAACAAATGAAAACACATCCCATGATCATAGATGGGTAGAATCAATACTGTGAAAATGACCATACTGCCGAAACGATCTACAAATTCAATGCAATTCCCATCAAAATACCATCATCATTTTTCCCAGAACTAGAAAAAACAATTCTAACATTCATACAAAACCAAAAAAGAGCTCACATAGCCAAAGCAAGACTAAGCAGAAAGAATAAATCTAGAAGCATCACATTACCCAACTTCAAACTATACCATAAGGTCATAGTCACCAAAACAGCATGGTACTGGTATAAAAATAGGCACACAGACCAATGGAACAGAATTGAGAACCCAGAAATAAAGCCAAATACTTACAGCCAACTGATCTTTAGCAAAGCAAACAAGAACACAAAGTGGGGAAAGGACACCCACTTCAACAAATGGTGCTGGGATAATTGGCAAGTCACATGTAGAAGAATAAAACTGGATCCTCATCTCTCACCTTATACAAAAATTGATTCAAGATGAATCAAAGACTTAAACCTAAAACCTGAAACCATAATAATTCTAGTAGATAACATCAGAAAAATCCTTCTAGGCATTTGGCTTAGGCAAAGACTTTGTGACCAAGAACCCAAAAGTAAATGCAACAAAAACAAAGATAAATAGATGGGACTTAATTAAACTAAAAACCTTCCGCACAGCAAAAGAACTAGTCAGTAGAGTAAACAGGCAACCCACGGAGTGGAAGAAAATCTTTGCAATCTATACCTCTGACAAAGGACTAACATCTAGAATCTATAAGGAACTCAAACAAATCAGCAAGAAAAAAAAAACAATCCCATCAAAAATTGGGCTAAGGACATGAATAGACAATTCTCAAAGGAAGATACACAAATGGCCAACAAATATATGAAAAAATGCTCAACATCACTAATTATCAGGGAAATGCAAATCAAAACCACAATGAGACACAACCTTACTCCTGCAAGAATGGCCATAATCAAAAAATCAAAAAATAATAGATGTTGGCGCCGATGTAGTGAAAAGAGAACACTCTTACTCTGCTGGTGGGAATGTAAACTGGTATAACCACTATGGAAAACAGTGCGGAGATTCCTTAAAGAACTAAAAGTGATCTACTATTTGATCCAGCAATCCCACTACAGGGTATCTACCGAGAGGAAAAAAAGTCATTATATGAAAAAGATACTTGCACATGCATGTTTATAGCAGCACAGTTCACAATTGCAAAAATATGGAACCAGCCCAAATGCCCATCAATCAACGAGTGGATAAAGAAAATGTATAAATACACCATGGAATTCTACTCAGCC
Organism: Pan paniscus; assembly: GCF_029289425.2. Classification (NCBI taxonomy): domain Eukaryota; kingdom Metazoa; phylum Chordata; class Mammalia; order Primates; family Hominidae; genus Pan; species Pan paniscus. The sequence continues at coordinate 56,744,434 of NC_073272.2, read as the reverse complement.
ACCAAAAGGAATGAAATAATGGCATTTGCAGTAACCTGGATGGATTGGAGACCATTATTCTAAGTGAGGTAACTCAGAAATGGAAAAACAAACATTGTGTGTTCTCACTCATAAGTGGGAGCTAAGGATGTAAAGGCATAAGAATGACACAATGGACTTTGGGGACTCAGAGAAAAGGGTGGAAGGGGGGTTAAGGGATAAAAGACTACACACTGGGTACTGTATACACTGCTCAAGTGATGGGTGCACCAAAATCTCAGAAATCACCACTAAAGAACTTACCCTTGTAACCAGACACCACCTGTTCCCCAAAAGTCTACTGAAATAACAAAATACAAATAAAGTAAATAAAAAATAAAACATTTTGCATTTTGAATATATCAATATTAATACCATAACTGCAATAATGTATTACAGTTTTGCAAGATATTACCATTGAGGGAAAATGGGTGAAGGGTGTAGGGATCTCTCTGCATGTGAATCTTCAATTATCTCAAAAAACAAATAATTAAAATAGTTTTTAAACAAGCAAGTCATATGTCCTGCCCACAACCAAGGGGAGAGGATTATACAAGGTTGTAAACATCAAGAGGCCAAGATCTTAGGAGTCACCCTGGAGTCTGTCCACCACAAGTAGGATGTCAACACACAGAGACAGGGTGCCATGGAATAAGGTTGCAGGGAGGGGGTCTCAGATATGGGGAACAGTACCTGAATAAGGGCTTCAACTGGGATGTTGGGGTCCTGTCCACGCAACAGGAAGTTGCCTAATTTGGTGACAGGAAATGGATCAGTAAGGGATACAGCAGGTAAGACCGTTTGAGGACAGGCGGTTGCAAGCTGTAACTACCAAAATTTGTGGCATGTATGAATGGGCACCAAAAACCTAGTTTAAATGGTAAAAGTTACGGCCATTTATCATGTTGCAGCCACATGATGGCACTGTCCTGTGTTTCTTATTAATTTCTTTGATTCCCATAACATCCCTGCAAAGGAGGTGAGGGGAAGCATTGATGGGTGGTAAGGTAGACGAAGAGGCAAATTGAAAGCCTACAGTTGTAGAAGGGAAGAGCTAAAGGAGAGTCTGACCCTAGTTACAGGGGCAGAGCTCCAAGGCCAAGCCTTGCTGACTCCCTAGTTCTCCAGGGCTTTTCTACCTTGAATAAGGTATTTGTAACTGAGTCCTCAGTATTCTTCTATCTCCTAGCCTTATGAGGACCCTGAGCTTCATCCTGACCCTCACCCTGGATGAGCACCCTCTTTTCCTCTGTCCAGGCACTATCCTAAAAGGCCCCAGTGACTGTGATACTGCCAGGCTGGATTCTTGGTTTGGACATGACTCAGTATCATGCAGAGAGCTTACCCCTAGGGCATCTCCCATCTTGGTACATATGGAAGATCACAAATCTTGAAGCAGAGCCATTTCCATTACTCATCAAAATGTTATGGTTTGGGAAAAAGTGAAGTTTAGACACCACATAAGTGAAGCCCTTATAAAACTCCATAATTATTATCTCATGTGTACTTTAACTAAAGAAATCAAGTAAAGGGGAGAGATACATTTCCATTAATAAATCCTCCACACGCATGACTGCTTCATGAGTGTGTGAATGTGTCTCTCCAAAGGCGTGGGTGAGCGTATCCATTTTGTCAGCATGTGCGAGATAATATATTTGTGACAAACATGTGTGCATTAGTGTATCACATTTCATTCCGTTGCTCATTTATTCATACGAAAAAAGATGTTCACTTACTCTTTCTTGAGAGGGTATATGCTTTTATAAACAAACCTCAGGTTTTTTTCCTCTGGGAAACCCTGACTAATACACATTGAACTCGGATCCAGGCTAGACCCTCACATTTATCCTCACAAAAACTCTGGAGCTAAATCTATTGTGCCTATTGCCCAAATGCAAAAACCAGATCAGCTTGAGATCATACAGTAAGAAAGAGACAGGCAGGCCTTGAACTCCAGCTCCAGCCCACAGCGCTACTTGCAGGGAATGCTTGGTGGAGAGAGTGGAAACCATCCAGGCTTATCCTGTTACCTTCACCCCTCCATGGCATATTATGGAGAAACTGTGTGCTATATTCTTTCTCCATCTCATTTCTTTTTGGGCCTTGGCCCCTGAATTTTTTGGAATCTAAGCTATTAACATTGTTGGATGTAGGATTAAAATCTTAGAATATTGTTTCTGGACATAATTTAGCCTGTCCTTTTTGCTGAATAGGTGAGAAAGCTGAAGGCTAGAGAAGGGAAGCTGTGAGAGGCAGACCTGGACCTAGAAGCTAGGTGTGAGAATCCTCCAGCCACACAGACCATTCCTGAAACTCTGTAGCTGTCAGGGCCTCTAATCTGTTGTTCATCAGGCCTCTTTACCAGGTCTAGATTCAGAAAGGAGCCTGGATGTGATGAGACTGTCATGGTTCAGAGAATGCCACTTACCTCTTCTTTAGGGCAGCTATGCTCCCCAAAATAGAGGGAACTAGCTCCTGCTCCAAGGGGTAGTCCTTTTCCACAGGTTAGTTACCCTTAGGAGCTTGGAGCAGACCTCAGCCTCTATCCCTTCTGGTGACCTCTTCTGGCCCCTTGCAAGGGCAGGCTACTGGATGCTGAGATGACGGGCAGAAAATCATTTCTATTTGTGAAGGTGTTTTTGTTTCATTAACTGTTTTGCTAGCCCCAGGAGTGATGTAAACTTTGTTTTTCTGTTCCCTGTAGAGCTCAAAGTTGAATGATATGTGGGGTTAATAAAACTAGTTCTGGCTGTAAGCCAGCTCTGGCTGGACTCATGAAGGGAAAAGCTTGTCTCCCGGAAAATGAAGGGACATTTCACTTGTTTGGCAAAGTAACTCAGATTTTGATGGGATGTTTCAGCTGACTGAAGCAGAATTAAATGAAGTTATTTTCTCCAAGTTTTAGTGGCACTTTTGTCCACATTCTGAAATGTTTCTAATTGCATATGCTGTCTTCAGTGATCCCCTCTGTCATTACTATTTAATTCAGTGCAGTTGTTGACAATGCAGTTTGTCACCATTTGTCAAGCCATCCTCTGACCCTGGTGGCATTTTACCAGGAAGGGCCCCTGTGCTCCAAGTCCCACGTTAAAACATGCCAAACCCCAGCAATTAGTGTCATGGAAAGGATCTTTCAAAGGACTGGAGATGGTCCTACACACTATAATCAATAGACGAAAATTTCATTTACCATCTTGAGTTTTATTGTATGCAATGCTGGTGGAAGAGGGCAGATAGATAGATGGAGCTCAAGAACACCCAGTCCCTTCATATGCTGCAGGTGAATTAAGTGAGTTGGACTGCCCATACTGGGGGTCATGACTTCCATTCTGCCCTCACTTGAGACTATTGGGTATGTGTCCCTCTGGATTGGGCGGGAACTTTTGTCAGTACTCTCCAGACTGCCTCCTATTTACTGCATCTTGATTTTCCGTTCTATTGAACCCTTGGAATTGATGCATCATTTAGACTGTGAATTAAATGGCCAAGGCTCTGCACAGTGGCTTTCTTGCCTCCTAAATGCCTCATTCAGCTCATAGGCATATTCTTCTGGCCTCCAGCATTGGCACATGCTGAAGCCTAAGCTATCATAGGACCCCACTGTTAGGTGTAAGGGATTGATTTACCAGGCAGGTAGTCCTGATAGAGCCACTCAGAACCCTTTTTGGGCACTGAGATTTAGACGGGGAGGAAAAGAGTCTCTGCTTTTTGCAGAAATTTCTACAATAAGAGTTGAGCAATGCCTTGTTTCCTGCTCATGAAAAAGTTCTGTACAGATAATGAGGCCAACACAAAAACTAAGGCAGAGATAAGCGGAAAGCGGTGGGGAAAGACAGAGAGAGAGAGAAAGAAAGAGAGAGAGAGAGAACATGCAGAGATGTGCACAAGTCACTGAAGCTCCTTTGAACTCCCTACAGGGAAGCCTGCCATGGCAGCTCTCCATAGCCCAGCTTGTGTAAGAAGACAGCAAAGAACAGGCTGTAGGAATGGGATTAGATGATTTTGTTTTGTTTTGGTTTGAAATCCAACTTACTCATTCTTTGTAAGATTCTGACTTTCCTGGGCATCAGTCTCTCCAGGTATAAAATGTGAATAATGAGAGTATCTTAGATTGTTATGAGGATTAACTGGGGCACTGCATGTTGATTCGTACCTAGTCAATACTCAGAAAATTCTAGCTATTAATATTCTCATTGTTAGTGTCATTCTTCCTTTGGCTGTCTTTGTCACAAACCAGGGACTGTGTGAGGCACACCAGGCTGGGATTGTGATCTGCACTCTTAGAAAGACTTAGGGTGAAGAAAGCCAGAATGAAGTGGATGTAGGGTTTTTGTTTTAATTGAAATGAAAGTTGAAAGGACATTGCAAAGGATCCTGGAGTCCAGGAGGATTAGAATTGGAAGTGATCTCAGGGACATGGGAATTGCTTGCTCAAGTTCTCAAAGCAAGTTGGGGCCACAAGACCAGGAGAAGACCCCAAAGGCACTGACCCTAGGCCTGGCTTCCTTCTTATCTCAGGTTTACTCTTGGATTTTATTTGAGGCTCCCAGTGGATTAGATGGTTTCAATGTTTCTATTTTATAGATAAGGAGATGGAGGCCTGGGTTGTTGGCAGGGCTGACTCAGGAAGCTAGGCTTTTTGACTTTGGTGCTTTCTCCTTTCCAAGAGATCCCACCGCCTCTGTCATGATCATTGATTTCCATCTCATGTTGATTGGGAAACCCTCCGCTATTGGCTGATGGTATCATCAGAGGCAAATTGATGTTGACATTCAACAGCCTTGATTGCCACAATAGCTCAGGTGTATTTCACTCTGCTCCTCCTATTACCAGCCCTAGACAGAGCTGGTGGCAATTGCAGGCTCCAGTTGTTTGATTTATGCTGCTTATTTACTTTTCCTCAGAAAGAAACTTAAGGAGAGAAACTGTACCACTAGGCCTGTCAGCTCCTGAGTGGCAATGGAAGAAGCTAAATAAAACGTTGTTTAACTAAAAAACTGGCACAACAAAATTGAACATGATCAAGAGAGGGACTGAGCAGATCCAGCGTGGGACCATGGAAAAAGTGCAGACTCTGGATCTGCAGAGAGAGCTGTTCTCCTATCTCTGCCCAGCTATTGACCTCTGCATAATGCCAGTAGGCCAGTCCACTCTATCTTGGAAAGGAATATAACGCACTGGCTAAGAATAAGTTAGCTGTAGCATCAAGCTGCCTGGATTCACATACTTGAAATACCACCTAGCAGTGAGATTTTGGACAATTTCCCTTAGCTGCTTTGTGCCTCAATTTCTCATCTTTAAAATGGGCTTAATGATTCTCCCTACATTATGGGGTTGGTGGAAGTATTAAATAACATACATAGTCAACATCCAGTGTTAGAATGGTACCTAACACAGAGCAAACTCTCAAGTCATGAGAACTAGTCTTTAAAAATAATCATCTCAGGGTATATATACTACAAGTAGAGCATCACTCATGGTTCTCCCGGTAGGTAATAAAAAAGGAGACACCTTTTCCCAGGGAACTTCCAGATCAGTGCAGAGAGCAGTCAAGGTCATAGAAGAAATAGTGCCACGCAAGGTAGAGGGTGAAGATAACTTGTGATAACCAAGCTCTTACCACCGGCCAGGTACTGCATCTACAGTGTCTTGATTCTTGCTACATCCCTATGCTTGTTGAGCTGGTTCCATCTTCAAGATGTAAGAACTAAGGCTCAGGAGGGCTGTACAGCTAGAAAGGATGGTGCTTACATTAAAACTGATGATGTTTTAACCCCAAGTTTATGTATTTTCCACAGTGCTAAGATGGCAGAGGGTTATAAACAGTTAGATTAAGGTATTTGTGAAGGCTTCAAGGAGGAGGTAGCCTTTGAACTTTTCTGGAAGGGAGGGAAAAGCTAATCAATGTAGAGGCTCTGGATGGGCATTTTGAGGCAGAAAGGACAGGATTCATATGGCCTGTGAGGGGAATAGAACTGGCATCCAAGACGTGCACAAGGTCAGGTCTTGAGCCATTCCAAAATTGTCAAAATGTAGATTTCCTGCTCCCCACCCAAGAAGCTGTGGCCCAATAGATCAGAAGTGTGACCCCAGGAGGGTGCATTTTAACAAGCTCTCCTGAAGGCAGTCAAATACAAGTGGTCTCAGAACCACATTTGGAGAAATTCTGGTGCAGGGATTAGAGAATGATGAAACTGCAAACATGGGTTGGGGCAGATATTGTGGTAGAGTCGGTGGGTTTGCAGGGGGTATTCCTATAAATTTTACAGATAAATCAATGAAAGAAGCAATAGAAAATAGGAGGCATTCATCTGGTTCAGCAGCCTGAGCCACCCCACCCTTCCTGAATATAGATGGTGGTGCAGAAGGTGCTCTCTGCTCCACGCTCAGGCAGATCTCCAGGCATTCAGAGAGCATCTGCTCACCTGAAGCAGCAGCCTCAGTCATCCCACCCCTCCTATGCAGAAATCTTGGTACAGTGGCGGGGTGGGTGGCTCTCCACTACATGCCCAGGTACATCTCCAGGCATCTGGAACACCCACTCTCCTGGACTTAGAGCTTAGGCCACTCCCAGTCCCCATGCAGAGAACTTGGGGCCAAGAAGGTTTCCAAGCTCCATGCCTAGGCAAGCTTTTGGGTGCTTGGTGGCCTTCCACTGGATTTTCCCTAGCCACTGGTGCTTGTACTTGCCACTGGGGGACCTGTAGGTGGGCCTGCCTGATCTGGTTCTCCCCTTCATGGCCCCCACTCTCCTGAGGCTGAGCAGGAAGCTCAGACCAATTGGCATTTCATGAAATAACCCATTGCCTGAAGCAACCGAGGGCTCCTCTCCATAAACAAAGTATATACTCAGCCATGTTGCCCACAGTTGGCTCTCACCTATATGTGCCATCTACAGTCTCTCAGATTGAACTGCACATCCCAATATAAAATCTGCTGAAAGAATTGCAGAGATATAGAAGCAAAGCCAAAAGACCCTACCGAACATTCTCTACAGTCACACAACCTAGGAAAGGGGGAAAGAGAAAGAAAAATAATTAAAAATATTATAGAGCAAGAAAGAAAAAGGAAAAATTCTACCTGCACAAAAATAATTACAAAAATCTGAAGTGTCAGCATCTCCACATGAGAGGGTACCAGCGTAAGAATTCTGGCACCATAAAAAATCTGAATGTAGTGATACCACAAAAAGATTGCTCTAGCTCTCCAGAAATATTCCCTAACCCAAATGAAAACTCAGAAATGACACATAAAGAATTCGAAGCATGGATTGCGAGGAAGTTCAATGAGATCCAAGACAAGGTGGAAAATCAACACAAAGAAACTCCTAAAGCAATTGAAAAACTCACCTAAGGATTTAAAAAATACAATTGAAAGATTTCCCAATAGACTGGACAAAGCAGAGAAAGAATTCAGAGCCTGAAGACTGGTCTTTCTAACTAACCCAGTCAGATGAAAATAAAGAAAAAATAATTTTAAAAAATGAGCAAAGTCTTCAAGAAATATGGAATTGTGTGAAGTAATGAAACCTATGAATTATTGATGAATTATTGGCGTTCCTGAGAGAGACTGAGAAAAAGAAAACAATTTGGAAAGCATACTTGAGGGAATAATTCAAGAAAACTTTCTTATTCTTGCTAGAGATAGACATCCAGATACAAGAAATCCAGAGAACACCTGCAAGATACTATACAACATGGACATCATCAAGGGATGTAGTTGCCAGACTGTCAAAAGTCAATGCTAAAAAAAAAAGTCCTAAAGGCAGCTAGAGAAAAAAATCAGATCACATACAAAGGAAACCCCATCAGGTTACCAGGGGGTTTCTCAGCAGAAACTTTACAAGCCAGGAGAGACTGGGGCTTTATTTTCAGCATTCTTAAAGAAAAGAAAATCCAACCAAGAATTTCATATGCCACCAAACTAAGCTTCATAAGGAAAGGAGAGAAAAAAATCATTTCCAGACAAGCAAGTGCAAAGGGAATTCATTACTACTAGACAACCCTGACAAGAGACCCTTAAGAGAGTACTAAACATAAAACTGACGGAGCAGCCAGAAACAGCTCCAGTCTGCAGCTCCCAGTGAGACCAACGCAGAAGGCAGGGATTTCTGCATTTCCAACTGAGGTACCCAGTTGATCTCACTGGGCCTGGTTAGGCAGTGGGTGCAGCTCGAGAAGGGCTAGAAGAAGCAGGGTGGGGCATTGCCTCACCTGGGATGTGCAAGGAGCCAGGGGACCTCCCTCTCCCAGCCAAGGGAAGCCATGAGGGACTGAGCTACTGGATACTATGTTTTTCCCATGGTTTTTGCAATCCACAGATAAGGAGATTTCCTCATGTGCCCAAACCACCAGGGACCTGGGTTTCAAGCACAAAACTGGGCAGCTGTTTGGGCAGACACTGAGCTGGCTGCAGGAGTTTTTTGCTTACCCCAGTGGCATCTGGAACCCCAGAGAGACGGAACCATTCACTCCCCTGGAAAGGGGGCTGAAGCCAGGGAGCCAAGTGGTCTCGCTCAGCGGGTACCACTCCCATGGAGCGCAGCAAGCTAAGAACCACTGGCTTGAAATTCTCAACTGCCAGCACAGCAGTATGAAGTCGACCTGGGACAATCAAGCTTGGTTAGGGGAGGGGTATATGCCATTACTGAGGCTTTAGTAGGTGGTTTTCCCCTGACAGTGCTAAGGAGGCTGGGAGGTTTGGACTGGGCGGAATTCACCAGAGCACAGCAAAGTGGCTATGGCCAGACTGCTTCTCTAGATTCCTCCTCACTGGGCAGGGCACCTCTGAAGGAAATGCAGCAGCTGCAGTCAAGGGCTTACAGATAAAACTACCATATCACTGGGACAGAGCACTTGGGGGAAGGGGCGGCTGTGGGGGCAGCTTCAGTGGATTTAATCTTTTCTGCTTGCTGGCTCTGAAGAGAGAAGCTGATCCTGACATGAAGAATTCTCCCAGCACAGTGCACCAGCTCTGCTAAGGGAAAGACTACCTCTTCAAGTGGGTCCCTGACCCCCATGCCTCCTGACTAGGAGAGACCTCCCAACAGGGGTCAACAGGCACCTCATACAGGAGAGCTCCAGCTTACATCAGGCCAGTGCCCCTCTGAGACGAAGCTTCTAGAGGAAGGAACAGGCAGCAATTTTTGCTGTTCTGCAGGCTTCACAGGTGATAACAAGGTGAACAGGGTCTGGAGTGGACCTCCAGCGAACTCCAGCAGACATGCAGAAGAGGGACATGACTGTTAAAAGAAAAACTAAAAAACAGAAAGCAACAATATCAACATCAACAAAAAGGACCCCCACACAAAACCCCATCCAAAGGTCATGAGGCTCAAAGACTAAGGTAGGTAAATCCACAAAGATGAGGAAAAAACAGTGCAAAAATGCTGAAAAGTCCAAAAACCAAAGTGCCTCTTCTCCTCCAAATGATCGCAACTCCTCTCCAACAAAGACACAAAACTAGACAGAATGAGACTGATGAATCGACAGAAGTAGGCTTAAGAATGTGGGTAATAAAAAACACCTCTGAGCTGAAGGAGCATGTTCTAACCCAATGCAAGGAAGCTAAGAACTTGGTAAAAGGTTACAGGAACTGGTAACTAGAATAATCAGTTTAGAGAGGAATATAAAAGACCTGACGCAGCTGAAAAACACAGAATGAAAATGTTGTGAAGCATATACAAGTATGAATAGCCAAATCAATCAAGTGGAAGAAAGAATATCAGAGATTGAAGATGAACTTACTGAAATAAGGCATGAAGACAAGATTTGAGAAAAAAGAATGAAAAGGAATGAACAAAGCTCCCAAGAAATACGGGACTATGTGAAAAGACCAAACCTATGATTGGTTGATGTACCTGAAAGTGACAAGGAGAATGGAAGCAAGTGACAAGGAGAATGGAAGCAAGTGACAAGGAGAATGGAAGCAAGTTTGAGATATTATTTAGGAGAACTTCCCCAAACTAGCAAGACAGGCCAACATTCAAATTCAGGAAATACACCACAAAGATACTCCTCGAGAAGACCAACCCCAAGACACATAATTGTCAGATTCTCCAAGGTTGAAATGAAGGCAAAAATGTTAAGGGCAGCTGGAAAGAAAGGTCAGGTTACCTACAAATGGAAGCCCATCAGACTAACAGTGAATCATTCTGCAGAAACCCTACAAGCTAGAAGAGAGTGTGGGGCCAATATTAAACATTCTTAAAGAAGAAAATTTTCAACCCAGAATTTCATATCCAGCCAAATTAAGCTTCATAAGCAAAAGAGAAATAAAATCCATTCCAGACAGGCAAATGCTGAGGGATATTGTTACCACCAGGCTGGCTTATGGAAAGGAAAAACTGGTACCACCCACTGCAAAAACAAACCAAAATATAAACACCAAAGACACCATGAAGAAACTGCATCGGGCGGTTCCAAGATGGCCAAATAGTAACAACTCCAGTCTACATCTCCCAGCATCAGTGACTCAGAAGACAGGTGATTTCTGCATTCCCAACTGAGGTATTGGGTTCATCTAACTGGGGCTTGTTGGACAGTGGGTGTAGGACAGTAGGTGCAGCGCACCAAGTATGAGCCGAAGCAGGGCAAGGCATCGCCTCACCCGGGAACTGCAAGGGGTCAGGGAATTCCCTTTCCTAGCCAAGCAAAGCTGTGACAGACGGCACCTGGAAAATCGGGTCACTCCCACCGTAATACTGTGCTTTTCCAATGGTCTTAGCAAACGGCATACCAGGAGATTATATCCCGTGCCTGGCCTGGAGGGTCCCATGCCCATGGAGCCTTACTCATTGCTAGCACAGCAGTCAGAGATTGAACAGCACGGCGGCAGCAAGGCTGGGGGAGGGGCGCCCACCATTGCTGAGGCTTGAGTAGGCAAACAAAGCGGCCAGGAAGCTCGAACTGGGTGGAGTCCACCGCAGCTCAAGGAGGCCTGCCTGCTTCTGTAGACTCCACCTCTGGGGGCAGGGCATAGCCAAACAAAAGGCAGCAGAAACCTCTGCAGACTTAAAAGTCCCTGTCTGACAGCTTTGAAGAGACTGGTGGTTCTCCCAGCACGGAGTTTGAGATCTGAGAACAGACAGACTGCTTCCTCAAGTGGGTCCCTGACCCCGGAGTAGCCTAACTGGAAGGCACCCCCCAGTAGGGGCAGACTGACACCTCACACGGCCGGGTACCCCTCTGAGATGAAATTTCCAGAGGAACGATCAGGCAGCAACATTTGCTGTTCACCAATATCTGCTGTTCTGCAGCCTCCACTGCCGATACCCAGGCAAACAGGGTCTGGAGTGGACCTCCAGCAAACTCCAACAGACCTGCAGCTGAGGGTCCTGTCTGTTAGAAGGAAAACCAACAAACACAAAGGACATCCACACCAAAACCCCATCTGTATGTCACCATCATCAAAGACCAAAGGTAGATAAAACCACAAAGATGTGGAAAAAACAGAGCAGAAAAACCGGAAACTCTAAAAATCAGAGAGCCTCTCCTCCTAAGGAACGCAGCTCATCACCAGCAACGGAAGAAAGCTGGATGGAGAATGACTTTGACAAGTTGAGAGAAGAAGGCTTCAGATGATTAAACTTCTCCGAGCTAAAGGAGGAAGTTTGAACCCATGGCAAAGAAGCTAAAAACCTTGAAAAAAGATTACACGAATGGCTAACTGGAATAACCAATGCAGAGAAGTCCTTAAAGGACCTGATGAAGCTGAAAACCATGGCACGAGAACTACATGATGAATGCACAAGCTTCAGTAGCCGATTCGATCAACTGGAAGAAAGGGTATCACTGATGGAAGACGAAATGAATGAAATGAAGCGAGAAAAGAAGTTTAGAGAAAAAAGAATTAAAAGAAACGAACAAAGCCTCCAAGAAATATAGGACTATGTGAAAAGACCAAATCTACGTCTGATTGGTGTACCTGAAAGTGACGGCAACAATGGAACCAAGTTGGAAAACACTCTGCAGGATATTATCCAGGAGAACTTCCCCAACCTACCAAGGCAGGGCAACATTCAATTTCAGGAAATACAGACAACGACACAAAGATACTCCTTGAGAAGAGCAACTCCAAGACACATAACTGTCAGATTCACCAAAGTTGAAATGAAGGAAAAAAGGTAGCCAGAGAGAAAGGTCGGGTTACTTACAAAGGGAAACCCATCAGATTAACAGTGGATCTCTCAGCAGAAACTCTACAAGCCAGAAGAGAGTGGGGGCCAATATTCAACATTCTTAAAGAAAAGAATTTTCAACCCGGAATTTCATATCCAGCCAAACTAAGCTTCATAAGTGAAAGAGAAATAAAATCCTTTGCAGACAAGCAAATGCTGAGAGATTTTGTCACCACCAGGCCTGCCCTACAAGAGCTCCTGAAGGAAGCACTAAACATGGAAAGGAAAAACTGATACCAGCCACTGCAAAAACATGCCAAATTGTAAAGACCATCGATGCTAGGAAGAAATTGCAGCAACTAACAAGCAAAATAACCAGCTAACATCATAATGACAGGATCAAATTCACATATAACAATATGAACCTTAAATGTAAATGGGTTAAATGCTCCAATTAAAAGACACAGACTGGCAAATTGGATAAAGAGTGAAGACCCATCAGTGTGCTATATTCAGGAGACCCATCTGACAGGCGGAGACACACATAGGCTCAAAATAAAGGGATGGAGGAAGATCTACCAAGCAAATGGAAAACAAAAAAAAGGCAGGGATTGCAATCCTAGTCTGTGATACAGCAGACTTTAAACCAACAAAGATCAAAAGAGACAAAGAAGACCATTACATAATGGTAAAGGGATCAATTCAACAAGAAGAACTAACTATCCTAAATATATATGCACCCAATACAGGAGCACCCAGATTCATAAAGCAAGTCCTTAGTGACTTACAAAGAGACTTAGACTCCCACATAATAATAATGGGAGACTTTAACACCACACTGTCAACATTAGACAGATCAATGAGACAGAAAGTTAACAAGGATATCCAGGAATTGAATTCAGCTCTGCACCAAGTGGACCTAACAGACATCTACAGAACTCTCCACCCCAAATCAACAGAATATACATTCTTCTCAGCACCACGACGCACTTATTCCAAAATTGACCACATAATTGGAAGTAAAGAACTCCTCAGCAAATGTAAAAGAACAGAAATTATAACAAACTGTCTCTCAGACCACAGTGCAAACAAACTAGAACTCAGGATTAAGAATCTCACTCAAAACCACTCAACTACATGGAAACTGAACAACCTGCTCCTGAATGACTACTGGGTACATAACTGAATGAAGGCAGAAATAAAGATGTTCTTTGAAACCAAAAAGAAAAAAGGCACAACATGAGAGAATCTCTGGGACACATTCAAAGCAGTGTGTAGAGGGAAATTTATAGCACTAAATGCCCACAAGGGACAGCAGGAAACATCCAAACTTGACACCCTAACATCACAATTAAAAGAACTAGAGAAGTAAGAGCAAACACATTCAGAAGCCAGCAGAAGGCAAGAAATAACTAAGATCAGAGCAGAACTGAAGGAGACAGAGACACAAAAAACCCTTCAAAAAATCAATGAATCCAGAAGCTGTTTTTTTGAAAAGATCAACAAAATTGATAGACCGCTAGCAAGACCAATAAAGAAAAAAAGAGAGAAGAATCAAATAGACGTAATAAAAAATGATAAAGGGAATATCACCACCGATCCCACAGAAATACAAACTACCATCAGAGAATACTATAAACACCTCTATGCGAATAAACTAGAAAATCTAGAAGAAATGGATAAATTCCTCGACATATACACCCTCCCAAGACTAAACCAGGAAGAAGCTGAATCTCTGAATAGACCAATAACAGGCTCTGAAATTGAGGCAATAATTAATACGTTACCAACCAGAAAAAGTCCAAGGCCAGACGGATTCACAGCCAAATTCTACCAGAGGTACCAGGACGAGCTGGTACCATTCCTTCTGAAAGTATTCCAATCAATAGAAAAAGAGGGAATCCTCCCTAACTCAATTTACGAGGCCAGCATCATCCTGATACCAAAGCCTGGCAGAGACACAACCAAAAAAGAGAACTTTAGACCAATATCCCTGATGAACATCAATGCAAAAATCCTCAATAAAATACTGACAAACCGAATCCAGCAGCACATCAAAAAGCTTATCCACCATGATCAAGTGGGCTTCATCCCTGGGATGCAAGGCTGGTTCAACATATGCAAATCAATAAATGTAATCCAGCATATAAACAGAACCAAAGTCAAAAACCACATGATTATCTCAACAGATGCAGAAAAGGCCTTTGACAAAATTCAACAGCCCTTCATGCTAAAAACTCTCAATGAATTAGGTATTGATGGGACGTATCTCAAAATAGTAAGAGCTATCATGACAAACCCACAGCCAATATCATACTGAAAGGGCAAAAACTGGAAGCATTCCCTTTGAAAACTGGCACAAGACAGGGATGCCCTCTCTCACCACCCCTATTCAACATAGTGTTGGAAGTTCTGGCCAGGGCAATCAGGCAGGAGAAAGAAATAAAGGGTATTCAATTAGGAAAAGAGGAAGTCAAATTGTCCCTGTTTGCAGATGACATGATTGTATATCTAGAAAACCCCATCGTCTCAGCTCAAAATCTTCTTAAGCTGATAAGCAACTTCAGCAAAGTCTCAGGATACAAAAATCAATGTGCAAAAATCACAAGCATTCTTATACACCAATAACAGAGAAACAGAGAGCCAAATCATGAGTGAACTCCCATTCACAATTGCTTCAAGGAGAATAAAATACCTAGGAATCCAACTTACAAGGGATGTGAAGGACCTCTTCAAGGAGAAGTACAAACCACTGCTCAATGAAATAAAAGAGGATACAAACAAATGGAAGAACATTCCATGCTCATGGATAGGAAGAATCAATATCATGAAAATGGCCATACTGCCCAAGGTAATTTATCGATTCAATGCCATCCCCATCAAGCTACCAGTGACTTTCTTCACAGAATTGAAGAAAACTACATCAAAGTATGGAACCAAAAAAGAGCCCGCATTGCCAATTCAATCCTAAGCCAAAAGAACAAAGATGGAGGCATCATGCTACCTGACTTCAAACTATACTACAAGGCTACAGTAACCAAAACAGCATGGTACTGGTACCAAAACAGAGATATAGATCAATGGAACAGAACAGAGCCCTCAGACATAATACCACACATCTACAACCATCTGATCTTTGACAAACCTGACAAAAACAAGAAATGGGGAAAGGATTCCCTATTTAATAAATGGTGCTGGGAAAACTGGCTAGCCATATGTAGAAAGCTGAAACTGGATCCCTTCCTTACACCTTATACAAAAATTAATTCAAGCTGGATTAAACACTTAAATTGTAGACCTAAAACCATAAAAACCCTAGAAGAAAACCTAGGCAATACCTTTCAGGACATAGGCATGGCCAAGGACTTCATGACTAAAACACCAAAAGCAATGGCAACAAAAGCCAAAATTGACAAATGGGATCTAATTAAACTAAAGAGCTTCTGCACAGCAAAAGAAACTACCATCAGAGTGAACAAGCAACCTACAGAATGGGAGAAAATTTTTGCAATCTACTTATCTGACAAAGGGCTAATATCCAGAATCTACAATAAACTCAAACAAATTTACAAGAAACAAACAAACAACCCCATAAACAAGTGGGCGAAGGATATTAACAGACACCTCTCAAAAGAAGACATTTATGCAGCCAACAGACATGAAAAAATGCTCATCATCACTGGCCATCACAGAAATGCAAATCAAAACCACAATGAGATACCATCTCACACCAGTTAGAATGGCAATCATTAAAAAGTCAGGTAACAACAGATGCTGGAGAGGACGTGGAGAAATAGGAACACTTTTACACTGTTGGTGGGACTGGAAACTAGTTCAACCATTGTGGAAGACAGTGTGGCGATTCCTCAGGGATCTAGAATTAGAAATACTATTTGACCCAGCCATCCCATTACTGGGTATATACCCAAAGGAGTATAAATCATGGTGCTATAAAGACACATGCACATGTATGTTTATTGCAGCACTATTCTCAACAGCAAAGACTTGGAACCAACCCAAATGTCCATCAATGATAGACTGGATTAAGAAAATGTGGCACATATACACCATGGAATACTATGCAGCCATATAAAAGGATGAGTTCATGTCATTTTTAGGGACATGGATGAAGCTGGAAACCATCATTCTCAGCAAACTATTGCAAGGACAAACAACCAAACACCGCATGTTCTCACTCACAGTTGGGAATTGAACAATGAGAACATTTGGACACAGGAAGGAGAACATCACACACCGGGGCTTGTTGTGGGTTGAGGGGAGGGGAGAGGGATAGCATTAGGAGACATACCTAATGTACATGACAAGTTAATGGGTGCAGCACACCAACATGGCACATGTATACCTATGTAACAAACCTGCACGTTGTGCACATGTACCCTAGAACTTAAAGTATAATAATAATAAAAAAAAGAAAACCAAAAAGAAAGAAACTGCATCGACTAATGTGCAAAATAACCAGCTAGCATCATGATGACAGGATCAAATTCACACATAACAATATTAACCTTAAATGTAAATGGGCTAAATGTCCCAATTAAAAGGCACAGCCTGGCAAATTGGATAAAGAGTCAAGACTTATCTCTGTGCTGTACTCAGGAGACTCATCTCATGTGCAAAGACACACATGGCCTCAAAATAAAGGAATGGAGGAATATCCATCAAACAAATGGAAAGCAAAAAAAAAAAAAAGCAGGGGTTGCAATGCTAGTCTCTGATAAAAGAGACTTTAAACCAACAAAGATCAAAAAAAGACAAAGGAGGGCATTAGATAATGGTAAAGGGATCAATGCAACAAGAGCTAACTATCCTAAATATATATGCACCGAATACAGGAGCACCCACATTCATAAAACAAGTTCTTATAGACCTACGAGGAGACTTAGACTCCCAAACAATAATAGTTGGAGACTTTAACACCCCAAAGTCAATATTAGACAGATCAATGAGAAAGAAAATTAACAATATTCAGGACTTGAACTCAGCTCTGGATCAAGCTGACCTAATAGACATCTACTGAAATGTCCACCCAAATCAACAGAATATACATTCTTCTCAGCACCACATAGCACTTATTCTAAAATCGACCATATAACTGGAAGTAAAACATGCCTCAGCAAATGCAAAAGAAAGGAAATCATAACAAACAGTTTGTCAGACCACAGCGCAATCAAATTACAACTCAGGATTAAGAAACTCCCTCAAAACTGCACAACGACATGGAAAGTGAACAACCTGCTCCTGAATTACTACTGTGTAAATAATGAAATCAAAGCGGAAATAACGAAGTTCTTTCAAACCAATGAGAACAAAGGGAAAACATATCAGAATCCCTGGGACACAGCTAAAGCAGTGTTAAGAGAGAAATTTATAGCACTAAATGCCCACAAGGGACAGCAGGAAAGATCTAAAATTGACACCCTAACATTGTAATTAAAAGAACTCGGGAAGCAAGAGCAGACAAATTCAAAAGCTAGCAGAAGACAAGAAATAACTAAGATCAGAGCAGAACTGAAGGAGACAGAGACACGAAAAACCCTTCAAAAAGTCAGTGAATCCAGGAGCTGGTTTTTTTGAAATGATTAACAAAATAGATAGACCTCTAGCAAGACTAATAAAGAAGAAAAGAGAGAATAATCAAATAGACACAATAAAAAATGATAAAAGATATCACCACCGATCCCACAAAAATACAAACTACCATCAGAGAATATTATAAACACCTCTATGAAAATAAACTACAAAATCTAGAAGAAATGGATAAATTCTTGGACACATACACCCTCCCAAGACTAAACCAGGAAGAAGTTGAATCCCTGAATAGACCAATAACAAGTTCTGAAATTGAGGCAGTAATTAATAGCCTACCAACCAAAAAAGCCCAGGACCAGACGGATTCACCGCCGAATTCTACAAAGAGGAGCTGGTACCATTCCGAAACTATTACAAACAATAGAAAAAGAGGGACTACTCCCTAACTCATTTTATGAGGCCAACATTATCCTGATACCAAAACCTAGCAGAGACATAGCAAAAAAAGAAAATTTCAGGCCAATATCCCTGATGAACATCAATGCAAAAATCCTCAATAAAATACTGGCAAACCAAATCCACCAGCACATCAAGAAGCTTATCCAACACGATCAAGTCCCCTTCATCCCTGGGATGCAAGGCTGGTTCAACATACACAAATCAATAAACATAATCCATCACATAAATAGAACCAATGACAACAACCACATGATTATCTCAATAGATGCATAAAAGGCCTACAATAAAATTCAACATCCCTTCATGCTAAAAACTCTCAATAAACTAGGTATTGATGGAACATATCTCAAAATAATAAGAGCTATTTATTTCAAACCCATAGCCAATATCATAGTGAATGGGCAAAAGCTGGAACCATTCCCTTTGAAAACCAGCCTAAGGATGCCCTCTCTCACCACTCCTATTCAACTTAGTATTGGGAGTTCTGGCTAGGGCAATCAGGCAAGAAAACGGGTATTCAAATAGGAAGGGAGGAAATCAAATTGTCTCTTGCTGCAGATGACATGACTGTATATTTAGAAAACCCCATCATCTCAGCCCCAAAACTCCTTAAGCTGATAAGCAACTTCAGCAAAGTCTCAGGATACAACATCCATGTGTATAAATCACAAGCATTGCTATCCACCAATAAAAGACAAGCAGAGAGCCAAATCATGAGTGAACTCCCATTCACAATTGCTACAAAGAGAATAAAATACCTAGGAATACAACTTACAAGGGCATGAAGGACCTCTTAAAGGAGAACTACAAACCACTGCTCAAGGAAATAAGAGAGGACACAACCAAATGGAAAAACACTCAATGCTAATGGATAGAAAGAATTAATATGAAAATGGCCATACTGCCCAACGTAATTTATAGATTCAGTGCTGTTCCCATCAAGCTACCATTGGCTTTCCTCACAGAACCAGAATAAAAAACTATTTTAAATTTCATATAGAACCAAAAAAGAGCTCGTAGAGCCAAGACAATCCAAGGCAAAAAGAACAAAGCTGGAGGCATCACACTACCTGACTTGAAACTATACTACAAAGCTGCAGAAACCAAAACAGCATGGCACTGGCACCAAAACAGATATATAGACCAATGGAACAGAACAGAGGCCTCAGAAATAACACCACACATCTACAATCATCTGATCTTTGAAAAACCTGACAAAAACAAGCAATGAGGAAAGGATTCCCTATTTAATAAACGGTGTTGAGAAAACTGTCTAGCCATATGCAGAAAACAAACTGGACCCCTCCCTTACACCTTATTCAAAAATTAACTCAAGATGGATTAAAGACTTAGACGTAAAACCAAAAACCATAAAAACCCTAGAAGAAAACCTAAGCAATACCATTCAGGACATAGGCATGGGAAAAGACTTCATGACTAAAATAACAAAAGCAATGGCAACAAAAGCCAAAATTGACAAATGGGATCTAACTAAAGAGCTTCTGCACAGCAAAAGAAACTATCATCAGAGTGAACACACAAATTACAGAATGGGAGAAAATTTTTGCAATGTATCCATCTAACAAAGGTCTAATATTCAGAATCTAAAACGAACATAAACAAATTTACAAGAAAAAACAAACAACCCCAGCAAAAAGTGGGTGAAGGATATGAACACACACTTCTCAAAAGAAGACATTTATGTGGCCGACAAACATATGAAAAAAAGCTCATCATCACTGGTCATTAGAGAAATGTAAATCAAAACCACAATGAGATACCATTTCTTGCCAGTTAAAATAGCAATCATTAAAAAGTCAGGAAACAACAAATGCGGGAGAGGATGTGGAGAAATAGGAACACTTTTACACTGTTGGTGGGAGTGTAAATTAGTTCAACCGTTGTGGAAGACAGTGTGGCGATTCCTCAAGGAAGTAGAACCAGAAATACCATTTGATCCAGCAATCCCATTACTGGGTATATACCTAAAGGTGTATAAATCATCTACTACAAAGACACATGCACACATATGTTTAATGCAGCACTATTTACAATAACAAAGACTTGGAACCAACCCAAATGCCCATCAATGATAGACTGGATAAAGAAAATGTGGCACATATGCACCATGGAATACTATGCAGCCATAAAAAAGAATGAGTTCATGTCCTTTGCAGGAACATGGATGAAGCTGGAAACCATCATTCTCAGCAAACTAACACAGGAACAGAAAAACAAACACCACATGTTCTCTCTCATAAGTGGGAGCTGAACAAGGAGAAAACATGGAGACAGGGAGGGGAACATCATACACCCACGCCTGTCAGGAGGTGGGGGGCAAGGGGAGGGAGAGCATTAGGACAAATACCTAATGCATGTGGGGCTTAAAACCTAGATGACAGGTTGATACGTGCAGCAAATCACCATGGCACACGTATTCTTATATAACAAACCTGCACGTTCTGCACATTTATCCCAGAACTTAAAGAAAAATTTAAAAAAAGAAAAAAAAATCTAAAAAAAATCATATGGAATCAAAAAAGAGCCTGAATAGCCAAGGCAATCCTAAGCAAAATGAACGAAGCCAGAGGCATCATATTACCTCATCTTAAATTACACTATGAGGCTACAAAAAGCAAAACCGCGTGCTACTGATGCCAAAACAGACACATAGACCAATGAAATAGAATACACAGTCCAGAAATAATGCTGCACACTTCACACCTATTATCATCTGATCTTCAACAAAGTTGACAAAAACAAGCAATGTAGAAAGGACTCCCTATTCAACAAATGGTGCTGGGATAACTGGCTAGCTATATGCAAAAGATTGAAACTGGACCACTTCTTATACAAAAATTAATTAAAGATGGATTAAGAACTTAAACGTAAAACCCAAAACTATAAAAATCCTGGAAGATGACCTAGGCAATATCATTCTGGACATAGGAAAGGACAAAGATTTCATACCGAAGATGCCAAAATCAATTGCAATAAAAGCAAAAATTGACAAATGGGATCTAAGAAAACTAAAGAGCTTCTGCACAGCAAAGAAACCATCCAGAGAGTGAACACAACACACAGAATGGAAGAAAATTATGGCAAACTGTGCATCTGTTTAAAGTCTAGTATCCAGCCTCTATAAGGAACTTAAACAAATTTACAAATAAACAAACAAACAAACAAAAATGACAGGCCAGGCTCAGTGGTTCACGCCTGTAATCCCAGCACTTTGGAAGGCCAAGGCAGGCAGATTACTTGAGGCCAGGAGTTCGAGACCAGCCTGGCCAACGTGGCAGAACCCCATCTCTACCAAAAATACAAAAATCAGATGGGCGTGGTGGTGCACACCTGTAATCCCAGCTACTAGGGGAGGGCTGAGGCAGTAGGATCGCTTGAACATGGAAGGCAGAGGTTGCAGTGAGTGGAGATCGCACCACTGCACTCCAACCTGGGCAAGAGTCTGAGATTCTGTCTCAAAAAACAAACAAAACAAAAAAAAAAAACAATACCTTTAAAAACTGGGCCAAGGATATGAACAGACACTTTCAAAAGAAGACATGCATGCAGCCAACAAGCATATGAAATAAAACTCAACATCGCTGATCATTAGAGAAATGCAATTCAAACCACAATGAGATATCATCTCACACGAGTCAGAAAGGCTATCATTAAAAAATAAAAAAAATAATAACAGATGCTGGTGATGTTATGGAGAAAAAGAAACACTTACTCACTGTTGGTGGAAGTGGAAATTAGTTCAACCATGGTGGGAAACAGTGTGGTGATTCCCCAAAGACCTAAAAACAGAACTACCATTCCATCCAGCAATCCCATTACTGGGTATATAGCCAAATGAATATAAATTGTTCTATCATAAAGACACATGCACACATGTGTTCACTGCAGCGCTATTAACAATACCAAAAACATTGAATCAACCTAAAAGCTTATCAATGGTAGACTGGATAAAAAGAAATGTAGCACACATATACCATTGAACAGTATGCAGCCATAAAAATGAATGACATTATATCCATTGATGGAACATGGATGGAGCTAGAGGTCATTATACTTAGCAAAGTAATGCAGGAACAGAAGACTAAATATTGCATGTTCTCACTTATAAGTGGGAGCTAAAAATGAGAAAAAACGGACACATAGAGGAGAACAACAGGCACTGGGGCCTACCAAAGAGTGGAGGATGGGAGGAGGGATAGGATCAGGAAAAATAGCTCATGAGTACCAGGCTTAATACCTAGGTGACAAAATAATCTGTACAACAAACACCCATGACACAAGTTCACCTGTATAACAAACCTGCACCACATGTATGCCTGAACTTAATATAAAAGATAAAAAAGAATAAAGAAAAAAATAGATTTCAAAACGAAAACATTGAAAGGAGGCAAAAAGGTCACTATATATAATAATAAAGGGGTCAACTCATCAAAAGCATGTAACGATTTTAAATATATATGCACCCAACACTGGAGCACCCAGTTATATAAAACAAATACTATTAGAGCTAAAGAGAGAGATAGGCTGCAATACAATAATAGATAGAGACTTCAGCACCCCACATTCAGCACTGGACAGATCTTCCAGACAGAAACTCAACAACGACAACAAAAAACCAGACTTAATCTGCACTATAGACCACATGGATCTAATAGATATTTACAGAACATTTCATCCAACAGCTACAGAATACACATTCTTTCCCTCAGCACATGGATCATTCTCAGGGATAGACCATATGTTAGGTCACAATACATTAAAAAAATTGAAATAATATCAAGCTTCTTGTCAGACCACAATGGAATAAACCTAGAAATGAATAACAAGAGGAATTTTGGAAACTATACAAATACATGAAAACTCAACAATCCACTCCTGAATGATTAATGGGTCAATGAAGAAGCTAAGAAGGAAATTTAAAAATTTCTTGAAACAAATGATAATGGAAACACAACATACCAAAACCTATGGGATATACAGCAAAAGCAGTACTCAGAAAGAGGTTTATAGCTATAAGTGCTCACATCAAAAAAGGTAAAAACTTCAAATAATCTAATTATGCATCTTAAAGAGCTGCAAAGAAAGAGAAAAACCAAACCAAAAATTAGAAGAAAAGAATAAAGATCAGAGCAGAAATAAAAGAAACTGAAATAAAAAAAACTAGAAAAGAGCAATAAAACAAAAGTTGTTTTTTAATAAGTCAACCAAAATTGACAAACCATTAGCCAGACTAAGAAAAAAAGAGAAAATCCAACTAAATCAAATCAGAAATAAAAAAAACTATTTGGGAGGCTGAGGCAGGCGGATCATTTGAGGCCAGGAGCTCAAGACCAGCCTGGCCAACATGGCAAAACCCCATCTCTACCAAAACTACAAAAATTAGCCAGGCGTGGTGGCAGGTGCCTGTAAGCCCAGCTACTAGGGTGGCTGAGGCAAGAAAATTGCTTGATCCCAGGAAATGGAAGTTCTAGTGAGCTAAGACTGCACCACTGCACTCCAGCCTGGCTGACAGAGCACGATTCTGCCAAAAAAAAAAAAAGAAAGAAAGAAAGAAAGAAAAGAAATGAAAAAGGAGACACTACAACTGAGGCTGCAGAAAGTCAAAGGATCATTACTGGCTCCTATGAGCAAATATATGCCTATAAATTGGAAAATCTAGACCAAATGGACCAATTCTTAGATACCTACAACCTCTCAAGATTGAACCAAGAAGAAAACCATAACCTGAACAGACCAATAACAAGTAACAAGATCAAAGCCATAATAAAACTCTTCTAGTAAAGAAAAGCCTGGGACTTTTCTTCACTGCTGAGTTCACTGGCTTCACTGCTGAATTCTACCCAACATTAAAAGAAAAACCAATACCAATCCTACTCGAACTATTTTGAAAAATAGAGGAGGATGGAATATTTTCAAACTAATTCTATGAGGCCAGTATTGCCCTCATACCAAAACCAGACAAAGACACATCAAAAAAAGAAAACTACAGGGCAAAACCGCTGATGAATATTGATGCAGAAATCCTCAACAAAATACCAGCAAATCAAATTCAACAATATATTAGAAAGAATATTCATCATGACCAAGTGAGATTTATCCCTGGGATACAAGGATGGGTCAACATACGCAAATTAATTTATGTGATAAATCATATCAACGGAATGAAGGATAAAAAACATATAATCATTTCAATTGATGCTGAAAAAGCATTTAATAAAACTCAACATTGTCATCATGATACAAACCCTCAAAACACTGGGAATAGAAATAACATACTTAACTGTAATAAAAGCCATATACAACACATCCACAGCTAGCATTGAAATGGCCTTGTGGTCTGGGGTAACTCCAAGAGTTCTTGGTCTCACAGCCAAGGAAATCAACGACGCAGACACACCAAGAATGAGGTTTAGAGCAGAAATTTAATAGGAGAAAGAAAGAAAACAACTCTCTGCTACAGAGAGGGGTCCCAAAAAAAGGGTTGCCATCCTGCAGTGAAATGCAGGGGTTTTTATAGATGAGCTAGTGGGGAGGCAGTATCTGATCTACATAGGGTACAAACAACCAGATATGACCAGGTGTACCGTCTGCATAGGGCATGAATCTCTGGCAGCCCCTACCCTAAACTTTTATTACACAGGCAGGTCCTCAGCCTGAGCTACTCCATGTTGCTCATTTCTTTCTTACTGTGCATGTGCTAAAAAAAGGGAGATGCAACCCCCATGGTGGACATACCTGGCCCCATGTGGCCTTTTCTATCTGTGCAGCTGCTGGCATCCCCCTATGAAAGCTTCCAGCTTCCTATCTATCTATGATAGAAAATCAATGTATCAACATTTTATCTTTATATACCATCTCAAACACAGGATTTAAACTTTCATAAAAGATACAGTTCTCGGGAGTATTAAAAATTCAGAAATAAATTTAACAAAAATATGAAAGAATTATTTGCAGAAAACTGTAAAACTTTATTAAGAGAATGTTAGCAGTCAAATTTCCAGCATAAGAACAACATTCTTGGTTTCAGTCTTCATTTGTCTTGGTTTAAACCTATGGTTGCCCATTACCTATAATATAAATATAAAATTAGAACATGTTACTCAGCAGATTTTTATTTAGATGACACTAGAGGTATACAAATAACCGTAAAATCAGAACCCTAAGGGTGACCCTTTAGCTTACATCCAGTTAGCCTCTGAATAAACTCTGAAGGTAGTTAACAACATTTTTAACTCATACCACATTTTCTAGCACAAAAAGGGAACAAAAAGACTGTTCAAGTTCAGAATGAATTAAACCAAGTGAATCTATTTTATATGTATAAGAGGAAAGCAGGCCAGGCTCGGCGGCTCATGCCTGTAATCCCAGCACTCTGGGAGGCCGAGGCAGGCGGATCACAAGGTCAGGAGATCGAGACCATCCTGGCTAACACGGTGAAACCCCGTCTCTACTAAAAATATAAAAAATTATCTGGGCGTGGTGGCAGGCACCTGTAGTCCCAACTACTAGGGAGGCTGAAGCAGGAGAATGGTGTGAACCCAGGAGGCGGAGGGTGCAATGAGCCAAGATCATGCCACTGCACTCCAGCCTAGGCGACAGAGCGAGACTCCGTCTCAAAAAAAAAAAAAAAGAGGAAACCAAAAAAAAAATGCATATACTTTCAGTAAAAATTCAACCAAACGAAAACACAGAGACTGGCACATTGGATAAAAAGTCAAGACCCATCGGTGTGATAGATACAGAAGACTCATCTCACATACAAAGGACATAGAGGCTCAAAATAAAGGAATGGAGGAATATTGAGCAAGCAAATGGAAAGAA
This sequence comes from Pan paniscus, assembly GCF_029289425.2. Taxonomy (NCBI): domain Eukaryota; kingdom Metazoa; phylum Chordata; class Mammalia; order Primates; family Hominidae; genus Pan; species Pan paniscus. Next base: position 56,718,447 of record NC_073272.2, on the reverse strand, counting down.
AAAAAAAGCAGGGGTTGCAATCCTCATCTTTGATAAAACGGGCTTTAAACCAACAAAATACAAAATTAGCTTGGTATGGTGGTGCATGCCTGTAATCCCAGCTACTAGGGTGGCTGAGGCAGGAGAATCACTTCAAACTGGGAGGCAGAGGTTGCAGTGAGTGGAGACCGTGCTACTGCACTCCAGCCTGGGCAACAGACTGAGACATCGTCTCAGAAAACAAAACAAAACAAAAAATAATACCATTAAAAAGTGGCCCAAGAACATGAACAAACACTATCAAAAGGAGACATGTATGTGGCCAACAAGCATATGAAATAAAGCTCAAAGCCACTGATCATTGGAGAAGTGCAATTCAAACCACAATGAGATATCATCTCACACCAGTCAGAATGGCTATTATTAAAAAGTAAAATAAAATAAAATAACTGGTAAAATAAAATGATGCTGGTGACGTTGTGGAGAAAAGGAAACACTTATTCACTGTTGGTGGAAGTGGAAATTAGTTCAACCATTGTGGGAAACAGTGTGCTGATCCCCCAGAGACCTAAAAACAGAACTACCATTCGATACAGCAATCCCATTACTGGGTATACAGCCAAAGGGATATAAACTGTTCTATCATAAAGACACATGCACACATATGTTCACTGCAGCACTATTCACAATATCAAATACATGGAATCAACCAAAAAGCCCACCAACGGTAGACTGGATAAAGAAAATGGAGTACATATATACCATGGAATAGGATGCAGCCATAAAAACGAATGACATTATCTCCGTGGCCAGAACATGGACGGAGCTGGAGGTCATTATACTTAGCAAAGTAATGCATGAACAGAAAACTAAATACTGCATGTTCTCACTTATAAGTGGAAGCTATAAATGGGAAAAAATAAACACACAGAGGAGAACAACAGACACTGGGGCCTACCAAAGAGTGGAGGATGGGAGGAGGGAGAGGATCAGGAAAAATAGCTCATAAGTACCAGGCTTAATACCTGGGTGACAAAATAATCGTACAACAAACCCCCATGACATAAGTTCACCTGTATAACAAACCTGCACCTCATGTATGCCTGAACTTAAAAGATACCAAAAGAATAAGAAAAAAATAGATTTCAAAACAAAAACTTTGAGAAGAGACTAAAAGGTCACTATATAATAATAAAGGGGTCAATTCATCCAAAGGATATTAACAATTTTAAATAAATACGCATTCAACATTTTAGCACCCAGATGTATAAAACAAATGCTATTAGAGCTAAAGAGAGAGATAGGCCCCAATAAAATAATAGATGGCGACTTGAGCACCCCACATTCAGTATTGGACAGATCTGCCAGACAGAAACTCAACAACAACAACAACAAAAACAAAAACAGAGTTAATCTGCACTGCAGACACATGGATCTAATAGATATTTACAGAACATTTCATCCAACAGCTACAGAATACACATTCTTTTCCTCAGCACATGGATCATTCTCAAGGACAAGACCATATGTTAGATCTCAAAACTTTAAAAAAAAAAACCTGAAATAATATCATGGATCTTGTCAGACCACAATGCCATAAAACTAGAAATTAATAACGAGGAATTTTGGAAACTATATAAATACATGAAAACTGAATAATCTGCTCCTGAATGAATAATGGGTCAATGAAGAAGCTAAGAAGGAAATTTAAAAAGTTATTGAAACAAATGATAATGGAGACACAACATATCAAAACCGATGGGATACAGCAAAAACAGTACTTGGAAAGAGGTTTATAGCTATAAGTGCCTACAACAAAAAAGGTAAAAACTTCAAATAAACAATCTAATGATGCATCTTAAAGAGCTGCAAAGAAAGAGCAAACCAAACCAAAAATTAGAAGAAAAGAAATAATAAAGATCCCAGCAGAAATAAATGAAATTGAAATGAAAAAACCCTATAAAAGAGCAATAACACAAAAAGTTTTTTTAATAAGTTAACCAAAATTGACAAACCATTAGCCAAAGTAATAAAAAAAGAGAGAAACCAAATAAATAAATCAGAAATGAAAAACGATTTGGGAGGCTGAGGCAGGTGGATCACCTGAGGCCAGGACTTCAAGACCAACCTGGCCAGCATGGTAAAACTCCATCTCTACTAAAAATACAAAAATTAACAGGCATGGTGGTAGGTGCCTGTAATCCCAGCTACTACGGTGGCTGAAGCAAGAGAATTGCTTGAACCCTGGAGGTGGAGGTTCTAGTGAGCTGAGACTGTGCCACTGCGCTCCAGCCTGGTGACAAAAGGAGACTGTCTCCAGAAAAAATAAATAAATAAATGAAAAAGAAATGAAAAAGGAGACATTACAAAATTGATGCTGCAAAACTTCAAAGGATCATAACTGGCTCCTATGAGAAACTCCATGCCTATAAATTGGAAAATCTAGAAAAAAAATGGACTAATTCCTAGATACATACAGCCTCCCAAGAATGAACCATGAAGAAATCCATAACCTGGACAGACAAGTAACAAGCAACAAGATCAAGGCCATAATAAAAGTCTTCCAGTAAAGAAACACCCGGAACTGATGGCTTCACTACTGAATTCTACCCAACATTTAAAGAAGGACTAATACCAGTCCTACTCAAACTATTTTGAAAAATAGAGGAGGAAGGAATACTTCCAAACTCATTCTATGAGGCCAGTATTATCCTGATACCAAAACCAGACAAAGACACATCAAAAAAAGAAAACTACAGGGCAAAACCGCTGATGAATATTGATGCAGAAATTCTCAACAGAATACTAGCAAATCAAATTCAACAATACATTAGAAAGAACCATCATCATGACCAAGTGAGATTTATCCCTGGGATGGAACGATGGTTCAACATATGCAAATTAATTTATGTGATAAATCATATGAATGGAATGAAGGATATAATCCATATAATCATTTCAATTGATGCTGAAAAGCATTTAATAAAACTCAATATGTCATCATGACACAAACCCTCAAACACCGGGGAAAGAAGGAACATACTCCAATGTAATAAAAGCCATATACCACAGACCCACAGCTACTATTGAAGTGGCCTCATTGTCTGGGGTAAATAGTTCTTGGTCTCACAGCCAAGGAAATCAAGGACATGGGCACACCAAGAGTGAGGTTTACAGCAGAAAGTTAGTAGGAGAAACAAAGAGAACAGCTTTCGGCTACAGAGAGGGGTCCCAGAAGAAATGGTTGCCATCCTGCAGTGAAATGCAGGGGTTTTTATAGATGAACTAGTGGGGAGGCAGTATCTGATCACCTACATAGGGTACAAAAAACCAGTTAGGACCAGGTGTACCATCTACATAGGGCGTGAATCTCTGGCAGCCCCCACCCTAATCTTTTATTATGCAGGCGGGTTCTCAGCCTGAGCTACTCCATGTTGCTCATTTCATTCTTACTGTGCATGTGCTAAAAACGAGGAGGTGGAAAGCCCATGGTGGACATGCCTGGCCCCAGGTGGCCTTTTCCATCTGTGCAGCTGTTGGCATCCCCCTATGAAAGCTTCCAGCTTCCTATCTATGATAGAAAATCAATGTACCAACATTTCATCTCTATGTACCATCTCAAACACAGGATTTAAACTTTCAAAAAAGATACAATTCTCAAGAGTATTAAAGATCCAGAGATAAATTTAACAAAAATGTGCAAGGATTCTTTGCAGAAAACTGTAAAACTTTGTTAGGAGAATGTTATCAGTCAAATTTCCAGATTAAGAATAAGATTCTTGGTTTCAGTCCTCATTTGTCTTGGTTTAAACCTACGGTTTCACATCACCTATAAAATAAATATATAATTAGGGCCCGTTACTCAGCAGATTTTTATTCATGTGACACTAGAGGTATACAACTACCGTGTTGATGAACTAATATCAGAACCCTGAGGGTGACCCTTTAGTTTACGTCCAGTTAGCCTCTGAATAAACTCTGAAGGTAGACTTCCAGGCATATTAACAATATTTTTAATTCATGCCACTTTTTCTAGTAGGATAAGGAAACAAAGAGACTGTTCAAGTTCAGAATGAATTAAATCAAGTGAATCTATTTTGTATGTATAAGTGGAAAGCAAAAAAAAATGCATATACTTTCAATGAAAATTCAAAGAAACAAAATCCTAAGGGAAAAGATATTTTAAAGTATCATTTAAATATTTTGATATGAAATAACACTCTGAATATAGAATATGCTTAGAACAGCCTTAGTGAAGGAAATAGAAAAGTCAGTATTACATTTGTTTTGTGTCTCTTGTGAAAAAGTGTAAAAATGTTACTTTGGACTAGTTTAGCCATTATGTAGTTGCTTTAAGTAGGGCGAACATTTGCACTATTTTCACGGGTACTCCTGTCTCTTTACATGCCTAAAAGCAGTTCAGTTTGTACAGTAAACTGAATACCCACGCTAGCTTTAAGCCATTACCATCACAGTTAACATTGCAATATAAACTGATGCTTATTATCAACATGTTATGTATTTGTTAAAAACAGGCCTCTATAAAACTATCTAAAAGTTATTGGCTGTTGGTTAAATGACTTACTTTCAAAAGTCAGAACATGTTTTCATATCTTTCTTTTAAAAATCACACATAAAATAATATACATTTATGATGTATAACATGATGCTTTAAAATATATATACACATTGTGAAATGGCTACATCAACCTAATTAACATATGCATTACTTCACATAGCTGTGAAGACACTCAAAATCTACTCCCTTATCATGTTTCATATCTTTCATATCATAATCCAATTAGCTTTGACCCAATTTTTCTCCATCTCTAGAAGTCCTGGCCTCAAGTGATCCTTCTGCCTCGGCCTCCCAAAGTGCTGGAATTAACAGCATGAGCCACCACACCTGGCCCTCTGTCTCTGATAGTGTGTAAGGCAGCCATTTGGGGTCTGAACTACATTCAAAGAATCTTTAGATGTGAAGTATGATATTGAAGTAGCAGTAATTTTACCTCTGTGTCACATAAAATATAATATTGTGAAAATAGAAACCCTATAGTTTGCATCTTATTGAGTAACATACCTGCTTCCAGCACTTTAGTGGGATCGAAAGTGGGCAGAGTCCCCTCCCTGACATCAGGACCATCTCCAGGTGCATCCTCTATCTTAAGCAGAGCCAGTTCCTGTTGAAAAGCTTCCACATCAGGTCCTTAAAAGATAAAAAGGTCATCAATTTACAAATTAAAAACTGAACTACGAACGAGGAAATGATAATATTTATTCCCTCATCATTATGAAATAAAAACCTGTAGGCTAATTATATCAGGAGTCTCTTGCCAGGAAAACAGGAAAGCAGAGATGTTCAAACATTGCCCTTTCCTTTCCCAAGGCTGGCCCTAGACAACTTACTTGTTCCTTTTGTACTCATTTGTTCTTATTCTTATCACATTAAATCAGTGATTTGTTTGAGTCAGTCTGACTAGACTATGAGCTTTAGGCAAAAATTTGGCACTGACATCTCCAGCACTTAGTATATTACACAGCATGAGGAAGCATTAATAAATGTGTGTTAAAAAGTTTCTTAAAAAATACATGAGATGTCCGCAGATGGCAGACTCGGAAGCTGCAAGCTGCCATTCTTCCACAGAAACATAAAACAAAACAAAACAAAACAAAACAAAACAAAAACAGAAAATGACTGAACAAACCATACAGGAACTCTGGAAAACACTCAAAGGTTTACGGCAACCATGCAAATACCCAATCAATAAAAAGCCTCTGTCAAAACGGCAGGAAAGTTTTGTGGCTTTTTATGTGTCCTTGTCCCACCTCTCCGCACAGCAGCAGTAAGAAATGTTTAAGATTCCTTCCTAATGTTTTCTGTCCTCCTGTTACTGGTATGTCATAAAATATAATGCATAAATATACCTCCACCACCCATAAGCATTATTCTCCACTCTTCCTTCACCTTGAAGGGCAGGTGCCGCTTCATTTTCGATCTCCCCAGTAGGTGCAATACCCTGATTTTCAGTTGGTGGCTCCTCTTCTTGATGTTTTTCCTCAGTGGGCTGCTGGACCTAAGGGTGTTAAGTGTGTGTGCGAATAAAAAGTCAATAATATAAATACACAAATGCATATGTGCATCGAATCATAAATCTAAAGACATTTTTCCAACAGATATATATATATATATATATATATATATATATATATATACAGAGAGAGAGAGAGAGAGAGAGAGAGGGAGAGAAATATCCATATCCATACAGGGTAACACCAGAATATAATATTCCTGAACCAAAGTTTCCTTCATGAGATGCCATCATCATTTTTTAACAGCATGGAACACCTGTATCAGTGCATGTACACTAGCCCAAAAATATTTTTTAAAATAAATTGTGTTAATAGAAAACATCAAATGTTAAAGGACTCACAATCACAGATACAACTGGCTGGGAAGACTCTTAGTCATTTCCTCTTTCTGAGGATTGGGATCTTGTTCTTACATGCTCACTCATATTTCCCACTGAAAACAGAATATTGTTATTTGGAAAAAGTGTGTAAAAACTTAGCTATATATATGAACATTCCATGGCAAAATGGTGATTTGTACTTTTTTAATTTTGAAAATATTTTCAAAATAATTCACAGAGCAATGATAAGTACGCATGCTTTCCAATCAAACTAAGGACAGATTTGTTTGTATCACAGTCGAAGAGGCATAGAAATCACCTTAACGCCACAGCAAAAGACAAGAGGACTTTTTTGAGTTTTGGTTTTACAATTAGACTCTCCGTCATGAAGGCATTTAGGAAAAAACGGGCAGAGAATTGAAATAACTACTGCTTTCGTCCCACTTTAATTTACTAGGCTCATTTCCCCCCTACATCCCTCCCACCAAAATCAAGTTTTGCTGGAACGCACAGCCTCGCCCATTCCTTCCCATGACGTCCATGGCGGAGGTGAGAAGTTGCGACACAGAGTGAAGTTTATGTTCCTCACGGGACACCTCTGCCAGGCACTCTACAGACCTCAGGGCCGCAGTCACCAGCCCACAGCGTTCCTAGTTCCCAGGCCCCTTCCTTGCCGACCTCACCATCCCTTCCCGAGTCCCTACTGAGGAGTCTGGAAACTGTCCTCTCTCAGAGGGTTCCAGTTTTCGGGACTCAGATACCTCTAACAGCACCTCCAGCACTCGCCCCATCTTCACGTGATCCCTCCCCTCCGCGGCCCACTTTCCTCCCTAGTTCCAGCCCAGCCACTACGTCAAGGCCCATGGCAGCATTGCGACCTGGGAGGAGCCGGACGACGACCGCAAGGCCCCTTTCCCTCAGAAGCCAAGGACTGTGCCGCAGGACCTGTCCAAAGCCCGCTGACTCCTCCTCACATTCACTCACAACTAAATTCCCAGGAAGACCGCTCTGCGGACCTACCGGCTGAGCCTCAGTCAGAGAGAAAGAATCAAGATGGTGGAAAGAATGAAGATACAACCTCTCCTCACAAAGCTCTGCATGGACAGAAGGTAGGCAACAAGGCGCATGCGTAACAGACATGCGTAGCAACAGAAATCCGCAGTAACAGATCTGTGCAGCATGCGCACTGAGTGGGGCATTCACCACGTGACTGAAGTTTTCCTGCCTCTGTGGAGAACCTAGACCACGAGCTCTCCTGACACCAAAAATGAACTTACAAAACACTTTACTTTTTCCCCCGCCCACCCTTTCTTTCACTTCCAATGGCTTTGGAGAATATGAGCCCCAGGTTACTCTAAGGGAAGAATGTGTTTCAGAAAAACTCACCATCATAGAAATAAATATTAAATATTTTAATACCTATTTTATATCTGCTTTCATGTATCATTTTCTTGCCTCCTTCACGAGTTTGCTGTCGTGCTTGCAATGAACTTACCCACTCCAATACAATAAGACATTCATAGTTTTTAGTTGCATTATTGTACATTCAAAATCATTGATCCATCTGGACAAAATTAAAGTGATAGGGACTCAACATTATTTGTTGAATCCCTGTTTCACTCAGTGTTTTGAAATGGCTCTTTTATCATCACCTACATCCCCACTCAATTTTGTATGTAACTCTCTACTTTTAATTTTCTTCTATTGAGTTGTTTATAACCATACCACTACCGCACTTTTTTAATTGCTGTAGCTTGATTCCATTTGAAATGTGAAATAATGCTTGCCCTCCCTCATTCCTTTCTCTTTTTCTGTCTATTCTGACACGTTTGTCTTTCAGATGAACTTCAGAATCATTTGATCAGGTGCTAAAATATTCCTGTTGCGATACTAGTTATTATTTTTAAATTACATCTTAGGGACAATAACCATCTTTCTATTTTAGAATCTCTCTATCCAAGAAAAAGCCACTACTCAATTCCTCAAGTCTTTTTATGTATCCCTCTCAATGATTGTTATTTACTTCATATTAGTTCTTCACATTCAAATTAAATTTATTCTTGGGCATTTTTATTGTTCTATTCCATTGCTGACAGGTGTTTGCTTTCACTCCACTACATTTTTCATAGAAGTCAAACAATCTCTGTTTGCAAACAATATGGTTCTATACCTAGACAATCCCAGACTCTCTGCCCGAAAGCTCCTTGATCTGATAAACAACTTCAAGAAAGTTTCAGGATACAAAATTAATGTACAAAAACCAGGAGCATTTCTATACACCAACAACCTTCCAAGCTCAAAGCCAAATCAGAAACACAATCCCATTCACAATTGCCAAAAAAAGAATAAAATACCTAGGAATACAGCTAGCTAGGGAGGAGAAAAATCTCTTCTATGAGAACTACAAAACACTGCTCAAATAAATTAGAGATGACACAAACAAATGGAAAAACATTCCATGTTCATGATAGGAAAAGCAATATTGTCAAAATGGCCAAACTGACCAAAGCAATTTATAGATTCAATGATATTCCTATTGAACCACCAATGACATTCTTCACAGATTTAGAAAAAAAACTATTTTCAAATTTATATGGGATGGTTGGCGGGGATCTGGCAAGATGGCCAAATAGGAACAGCCGCAGTCTGCAGCTCCCAGTGAGACCAACGCAGAAGGCGGGGGACTTCTGCATTTCCATCTGAGGTACCCAGTTCATCTCACTGAGACCGGTTAGGCAGTGTGTGCAGCCCCTGGAGGGTGAGCAGAAGCAGGGTGGGGCATTGCCTCACCCAGGAAGTGCAAGGAGCTGGGGTTCTTCCTCCCCCAGCCAAGGGAAGCCATGAGGGACTGTGCTATATGGTCCAGATACTATGCTTCTCCCACGGTTTTTGCAATCCACAGACCAGGAGATTCCCTCATGTGCCAACACCAGCAGGGCCCTGGGTTTCAAGCACAAAACTGAGTGGCTGTTTGGGCAGACACTGAGCTAGCTGCAGGAGTTTTATTTATTTATTTATTTATTTATTTATTTATTTATTTTTTAAATTTCATACCCCAGTGGCACCTGGAACCCGTGTGACAGAACCCTTCACTCCCCTGGAAAGGGGTCTGAAGCCAGGGAGCCAAGTAGTGTCACTGTCACTCAGTGGGTCCCACACCCATGGAGCCCAGCAAGCTATGAAACACTGGCTTGAATTTGTCACTGCTAGCACAGCAGTCTGAAGTCAATCTGGGATGATGGAGCTTGGTGGGGCAAGGGGCGTCCACTGACAGTGTTAAGGAGGCTGGGAAGTTCGGACTGGGTGTAACTCACCACAGGGCAGCAAAGCAGCTGTGGCCAGACTGCCTCTCTAGATTCTTCCTCACTGGGCAGGGCATCTGTGAAAGAAAGTCAACAGCCCCAGTCAGGGTCTTATAGATAAAACTCTCATCTCCCTGGGACAGAGCACCTGGGGGAAGGGGCAGCTGTGGGCACAGCTTCAGCGGACTTAAATGTTCTTGCCTGCTGGCTCTGAAGAGAGCAGTGCATCCTGAAAAGGTTTTTCCAGTGCAGCGCTCGAGCTCTGCTAAGGGACAGACTGCCTCCTCAAGTGGGTCCCTGAACCCCCTGCCTCCTAACTGGCAGAGACCTCCCAGCAGGGGTGGACAGACATCTCATACAGGAGTGCTCTGGCTGGCATCAGGCCGCTGCCCCTCTGGGACAAAGCTTCCAGAGGAAGGAGCAGGCAGCAGTCTTTGCTGTTCTGCAGCCTCTGCTGGTGATACCCAGGTAAATAGGGTCTTGAGCGGACCTCCAGAAAACTGCAGCAGACCTGCAGAAGAGGGGCCTGACTGTTAGAAGAAAAGCTAACAAACAGAAGGCAATAACATCAACACCAACAAAAAGGACCCCCGCACAAAAACCACATCCAAGGGGAGGGAGAGCATTAGGACAAATACTTAATGCATGCGGAACCTAAAGCCGAGATGATGGGTTGATAGGTGCAGCAAACTACCATGGCATATGTATACCTATGTAACAAATCTGCACATTTTGCACATGTATGCCAGAACTTAAAGTAAAATAAAAAAGAAAAACAAAAAAGAACAGTGCCCAGTACATCACATTACAAGAAATGTTAAGAGACATCCTTCTTATAGAAGGAAAATAAAAACAGGTGGAAATTTTGATCTAAACAAAGGAATTAAGAGCACCAGAAATGGTAATAATGTTAAATATGTAAGATTATTTTCTTCTAATTAATGGTTGTACTCATGCATGTATGTTTCTGCACTTGTGTTTGTTTGTTTTTTTCAAAGTGAAAGCAAGTTTATTAACAAAGTAAAGGAATAAAAGAATGGCTACTCCATAGACAGTGCAGCCTCAAGGGCTGCTGTTGCCCATTTTTATGGTTATTTCTTGTTGATATGCTAAACAAGGGGTGGATTATTCATGCCTCCCCTTTTTAGACCATATAGGGTAACTTCCTGACATTGCCATGGCATTTGTAAACTATCATGGTGCCAATGGGAATGTAGCAGTGAGGACGACCAGATGTCACTCTCGTTGCCATTTTGGTTTTGGTGGGTTTTGGCCGGCTCCTTAACTGCAACTTGTTTTATCAGCAAGGTATTTATGACCTGTATTTTGTGCTGACCTCCTATCTCATCCTGTGACTTAGAATGCCTTAACTGTCTGGGAATGCAGCCTAGTAAGTTTCAGCCTCATTTCACCCAGCTCCTATTTAAAATGGAGTTGCTCTGGTTCACACACTGCTGATGGAGATTCATCTTCTGTAACTTCTTCAGGCTGAATAGGGGCTATGATATTCCTGCCTAACTATGAGTGTTTCTTGCATTCAAGGTAGAGAGGAGCTCAGTCAGAAAGCTTCAGTATGGTAAGATCCATTCATAACTCTTGAGTTTTGACAAAAGGTAATATCTGGAAGATTAATAGGTGTTTAAGAAAACATTCAGTAAGCTTGTCCTGTATTCCTACACAAAGAATATAACAGCAATATATTCCACAGGAGTAAAGCAAAATAAGTAAAGTTATTCCAAGTACACTAAATTAGAAGGCTTTTCATGAACTGGGCAACTGTTGGAACTAAGCTCGTATGGGGTTGTTAGCTGATTGCAATGTACCCAGAATTAGAATACTGATCCAGATTTTTACATTACCCATCCCTCTTGTTTCTGCTGAGCAACAGTCAGAGATCACTGGTTGGTTCACAGGAATAAGTAGGGTTACCCTAAATTGCAGAAATAAACTTAATAACAACTGATGAGACTAGAATCTAATAAGTATAACATAGCTTTTGAAACATAGTATTTCTCTCTCCAGTTTCTCATTTTTACTAAAGACAAATCATGGTAAGACAGATTTGCTTTATTATACTTGGCATGATTATTTGTATAAAGTGCAACAAGAATAATTATTTTTCACATAAGCTCTTTTTAAATTGGCATTGATGGAACTCTGTTCCATAGGAATTTCAGATAAGACTTTTTTAAAGCCGAGCCCAACCATGGGTTTCTACCCTTAAATACCTATGAGTTGGGTAATTTTTTCCTCCTGAGGTCCCAAGATAACTTTGGGCTTCTGGACCTGTCAGAAAGTGACATTCTTTACTCACCACCAGTCAGAAACCCTGCACAGGGACTGTTGTAGGCAAGGTATGAGGCCAGTTCCCCATGGGGCTTTTATTGGCTCTATAAGTCAAGTTTAATTCCCCAGAGGAAAACACACCATTCCAGTGAAAGCCTTGATAAAATAATCAATTTCTCCAACTGTGTCCTGTTACAAAAGAAAACAGATTCTTACTGTACTTATACAAATAACTATACTGCCATAAGTTAAGAATACTCACAACTAGTTTCCAAATTCTGGCAAAATCAGGTAGAGAGAAACAAATATGCCCCAAATTTTGTTCACAGGAGTATATTTTACTCAACTTCTAAAAGCTGTAAGTAGCTCAAAAGAAAAGTTTCCTTGACTCTGAAAAACAAAACAAAGGATCAGCAGCATTTTAAGCAAAGTTAAAATATTACTTCAGCTTTTTATTGGTTCAGTGAATTTAGTTAACTCCTGTTTTGGTTTTGCTTGATATTCATGAACATTTTAGCTCTTCATGAGAGTTCTGAAAGTTGTTTCCTGTATTTTAATGTTACAATTTCCGAAGTTATCAGAAAGCTGCATTTAAGAACACCTGCTAGAGTTCTATAGTGGATTATAAACCACCTTCTAAAGAAAATTAAAACAAGACAACAATTTTCTGTGGCTAATAAAAAGTTTTAGGACAGCCACTAGTAAAGCCACAATTGATAAGGAAATTTGTTACCTCTGTGGCATACAGTGATTTTATGTAACAACAGTAATTATTAATAACATACACTAAGTCATATTAGAATTATAGGGGTTTCCCATAACTTTGGAACATATACCAATAACACATTTATACAAATTTAGTCCAAAGAAAGCAAAACACTATTTCACATTTGATAATGCTTCATGTATGAATATAAAATAAAAACATTTGTATAAAATATAAAATAAAAACATCCCTCCTTTTAAACAACCAGTCATTTTACTTTAGGACAAGAATTTACCATACAAGATCCTTTCTCATATAAAATAACTTTCTTTATAATCTTCTTTGTATAGCTAGAGGGCATGGCTAATTCCACATGTCCCGAGGCCTTATCTAGAATCTAATGGCTTTGAGGTGGGTAAATTGATATATACCAAATAAGCCAAATTTCACCTTTACATTAATGTACTAGTAACGTTAAATTCAATTTTTAATAAAACCTTATAGACATATTTTCCCAATTTCAATGTTTAACCATAAGGTAAGATTCTTATAAACCTTTTATAACCCTTTACATTTTTTTGTGAAAGAGCAGATCAGTACTCTAAGAAAAACCTGTTGTGCTTTTATTGCAATGTTTAATTTACAAAAAAACTGAATAATACCCCTTTAACTTTAGCCAATATATTCACACACAGAATCCCTTAAAATTAATTTTTATAAACCTTCCACAACTTGTTTAAATCTTTAGACTTTTTTCTTACTTAAAACAATCCTTTAACACTTTAGGCAGAAAAAATTCCACATTCCCATGACTTCTTACAATCTTTCACCAAAAACACATTTTACTTTCTTTACACACCTTGCATGTAAAATTGTTTCTTCAGTAGTCTCAACTATATGTTACAATGTTAACTCTTAGCAACTTCTATTTTTGGTAAAAACCTTGGTCAATTTGACATTTTAATTATGTACTAGGTGTGGAGCCTAGCCTAGGACACACCAGGCAGAAGAGCAGATAAAAGCTGGGTCTCCATCACAGCTAGGGGATGTGGCTAAATCCACATGTCCCCAGGCCTTACCCTACTTAAGCTGGCAAGTCCTAGAGTAAGAGTCTGCCTGGTGCAGTGGCTCACAGCTGTAATCTCAGCACTTTGGGAGGCTGAGGCAGGCAGATCACCTGAGGTCAGGAGCTCAAGATCAGCCTGGCCAACATGCTGAAACCCCGTCTCTACTAAAAATACAAAAATTAGCCTGGCATGGTGGCCAGTGCCTGTAATCCCAGCTACTTGGGAGGCTGAGGTAGGAGAATCGCCCAAACCCAGGAGGCGGAGGCCACAGTGAGCCTGTAATCCTAGCTACTTGGGAGGCTGAGGCAGGACAATTGCCTGAACTCGGGAGGTGGAGGCCACAGTCAGCCAAGATCATGCCATTGCATTCTAGCCTGGGTGACGAGAGCAAAACTCCCTCTCAAAAAAAAAGGAGCCACAGTGGCATTTTTTGAAGCATTTACGAGGCCTAACAACCTTTGAATTGTATATTTCTGCATAAATTCCGTTTCACAAATCCTTTCACGACTTACATAGACCATCTGAGACATTTTCGGACATTCTGACTTGCTCCAAACATCCCTCCCTTTAAACAACCAGTCATTTTACTTTAGGACAAGAATTAACCATACAAGATCCTTTCTCACATAAAATAACTTTCTTTATAATCTTCTTTGTATAGCTAGAGGGCATGGCTAATTCCACATGCCCCGAGGCCTTATCTAGAATCTAATGGCTTTCAGGTAGGTAAGTTGAACAATTATTAAAAGTTAAAGAAGCAGTTTAGGGCCTTAAAGCATCTAACGAACTTAATATCTGACATGCATAATTTACATTAAAGGTTTTTATTTTATCAATAATTTTTAAAGCTGCTTTTATTTCCCGAAGATTACTAAAGTTACATAAACTAAAAGGCATTACACTTTTTTTATTATACTTTAAGTTTTAGGGTACATGTGCACAATGTGCAGGTTAGTTACATATGTATACATGTGCCATGCTGCTGTGCTGCACCCATTAACTCGTCATTTAACATTAGGTATATCTCCTAATGCTATCCCTCCCCCTTACCCCCACCCCACAACAGGCCCCAGTCTGTGATGTTCCCCTCCCTGTGTCCATGTGTCCTCATTGTTCAATTCCCACATATGAGTGAGAACATGCGGTGTTTGGTTTTTTGTCCTTGCGATAGTTTGCTGAGAATGATGGTTTCCAGCTTCATCCATGTCCCTACAAAGGACATGAACTCATCACTTTTTATGGCTGCATAGTATTCCATGGTGTATATGTGCCACATTTTCTTAATCCAGTCTATCATTGTTGGACATTTGGGTTGGTTCCAAGTCTTTGCTATTGTGAATAGTACTGCAATAAACATACGTGTGCATGTGTCTTTATAGCAGCATGTTTTATAAACCTTTGGGTATATATCCAGTAATGGGATGGCTCGGTCAAATGGTATTTCTAGTTCTAGATCCCTGAGGAATCACCACACTGACTTCCACAATGGTTGCACTAGTTTCCAGTCCCACCAACAGTGTAAAAGTGTTCCTATTTCTCCACATCCTCTCCAGCACCTGTTGTTTCCTGACTTTTTAATGATTGCCATTCTAACTGGTGTGAGATGGTATCTCATTGTGGTTTTGATTTGCATTTCTCTGATGGCCATTTTTTCATGTGTCTTCTGGCTGCATAAATGTCTTCTTTTGAGAAGTGTCTGTTCATATCCCTCACCCACTTTTTGATGAGGTCGTTTGTTTTTTTCTTATAAATTTGTTTGAGTTTATTGTAGATTCTGGATATTAGCCCTTTGTCAGATGAGTAGATTGCAAAAATTTTCTCCCATTCTGTAGGTTGCCTGTTCACTCTGATGGTAGTTTCTTTTGCTGCGCAGAAGCTCCTGAGTTTAATTAGATCCCATTTGTCAATTTTGTCTTTTGTTGCCATTGCTTTTGGTGTTTTAGTCATGAAGTCCTTGCCCATGCCTATGTCCTGAATGGTATTGCCTAGGTTTTCTTCTAGGGTTTTTATGGTTTTAGGTCTAACATTTAAGTCTTTAATCCATCTTGAATTAATTTTTGTATAAGGTGTAAGGAAGGGATCCAGTTTCAGCTTTCTACATATGGCTAGCCAGTTTTCCCAGCACCATTTATTAAATAGGGAATCCTTTCCCTATTGCTTGTTTTTCTCAGGTTTGTCAAAGATCAGATAGTTGCAGATACGCAGAATTATTTCTGAGGGCTCTGTTCTGTTCCATTGGTCCATATCTCTGTTTTGGTACCAGTACCATGCTGTTTTGGTTACTGTAGCCTTGTAATATAGCTTGAAGTCAGGTAGCGTGATGCCTCCGGCTTTGTTCTTTTGGCTTAGGATTGACTTGGCAATGTGGGCTCTTTTCTGGTTCCATATGAACTTTAAAGTAGTTTTTTCCAATTCTGTGAAGAAAGTCATTGGTAGCTTGATGGGGATGGTACTGAATCTAAAAATTACCTTGGGCAGTATGGCCATTTTCATGATATTGATTCTTCCTACCTGTGAGCATGGAATGTTCCTCCATTTGTTTGTAGCCTCTTTTATTTCATTGAGCAGTGGTTTGTAGTTCTCCTTGAAGAGGTCCTTCACATCCCTTGTAAGTTGGATTCCTAGGTATTTTATTCTCTTTGAAGCAATGATGAATGGGAGTTCACTCATGATTTGGCTCTCTGTTTCTCTGTTATTGGTGTACAGGAGTGCTTCTGATTTTTGCACATTGATTTTGTATCCTGAGACTTTGCTGAAGTTGCCTATCAGCTTAAGGAGATTTTGGGCTGAGATGATGGGGTTTTCTAGATATACAATCATGTCATCTGCAAACAGGGACAATTTGACTTCCTCTTTTCCTAATTGAATACCCTTTATTTCCTTCTCCTGCCTGATTGCCCTGGCCAGAATTTCCAGCACTATGTTGAATAGGAGTGGTGAGAGAGGGCATCCCTGTCTTGTGCCAGTTTTCAAAGGGAATGCTTCCAGTTTTTGCCCTTGCAGTATGATATTGGCTGTAGGTTTGTCATAGATAGCTCTTATTATTTTGAGATATGTCACATCACTACCTAATTCATTGAGAGTTTTTAGCATGAAGCGTTGTTGAATTTTGTCAAAGGCCTTTTCTGCATCTATTGAGATAATCATATGGTTTTTGTCCTTGGTTCTGTTTATATGCTGGATTACATTTATTGATTTGCATATGTTGAACCAGCCTTGCATCCCAGGGATGAAGCCCACTTGATCATGGTAGATAAGCTTTTTGATGTGCTGCTGGATTCGGTTTGCCAGTATTTTATTGAGGATTTTTGCATCAATGCTATACTTCTCTTCTCACTTCATTTCACTCATTTGATCTTCCATCGCTGATACCCTTTCTTCCAGTTGATTGACTCAGCTACTGAGGCTTGTGCATTCATCACATAGTTCTTGTGCCGTGGTTTTCAGCTCCATCAGGTCCTTTAAGTACTTCTCTGCATTGGTTATTCTAGTTAGCCATTTGTCTAATTTTTTTTCAAGGTTTTTAACTTCTTTGCCATGGGTTCAAACTTCCTCCTTTAGCTCAGAGTAGTTTGATCTTCTGAAGCCTTCTTCTCTCAACTCATCAAAGTCATTCTCCATCCAGCTTTGTTCCGTTGCTGGTGAGGAGCTGCCTTCCTTTGGAGGAGGAGAGGCGCTCTGATTTTTAGAGTTTCCGGTTTTTCTGCTCTGTTTTTTCCACATCTTTGTGGTTTTATCTACCTTTGGTCTTTGATGATGGTGACATACAGATGGGGTTTTGGTGTGGATGTCCTTTCTGTTTGTTAGTTTTCCTTCAAACAGTCAGGACCCTCAGCTGCAGGTCTGTTGGAGTTTGCTGGAGGTCCACTCCAGACCTGTTTGCCTAGGTATCAGCAGCGGAGGCTGCAGAACAGCAGATATTGGTGAACAGCAAATGTTGCTGCCTGTTCGTTCCTCTGGAAGTTTAGTCTCAGAGGAGTACTCAGCCATGTGAGGTGTCCGTCTGCCCCTACTCTGCGGTGCCTCCCAGTTAGGCTACGCGGGGGTCAGGGACCCACTTGAGGAGGCAGTCTGTCCATTCTGAGATCTCCAGCTGCATGCTGGGAGAACCAGTACTCTCTTCAAAGCTGTCAGACAGGGACATTTAAGTCTGTAGAGGTTTCTGCTGCCTTTTGTTTGGCTATGCCCTGGCCCCAGAGGTGGAGTCTACAGAGGCAGGCAGACCTCCTTGAGGTCCTGTGGGCTCCACCCAGTTGGAGCTTCCCAGCAGCTTTGTTTACCTACTCAAGCCTTGGCAATGGCTGGTGTCCCTCCCCCAGCCTCACTGCCACCTTGCAGTTTGATCTCAGATTGCTGTGCTAGCAATGAGCGAGGCTCCGTGGGGGTAGGACTCTCCAAGCCAGGCACGGGATACAATCTCCTGGTGTGCCATTTGCTAAGACTGTTGGAAAAGTGCAGTATTAGGGTGGAAGTGACCCGATTTTCCAGGTGCTCTCTGTCTCCCCTTTCTTTGACTAGGAAAGGGAATTCCCTGACCCCTTGCACTTTCCGGGTGAGGCAATGCCTCACCCTGCTTCGGCTCACGCTCAGTGCACTGCACCCACTGTCCTGCACCCACTGTCCGACACTCCCCAGTGAGATGAACCCGGTACCTCAGTTGGAAATGCAGAAATCACCTGTCTTCTGTGTCGCTCACACTGGGAGCTGTAGACTGGAGCTGTTCCTATTCGGCCATCTTGGCTCCTCCCCGTGGCATTACACTTTCTATTTTGCTTTTAAAATATTTTATTTAAGTGCTTATTTTTGTTTAAGTCAATTAGTTAGAGCTCTTTTATATAAACATCACACACAACACATATATAGCTACACAGAAAGACAGAAGACGATTACTACAGTAGTTGTAAGGTTTTTCATTTGCCAGTTTTTAAGTTTCTTAATTGGATTACTGGCTTTAGCGTGTAGCCCTTGGAAGAACAGGGCCAGGAAAGGGGTCTCTGGTGCCTCCTGTTTTTCCCAAGGAGTCTAGGCTGTTAGAGCTTGAACATCTGCTTTTAGCACGTTTTGATAAAGTCCTTTTAGTATTTCTTATGCCAAACCGCCAATATTTCTGGTTTTTGAATTTCTCCCAGGTGCTTAGAGAAAGGAAAATTTAAGACAGTCCATGGAGGAGAACATAATTGACAAACTTACACAACATTAAACCAGAAACGACTTACTTCCTAGGTGAGGAATACGAACTCGGACCACCACTGCGAAAGTCCCATATCTTAGCTAGTGAGCTACAGCTCACAGTAGTCTTCAGCTTCTTTCCCAGAAGGAGTCTAGAGCAGTTAATTTTGAGCTTGCAAAGGCTTTTAACTATTCAATATGGTTTTTAGAGCTAACTATGACATGAACCTAAAATTCCTGGTCCCTGAATGTAGAGACCAAACAAAAGTATGGCCACGTGGTTAAAAGGTCAAGCTCCCAAGGACGTAAAACAACGTGAATACTTAATCTGGGTTTTTTGTTTGTTTGTTTCAGGGACCTGCAGCCAAGGTAGTTACTGACCAGCTTTCTGGGTCATCTTGAAAAACAGGTTTACAGGTGTTCTAAGCCCATGTTTTATCCTGAAGTATCCCTTGACACAGAAAAATGAATTCATAGCACAAAACACACCAGCTTAAGACTAGTCTTAGAATTCTTTTTCACATTAATCAAAACTTTACAGAGGAGATAAACACTAGCGTTTTTCTTTAATTCATTCAACCATTTACACAGAGAGAGAGAAGCCAGAAATCTGACTGGTGAGAAATTCTTACCCTGTTGTCGGCATGCCAGGCTTCTGGGTTCCCTTTCCCTGAGCGGCCCTAGTGATCCGGCTTGTGGCACCATCGCCCTGGGGGCCAAGCTGCATCATAAAGAAAAATTATTTTTTTTCATTCTGGCTGGAGCAAACTACATGTGATAGAACATAGACATTAGCCACTCTGCTTAGCACCCAATATCAAACTGGCAAGGCTTAAATTTGCCCCCAGATGGGCTCCATCATCTTTAATCCAACCTCCGACTTGGAGTTTCAACACGTGGTCTCTGGGCAAGATGGTCACCCTGAATAATAGAAAAGATAAGAAAGGGGGCTGGGTGCAGTGGCTCATGCTAGTAATCCCAGCACTTTGGGAGGCCGAGGTGGGCAGATCACAAGGTCAAGAGATGGAGACCATCCTGGCCAACATGGTGAAACCCCCGTCTCTACTAAAAAAAAAAAAAAAAAAATTAGCTGGGCATGGTGGCACGCACCTGTAGTCCCAGCTACTAGGGAGGCTGAGGCAGAAGAATCGCTTGAACCCGGGAGGCAGAGGTTGCAGTGAGCCAAGATCACGCCACTGCACTCCAGCCTAGCGACAGAGTGAGACTCCATCAAACAAATAAATAAATAATAAGAAAGGGAAAGGGAAAGGAAAAGTAGAGAAGGAAAGTATTGCCTGTGGTAGGGTGGGGAAGGCAAAATGATCAGGGAGGCCAGAGAAAGACCCACCCATTGTAGCGACATTGAAAAGTTCAGGCGGCTACTGTCAGTCAGGCAGGGATCTTTTTCAAGCAGTCCCATCAGCTCTCAAGTTTCCCCTTTTGGAGGAGGAAAAAGCTCCCCATGTCCCTTAATCCTGCACATGCCTAATCCTGTCATCTACAGCCATCAGCAAAGAGTGCAAGGCAGATTAATCCAAAGAGAATAGCAGTTAACATCCTATAGTGCCGAACCTGTTCTTAGCTGAAAGGGACTTTACCAAGAGGGGCCTCTAACTCCCTAAATCTTAGAAGGGACTCTAACCCTCCTAAGTTGGGCCTGTAACCCAAGGTCAGTCAAGTGTCCTTGCCTTTTATTAAGAGGGGCCTCTAATCCACTCTGTCTTAGGAGAGACTATAACTCCCCTAAGTTGGGCCTCTAACCCAATCCCATCCTTTAGCCTGCTCCCCTGCCACTTACCAAAGTCATCCAATCAGTGCTGCAGTCTATTTCCTTTGGATTGGGGAGGTTTCTTCAGTATTGTCCTTTTTGTGGTTCATGAGAAAGATGTTACCGGACCCCACCACTTACCCAAAGTTAGCCTTTGGGTTGGGGGTTTCCGCAGTATAATCACTTCGGTGGTCGCCAGAGAGATGTTACAGGACCCCAACACTTACCCAAAGGTAGCCATTGGGTCAGGGATTCTTCACTATAGTCCCTTCTGTGGTGGCCAGAAATATGTCCCAGGAAAGGGGACCCGACCCCATGTCCCAAGAGAGGGTTCTTGGATCTCACACAAGAAAGAATTCAGGGCGAGTCCGCAGTGCAAAGTGAAAGCAAGTTTACTAAGAAAGTAAAGGAATAAAATAATGGCTACACCATAGACAGAGCAGCTGCACTTGTCTGATTAGTGGTTGTACTCATGTATATATGTTTCTGCACTTGTCTGATTCTGCCTAAAAACTTTCTCTTTACTTTAGAAGATCAGTTTATCAATTTCTCCAAAAAGAACACCCTCTGGGATTTTGATTGGAATTGCTTTGAATCTATAGCTCAATTTGGGGAAACTGTATCTTAAGCATATTGACTCTTTTGATTCATGAACAAGATATATCTCTTAATTTTATTTGGGTCTGAAATTTTCACTCAGCCATCTTTTGTACTTTTCAATGTGTTATAGGTCTTGAATTTCCTTATTCAGATTCATCCCTTAGCAGTTAACATTCTTCGATACTATAATACACACTATTAAAAATGCCAATCCAAGTTTGTATTGCTGATGCACAGAAATACAATTAAATTTTGTATATCGATTTTTAATTCTGCAACTCACTTGTTTCTAGTAACTGTTTTATAGATTCTATCAGATTTTCTACATGAAAGATTATGTTATCTATGAGTCATACAGTTTTACTTCTTCCTTTTCAATCTGGATGCCTTTTATTTCATTTCTTGTCTCATTGCACTAACTAGATTCACCAGGACAGTGCTGAAGAGAAGTGAGTAGGGCTGATATCCTGGCCCTTTTCCTTATCCGTGTGTGTGTGTGTGTGTGTGTGTGTGTGTGTGTGTGTGTGTATTTTATATATATATAAAATTGTGTGAAAAATTGATTCACACAATTATGAAGACTGAGTCCCACAGTCTGCCATTTACAAGCTAGCAGGAGACCAGAAACCAGTGATGTACTTCAATCCAGATCTGAAGGCCTGAGAGCTAGGGAAGCAGATGGTGTAAATCCCAGTTTGAGGGCAGGAGATGTGGACTGAACATAAATATATGTGTGTAAACATGTATGTTTGTACGTGTGTGTGTAGGCTATGTGTATATCCTAAATGCAGTTCTGATGATTTCTATTTTATTTTATTGTGTTTCTTTAAAATGCTGTTCGTTGCTCATTACATTAAAGATGCAAATTACATTTCATCAACAACTATGTATTTTGTGGTAACCCTAGTGGCCCATATCAAATATGTCCTTTTTGTCTAAAAACAATGCATCTTTAAAGGTTCACATTAAACTTCAGATAACAGTGTTTGTTTTTCAAAAGGCAAGAGTTAGTTAATACAAACTAGACCTCAGGAAAAAGGATCAACAGGTACAGGTGCCCTCTTGTTCACTTGCCATCCTGTGTAAGGCTGTCCTTGGGCTGGGCCTGGGGTGCAGTTAAATGTCATGTATTTATGATCCCTCTTCCCTCTATTTATGAGGGAAGTGTGAGAGTTGTATTGGGCATGATAGTTAATTTGACCTCGAGCCTCAGGGACCCTTACTTTAGATGTCAAAAAGTTTAGGAAGGAAAAGTAAAAGAGCTGTGCAAGCCCCTTTCAATACTCAAGAAACCTTGTGGCTCCTAGTCAACAGAGGCAAGAAAACCTCAGCATACGTAACACAAGCTGCATCCCTATGCATGTCCGTTGCTGGGCATGTCCATTATTGCGCATGTGCCTTGCTGTCTGCTGTCTGCTGTCTGCTGTCTGCGCTCAGAGCTCTGCCCTGAGAGGTGGTCCTCCTGTCCTCTTCATTCTTTCTCACTGACTGGGACTCAGCTGGTAGGTCCACAGATCAGTCCTCCTGGGAATTTAGTTGTGAGTGAATGTGAAGGGGAGCCAGCGGGCTTTGGACAGGTCCTGCGGCACAGAAACCACAGTCCGTGGCTTCTGAGAGAAAAGGGCCTCGCCGTCGACGTCCGGCTCCTCCCTGGTCGCGACGCCCCATGGGCCTTTGTCGTCGTTTCTGGGCCAGGACAAGGGAGGAAGGTGGACCGTAGAGGGGAGGAATCACGTGAAGATGGGGCGAGTGCTGGGCGTGCTGTTGGAGTTATCTGAGTGCCGAAAGGCCTGGAACCCTGAGAGGGAGGACAGATTCCCCAGTTCTTAACCGGGCAGTGGCAGGGCGAGGTGGGCAGTAAGGAAGGGGCCTGGAAACTAGGAACACTGCGGGCTGATAACCGCTGCCCCGAGGTCTGTAGAGCGCTCCACGGTGGCAGAGAGTGAGGAGCATGCCCTTCACTCGGCTTTGCAACTTCACACCTCCGCCACTGACATCTCGGGCAGGAATGGGAGAGGCTGTGCGTTCCAATAAAACTTGATTTTAGGGGGGAAATGGGCTGAGTAAATGAGAGTGGGGCAAAAGCAGTAGTCACTCCGGTTCCAATTCTCTACCTATATTTTCCTAGATATCTTCATGATGGAGAGTCTAATTGTGAAACCAAAACTCACAGAGAAGTCCTCTATCTTGCCATGAGCCTTGCCTACTACCATAGCCATAACATTAATGACTTTGCAAGCAGCCATATTTGGCTAAATTAGATGATACCTAAAAATTTTTGAAAATATCTTAAAATTAAGTCCCAGGGTAATCGTGAGCTTGCATGCTTTCCAATTTAGCCATGGAAGTGGTCAAATGATACACTCTTATGTACATTTTCTGAATCACAGTATGCCACTTTCAGAGTGAAACATGAGTGGACATCAAAGAACAAGATCCAGATCTAGAGAATGAAGAGATGATCAAGACTCTAATCATCCAGTAGGGGCTGTGGTTGTGAGTATTTTAACATTTGATATTTTCTATTAGAAACTTATTTTTGTGAAAATGTTGTTGAACTAATATTGATATATTAATAAGGTTTTCCATGCTTGTAAATGGTAATAATTGAATCTCGTGAAGTAAACATAGATTTGGATCTTTGCATTCTAATGTTGCCTGGATGGCTATGTTTTTATATTCCCCAGAAATATTCTCTATGGCTTCCTTCTCCTGCTTATTCATAACACATTGTATACATCCATTCCAGCGTGGATTCAAATAGCTTCCCAAGTTTTTAAGGGTAACTTTTTCTTGTAGTAACTATTAAGAATAAGTATGTGTAGAATTGTGTAGGAAAAAAATGTCTTTAGACTTATTTATGGTAAGATATATTTGTATATTGAGTATATGTATATTATTGACATGCATTATTAATAACAGACCTTTTTATTTGCACACGCACTCATATTCCTAGGCCCAGGAGCTGCCCAGTGATGACCAGCTTCAACAAGAGGAACCACCAATTGAAAGTCAGGATTATACACCTGGTCAAGAGAGAGACGAGGGAGCACTGGACTTCCAAGGTGAAGCGTGGGAGAGGAAGAATGCCTATGAATGGAGGGGGTGTATGTATATATCATGTATTATGATATGGAAGTAAAAGGAGGAAAAAAGCAATAGAAAGAGATCTCAAACATTGCCTGAAAATTGGCTGGAAAAGTGAAGAAGGCATAGTTTACAGCCAAGGGCAGTCCCTTAGTATAATGCATTCGACCTTCAAGACTTACTTGTTATGCTTGCCAGAGCATTTCATTAGCAAATCCAGGGAAACTATGTTTAATTTTACTCCAAATTGTATACTATTTCACTAGTTAAACTTGATCTTAGAATATTGTCTGTCCTTCTTAGTAATTATATTAAAAGTTTAAGCAACTTTTAATAGCATGCGTAGAGTGCTAAGGCATTATACATATATTATAGATCACATATATATTATATATATGTATATATATCTCATATCCACACTAATTCACACTTTGGATTAAACTAGCTTGCATCGAGATATAAATCTATATATGGTATGTGATATATATATTACATATATATATATATATATATCATATGTAACACCTTGGATTAAATGAGCTTGCATAGAAATATAAATCCCACTTGATAAGTAAGAAAACTGAGACTCAGAGATTGTGTCTTACCAAAGGGCACTTCACTGGTGGAGAAATAATTTGTATATTATTCCAAAGTATGTATTCTTCTTACCATCTAGATTGCTGTAAGAAAAAGTGAATGATTTTGCTTAAACTGTTTAATACTAAAATGTCTATACTGTGAGATAGCTCAGTACTGGCATTGGAATAGACCCAATTCAGTGGAACAGAATGTGATTCCAGAGAATGACTCAATGAATGATAGCCACTGTTTACTTTGATTGAAATTTGTGTATGGAAAGTTTAGTTAATAGCTGAACAATTCAGGATATTGGCATATAGGTAGCTGGTTCAGTATAATTTTTAAGTGGCTTTTAAAAGGTGGTTAAATCCTCTTATGGCTAGAAACATCAAAAGGTTATGTACCTACGATTATCATGAAACAATTAATTCTTCCAGGTATGGCATTTTGGAGCAAAATATTTACATAGCTCAAGCCATAGATTATTTTAGCAATTCACTATTGAAAGAGTCCCAGAATTATGATGACAATAATACCCATTAAATTCTTTCCATTCCACTTCCCATTATTCTTGCTGGAAGTCAACGATTTTGCTGTATTCACAAATAATTTTGCTGTTGTTTTTACAACTTCATTATATATGGAATTCATTTATGGAAAGTAACATATAAGACCTTCGGACCTAAAAGTAACTTTATTTTAACAAAATAAGTTTCTTGTTACCCCAATAGGTTATGGGTGTCATGACTATAAGATATGTCATATGCTTACAAATCCATTCAGCTAATTCTTCATAAAATTATATTTTAAATGTAATTTAAATCTTATCCATGGTGTAAAGTTCTGATTTCCTGGATAGCTGATGTTTATTCCCCTTACAGCACTATGGTAAAATATAAGGACGGCACATGTTTTGTGGTTTGTCCTTACAATGTCATTTAAAATGGAGGTTTTTGTAATGCAGGAAAACAAATACATGAAGTCCAATCCATCTACAGCCATACCACCCTGAATGCACCCAGTCTTGTCTGAAGTCCAATCCTAGTTGCTGTTAATGTTGTCAAAAATAACTCTTGTCTTCCTGAACTCCAACATAGTTGTCATTTATTCTTTTTTATTTTTAATTTATGTTTTGAAAAAATATAAAATTTACAGAAAAGTTGCAAGACTATTATAATCAACTCATATGCTTTTCACCTAGATTAACTAATGTTTAGAGCTTTGCCACATTGATTTCATACCCACTATTCTCTTATATAGCCATATTCTCTTGGATAACCCCTGTATGTTTATTAAATTTGGGGAATTCAACAATGAAAAATGCAGTTGTTTAATATATAGCTTATATTCAAATTTCCCCAGTTGTCCTAATAATTTCCCTTATAGTTTTTTTTCTGATTCCAGGATCATGCATTACATATAGTTGTCAATCCTATTTAATCTTTTTTAATCTGGACCAGTTCTTCACTCTTTCTTCGTCTTTCATGACACTGATATTTTTTAAGAGAATGGACCAGTTGTTTTGCAGAGCGTTCATCAGTATAGGCTGTATTTTTAAATACTTTTTTTTTCACTCAACACTTATTCACAGTGACTCATGCCATGCAATATGTAGGCTTTAGGGATGTAAATACTAATGAAAGAGATGATTTCAGCCTTGAGCTCACAATCTAGTTAGACAGACTCAAATGAATCACTAATTTGAAATGATAAGTACAATAACATATACCTACAGAGGGTTCAACTAATCTGTCTGGGGCAGTTGTGGGAAAAGAAAAGGGTGATAATATTTGGAAAATTTTGTTTTCTTTTTCTGGTAAGAGTCCTGAAATAATGTTCTTGAAATTCTTATGCATTGCGTGTATTACCACACTAGCCTATAGGCTTTTATTTCATAACATTGAGGGAGTGAATATTATCATTCTTTTATTTATATTTTATGTTTTACAACTTAAATTGGTAACCTTTTTTATTTTTAAGTGCTAGGCCTGGCAGCCTATCTCTGGGAACTGACTCGGTCAAAGACTGGGGGTGAACGTGGAGATGGTCCTAATGTCAAGGGAGAATTTCTGCCAAACCTGGAGCCTGTTAAAATACCAGAAGCAGGTAAGTTATTCATTAAAAATGCAAATTATGGGGTTTCTGTTTTCAAAAACACTATATATTTTATAATATAGAGGTACCACTACTGCTAATATAATTTAACAGAGTTCATATATAAAGATTCTTTGAAAGATAGTTCAGTCCCCAAAAGCCTGACTAATAAACAAGCACCATCATAGATTCTACCACATTGGGTCAAAGCCACATTCAATTATAAAATGTGAAGGTATTTTCTTACTTTTTAGTATCAGTTCCTAAACCAACAGCTAGTAATATCAGATACTTTTATAAAGGTCTGCTTTTAATAAATACCTAATGAATTTGTAACAGATATTCACTGTATGAAACATGCTGAGGCAATTAAGTAGGCTCTAATCCAAGCTCTAACAAAATTTCACTGACTTTGGGCAAATTCCTTATCTTCTAAACCCATATTTGCTCTTATAAAAATGGGTCAAAATCAAATATATTAAAATTTGAGTAATCAACTTAAGTACGTTTTACACATGTTTTTTCCAAACTTCTAGGCATTAGTTATATGAGCTTCTGAATTTAATATAAACACTTAGTGTTTAGGAAAGAAATTATCTTGCATTAGTCTACTGCTTTTGCTCTACATTCCTGATCCATTCCATTAGAATATTTAGATTAAAAATATTTTTCAGGCTATGTTCAGGAACCTATTCAACATATACTCATAGGAAGATCATTGCTTTAAATACATGTTATTAAAAAATAAAAATATAAAATTATATGAGCATTCAATATAAAAAATAAGAAAAAGGCACAAAATAAACATAAGGGAGAAGGAAAAATATACTTAATAAAAGACAGGTATAAGTCTTTATTTAAGGGAAATAATTCAACTAGTAAATAAAAGAGATTTTCAACATATCTATGAATAGAGGATCCCCTAGTTTACATAATGTTGAAGAAAATGGGCAAAGCTCAAGTATACACAACAAAAAATAGGAACAAGACAGGACAGATATTGAATGTGTAATATAATTAAAAGTGGATACATTCTTGAGCTCTAAACAATTTTCAAAATTTGATGCAATGTTTGATATGCTAGCAAAACATAAAATCATTTACTATACCACAGTAGTAACTGAATATTTAAACATCATAACATGGATGAACTTTTAAAACTTGCCAGAATTTTCCATCAAAAGTATTTATCATTTAGAAACAAAAAAAATAAGCTATTGTTTGTTTATTTGTATTTGGCTTTTCTGGATTCCTCAGTCTCTTCTCTTTCTCTCTCTCCTCCTCTCCCTCTCCTTCTGATCCCCGTTTTGCCAAATTGTGAGAATCATTACTATTTCTTTTTAACACTTCATCTATAATGATAATGGCTTGCAACCAGTGTGATGATATAATTTATTGGACAAACTGGAATATTTTTAACTGTGCAAAGAGGCATTATTGATAATTATACTAGAACCACAGGTGAAAACAGAGACAAATGGTTAACCTACTTAAAACAACCATATAAAGAGTAAACTAATAAAAAACATTTTAGCATTTTCCCATAACAGAAACAAAACAAATATAATACTAGCCTTTCTATTTATGCCTCTTAAGCACTTTCAAATGTGGCATTACTGTTTGAGCTATCCTATATTCAAAACATTATTTCAAATTTCTTTTGTTTCCTAAGTTTTATGTTTGCTTATGTTTGGTTAGTTGGATTTTTTTTTCTAAAATTACATGCAGTTTTTAGTTTCTAGTTAAAACTTTCTTTAAATAGGTTCATTTGATCAAATCATTTCGAACTCAAACTCTTTCTTATACACTAGAAAAATGAGTGGGATTTTAAAATATTGTTAATATACCTGAAAGCCTACCTTCAAAGTCTCTATAGCGGTTTAACTGGATATAAGCCAGAGGGTTACCTTGTTATAGTTCATTTCATAAAACCAAAACTATGCCTTTTTTCAACCCGTAGTGTCATCATAAAAAGTTCTGCTAAAAAATACTCTCAACTATTATGTTTATCTTATAGGTAAAGGGCAACCATCGGTTTAAACGAAGACAAGCTGAAACCATACAGGCAGTCTTTATGTTGGAAACTTCACCAGTAAAATTCTCTCAATAAAGTTTCACAATTGTCTGCAAAGAAGTCTTGTGCAGCTTATGTCAAACTAGGAATAATTAGGTGTTTCATGCTATTGAAAATTGTATCTTTTTTGAAAATTTATATTTTGTTTGAGCTGGTATATAGAGATATAATTTTATGTATTGATTTTTCTCTCCAGAAACCTTGCTAAATATGCTTATTAATTCCAAAAGTTTCTCTCTAGGTCCTTTTTGATTGTCAACATATACAATCATGCCATCTGTGAGTAATAATACTTTTCAGTCTGCCTTTTAAAGTATGTTACTCTTCATTTCCTTAATTCATTTTATGACATTGGACAGACTCATCCAGTACAATGTGGAATTGAACTGGTGATAGTGGACACCCTCATCTTATTCATGATAAGAAATGGAAAATATTCAACATTTTACCATGATTTACTGTAGATTTTACTTGCAGATATGCTTTATCAGAAGTTCCTTCTATTTCTAGTTTCCTGAGAGTATTCTTCTAGGATATATGTTGACTTTCATCGACTGTGATTATCATAGGATTTGTTCCTCTATTTATTTATTACTGTGGTGAATACACTAAGTACATTTAACCAACATTGCATTTGTAGGGTAAACACAATTGGTTCTTGAAATGTTATCCTTTTTCAATAATCTATGTCCTAATATTTTATTTAGGGTATATGTATATATCTATATATATAATGAGTGAGATTAACTTACACTTTGATTTCATGTACTATCTTTGTTTGACTTTGGTATCAAGGTTATGCTAGCGTTTTAATGTGAATTGGAATGTAAAACTTTTTCCATTCGCTGGAAATAAAATCTCTACAAATTGTGAGTTGTGAAGGGCTAGGCTTTCCTATGCTCATCTGTTTCTGTATGGCTTCTGTCTCTTACAATTTTAAATTTTAGGACTTCAAAGGCAGTGACAGAAGGGGCAGCTCCAGGTTCCCATCCCTTCAAACCTTGTGAGGCACATCTTTTCTGAATGCTTAGATGCCTCTAATGATGCTGTCACTCTGAAAGCCACCTGCTCATGTTTTTATGCTGATACTTTTCTCAAAGTATATGCTTCTGAAAGTGTTGTGTAAGGAACTAACACTGTACATGATGACCTTAGCCAGTAATAGTATACTTTCATAAAAATTTAATCAACATATTAATATAAAATTGTTTTACTTAAAAGTCCTTGTTCTTTCCTTGAAGGAAAGTTTCTCTTGTATCCCCTTCTGTTATTTCTCAAAGTTAATTTAGAGATTGAGAAGGAGCAGTGACAAATCTATTTTTTCCTCTGTAAAATTCTTTATTGGCCTGATATTCACCATATCTCACTAAGAAGCCTCCAAAGCTGCCTAATTCCAGCCTTGCACCCTTATTACTCTACACAATGACAGCAGGTTATAACTCTGAGCCCCATTCATATCCACACACATTTACAGTTATACAAGAAAAGACCCTACCTAAAATCCACCTTGTTTAGGGAAAGACACAGGATTATAAATAGCAACTATTTCTGCTACTTGCAAGTTAAAAATATTTTCTTGATCCAAAAAGACTAAAAATCTATGGTTAAAATTTAAAAATGAGAAAAATGCAGGGTATATCAATTTTCACAAAATATGTGAGAGGTTCCTAGATGCTGGAGCTAACTGCAAAGATTAGAAGCTAGGTAGGAATGAAAGGGGTAGTAGCTGAGGCAAAATGTCTTGGTTCCTACCTACACTGTCCCTTTATAGGCTGTAGCATGAAATAGCCATGGTTTTTCATCCTGGCTCTGACGCAAACTGGCTGTGTGAAAGTGAGAAAGATACATCCTTTGGAACTGTTTTGCATTACTAAAATATAAATTACATTATTTACACTAAAGTATTACTATTATTAATAAGTGAGATAAAGCCAGGCATGGTGGCTCATGCCTATAACCTCAGCACTTTGGAAGGCCAAGGATTGCTTGAGCCCAGGAGTTTGAGACTAGCCTGGGCAACATAGCAAGACCTCATCTTTACTAAAAATAAAATAATAATAATAAATGAGTAAGATAACACATATGAAGTAGGCATTACAGTATAAATGGATTTGGTTCACTAGTTATAGTACATTTTTTAATTAATTTTTTATTTCATTTACTTTTACAATTATATCTCTAGTAAGAGATACTGATTTTGAATTTCAGGTAATTATATTATATAACCGAAAGAATCTGAGCTCAGAAACTAGTTTAAGTAAACATTAAATAGCAGTGTAGTTGGTATCAGATATGGTATTGTATCTAAAGTTGGTTTGTAAATGACAGAGGCCTAGCAAAGGCCACCTTAGGTCATCCTATGTGCTGAAAACTGCTCCTTGCTGTATGTGATGCCAATGAAAATAAGTCAATATTCTGGTCATGCAATACCACACAACTCAATATCAGTCTGTCTGTCAAGTGGTCAAGCAGTCCCTAAGCAGCCCTGTGGTGGTTAACTAGTGCCACAAGGATCACCACTGCAATTGTTAGGTTGGCTTCTCACACATTCATAGAGTCAGCTAGTAGGAAGACAATGAGTTCAAATAGATCCAAATAGTTTACTACTTACAGACAGCACAAGCAAGAAAAGCATTGTATCAGCTTTCTGCTTCCCTAGTCCCACAGTTTGACATCAAATCAGAGGCTCTCGGTAACAGTGCAGGTGGTGGGTCTCTCTGCCATTGAGAAGTCCATAACTATACTGTGGTAAGTCAGTAAGCAATTTTATACCCAAAACTGTACCCTAAGGTGGGGCAACAAGGAACATCTTGTGCTCAACTACTAGGGAGATGGATGAGTAATGATCTCATGTCAGCCACCAGCAAGATAGGAGGCAAGTGAGAAAATTCCTTGTGGCAGGGTCACCAAGGCACCAAGGCTGAGCCATTCCCCTGGTGTCTGGCATGAAACAAAAGACTAAATGTATAGTGTTTATGAACATAACATTTCCAATACTGGTTCCACAATGGAGGGGATGCTTTCCCTGTCTGGGTCATTACAAAAGATTAATTCAATAAATATGGCTTGATGCTTGCTATGTTTCAGGAAATTTCTGGGATGCTGGAAATGAAGAGACCAACAAAATGTGGTGCTTGTCATGGGTGACATCACATTCTTGTGGGACAGACATAAATAAACACAAAAGCAGTTGAAACACAAAGAATGAACAGGGGCAAGAAATCGAGCCAAAAATAAAAATAAAAATTTTAAAAGAGACTGGGGTTCCCTAAAAGCAGGAGAAAAGCACAAAAAGAAGACTCACTGTTAAAAGTGAAATGGATACACTGGACTTCCCATATCCACTGATCACTGGGTTCATATACTTGATTCTATTAATGTAAGGCTGAATGACAATTATAAACTAAAATTTGCCAGATGGGCAGTGTTGTTTTCATTTTAAAAAGTATTTCTTTTCATTTTAGCTACCAGTATAGGTGCTTAGTAGTAACATATTGCATTGATCTGCATTTCCCTAATAATTTATAATGCTGAGCATCTTTTTATGTGCCTATTAGCCATCCATGTCTTCTCTTGTGGTGTCTGTTCAAATCTTCAGCCAATTTTTTAATTGAGTTATTTTCATTTCTTATTGAGATTTGAGGGTACTTTATATATTCTGGAAATGAGTACTTTATAAGAGATGTGTTTTGCAAATATTTTCTCCCCATATGTGATGTTTTGCAAACATCTTCTCCTGATATGTACCTTGTCTTTCTTTCTCCTAACCATGTATTTTGAAGAGCAGAAGATGTTTTTAGTTTTGAAGTACAAAGTACCTAGTTTTTCTTTAATGGATTTTTTTAATCCAAGAAATCTTTGCTTCACAGAAGGCCAAAAATATCTTCTGATATTTATTTTTTTTTCCTAGAAGTTTTCCAGTTTTAGGTGTTATATTTAACTCTATGACACACACTAGGTTAACTGTTGCATGTGGAATAAGGTTGGTTTTGTTTGTTTGCTTGTTTGTTTGTTTTTAGATGGAGTCTCCCTCTGTCGCCCAGCCTGGAGTGCAGTGGTGCAATCTGGGCTCACTGCAAGCTCCACCTGCCGGGTTCACACCATTCTCCTGCCTCAGCCTCCCGAGTAGCTGGGACTACAGGCGCCTGCCACCATGCCTGGCTAATTTTTTGTATTTTGTTTAGTAGAGACGGAGTTTCACCATGTTAGCCAGGATGGTCTCGATCTCCTGACCTCGTGATCAGCCTGCCTCAGCCTCCCAAAGTGCTGGGATTACAGGAGTGAGCCACCGCGCCTGGCCGGAATAAGGTATTTTTTTGTTTGTCCATTTTGTATTTTTTGTTTTATTGTTTTTGCTTCTAGACTCCTATTGTTAAAAAGATTCTCTCTCTCCATTGAATTGTTTTTGCACCTTTGTTGAAAGTCAGTTGATCATATATGCATGAGTCTATTTCTGGACTCTATTCTGGTCCATTTTTTTTTAACCAATACCACACTATTTTGATTACTGTAGTTTTACACTACATCTTTAAATTAGGTAGCATGAGCTCTTCAACATTATTCTTCAGAATCATTTTGGTTATTCTTGTTCTATTGTTTTTCCTATTTTCATTTTTCAAATAAAAATTGTATATATTTAAGGTGTACTAGATGTTTTGATATACATAGTGAAATGATTACTATAGTGAAGCAAATACCCACATCTATCTCCTCATATAGCTACCTTTTTGGGTTTTTCTGGTGTCAGCAAATTTTCATTGTACATAACAGTATTCATGCAATACATTATAGCTCTAGGCTTATTCATCCCACATAGCTGTGACTTCATACCATTTGACCAACATCTCCATATTCCTCCCACCTCCCAGCCCCAGGTAATCATTGTTCTACTCTGCTTCCATGTATTCAACTTCTTTGGATTACACATATAATATGCAGTATTTTTCTTTCTGTGTCGGGCTTGTTTCACTTTACATAATACCCTTTAGGTTTATCCATATTGTCACAAATGGAAGAATATCCTTCTTCTCTAAGTCTGAATAACATTTCATTGTATATGCATTCCACAATTTCTTTATCCACTCAATGGATACTTCAATCTATTCCATATCTTGGATATTGTGAATAATGCTGCAATGAACATGTGAGTGCAGATATCCCTTCAAGGTACTGATTTCATTATCTTTGAGTATATAACCGGGAGAGCCATATAATCTGGAGCATATTTGGTAATTCTATATTTAATTGTTTAAAGATCTTTTATATTATTTTCCATAATGGCTTTACCAATTTACACTCCCAGTAACAGTGTACATGGGTTCGCTTTTCTCCACATCCTCAACAACACTTGTTATCTCTTGCCTTTTTGATAATAGCCATCCTAACAGATGTGAGGGAATATCACATTGTGGTTTTGATTTACATTTCCCTGATTAGTGCCACTGAGCAGTTTTTCCTATGTCTTCTTTGGGAAAATGTCTATTCAGGTCCATTGCCCATTTTTTAAAATAGGGTTACTTGTTTTCTTGCTATTGAGTAGCGTAATTTCCTTGTATATTTTGAATATTAACTTCTTATCAGACATATGGTTTACAGTATTTTATCCCATTCTGTAGGCTGCCTTTTCACTTTGTTGATTGTTTCCATTACTGTACAGAAGCTTTTTAGTTTGGTGTGGTCCCATTTTAAATTTTTTTTCTTTTGTTGCCTATGTTTTTGGTAGCACATACAAAAATTACTGAAAAGGCCAGTGTCAAGGAGTTTATTCTCTTTGTTTTCTTCAAGGTGTTG
This sequence comes from Pan paniscus, assembly GCF_029289425.2. Lineage (NCBI taxonomy): Eukaryota > Metazoa > Chordata > Mammalia > Primates > Hominidae > Pan > Pan paniscus. Next base: position 56,683,533 of record NC_073272.2, on the reverse strand, counting down.
TATTAAGTCTTAATGATTAAGTCTTTAATCCATTTTCATTTGATTTTTATGTATGGTATAAGGTAAGGACCCAATATTATTCTTTGGAATTTGGATATCCAGTTTTCTCAACCCCATTTATTAAAGAGAATATCCTTTCCTTATCATGTATTCTTGGTTTCCATATCAAAAATTAGTTTAACATATATGCCTAAATTTATTTCTGGGCTCTCTATTCTGTTTTATTGTCCTACGTGTGTTTTTATGCAAGTACCATACTGTCTTTACTAACATAGCATTGTACTGCAGTTTGAAATTGGGAAGTATAATGCCTTGAGCTTTGTTCTTTTTTCTCAAGAGTGCTTTGGTTATTTGGGGTCTTTTGTGGTTTCACATAAATGGCTATCAGTGGATTTCTCAGCCGAAATCTTACAGGCCAGGTGAGAGTGGGATGATATATTCAAAGTGTTAACTGCCCCTCTCCACATGTAAACCAATAATACTTTATCTAGAAAAGTTGTTCTTCAGAAATGAGGGAGAAATATAGAATTTCCCAGGCAAACAAAAGCTGAAGGAGTCCATCGCCATTAGACCTGCCTTACAGGAAATGCTAAAGGGAGTTCTTCAAGCAGAAAGAAAATGATGCTAACTAGAAACATGAAAATATATAAAAGTATAAAACTTACTGGTAAAAGTAAGTACACAGTCAGATTCAGAATACTCTAACAATGTAATGGTGGTGTGTAAATCAATTATGTCTCTAGTATGGAGGTTAACATCAAAACTATTAAAAACAACTGTAACCACAAGAATTTGTTAAAAGATACACATTATAAAAAGAAGTAACTTGTGGCATGAAAGACACAAAATGGGCTGGGCACAGTGGCTCATGCCTGTAAACACAGCACTTTGGGAGGCCAAGGCAGGTGGATCACTTGAGATCAGGAGGTCAAGAGCAGCCTGGCCAATATGGCGAAACCCCGTCTCTACTAAAAATACAAAAATTAGCTGGGTGTGGTGGCACACCCCTGTAGTCTCAGCTACTCAGAAGGTTGAGGCATGAGAATCACCTGAACTTGTGAGGCAGAGGTTGCAGTGAGTTGAGTGAGCACCAGTGCTCCAGCCTGGGTGACAGAGCGAGACCCTGTCTCAAACAAACAGCACACACACACACACAATGGAGGAATGAGTAAAAGTGTAGAGTTGTTTAATGCCATCAAGATTAAGTTGTTATCAGCTTAAAACAGTCTTTTTTAAGTATTAGGTTGGTGCAAAAGCAATTGCTGTTTTTGCCATTTAATGGCAAACAAAAGCCTTAATGGCAAAATGTCATGGCAAAAACTGCAATCACTTTTGCACCAACCTAACAGGTTTTATGTAAGCCTCATGGTAACCAAAAAGCGGAAGCCTGTAATAGGTATAAAAAATAGAGAAAGGAATCAAAGAATACTACAACAACAACAAAAAATCATCAAACCACAAAGGAAGGTAGCAAGAGAGAAAGAAAGGAAAAAAGAACCTACAAAACAATCAGAAAACAATCGACAAAATGGTAGTAGTAAGCTACATGTCTATGATTACTTTGACTGTGAATAGACTATATAAATCAAAAGAAATAGGGGCATAATGGATAAAAAGGAAGGCTCAACTACATGCTGTCTACAAGACACTTCAATTTTAAGGACACACATAGATTGAAAGTGAAGAGAATACTGTACAAAAATCAGTAGTTCTTCTATATGCTAACAGTAAACTATCCAAAACGAGAAATCAAGAGAATAATCTCATTTACAATAGCTGTAAAACAAAATTACTTAAGAATAAATTTAACCAAGGAGGTGAAATATCTCTACCCTGAAAACTATGAAACAATGATGAAACAAATAAACGAAGGCACAAATAAATTGAAAGATATTTCATGTTCATGGATTGGAATAATTAAAAATATTAAAATATCAGGCCGGGTGCAGTGGCTCACGCCTGTAATCTCAGCACTTTGGGAGCCCGAGGCAGGCGGATCACGAGGTCAGGAGATCGAGACCATCCTGGCTAACATGGTGAAACCCCGTCTCTACTAAAAATACAAAAAATTAGCCAGGTGTGGTGGCATGTGCCGGTAGTTCCAGCTACTCGGGAGGCTGATGCAGGAGAATCGCTTGAACCCGTGAGGCGGAAGTTGCAGTGAGCAGAGATCACGCCACTGCATTCCAGCCTGGGTGACAGAGTGAGACTGTCTCAAAAAAAAAAAAAAATATATATATATATATATATATATAAAAATGTCAGATTCAATGCAGTCCCTGTCAAAATTCCAGACTCTGTCTCAAAAAAAAATTAAAATGTCAGATTCAATGCAGTCCCTATCAAAATTCCAATGACAATTCTCACAGTAAAAGAAAAACTAACCACAAATTTGTATGAATCCACAAAAGACACTAAACATCCATAGAAATCTTGAGTGAATAGAAAAAAGCTAGAAGCATCACACTAACTGACTCTAAAATATCAATACATAATAAATCCATAGTAATCAAAACAGCGTGGTACTGGCATAAAAACAGTACCACATAGACCAATAGAACAGGATAGAAAACATAGAAATTACCTCATGCATTTATGGTTAATTTATCTCCTTTTATTAAATTTTGTTCTTTTTTAAATTTTTTAATTTCTAATTTTTGTGGGTACATAGTAGGGGTATATATAGGACACATGAGATGTTTTGACACAGACATGCAATGCATAATAATCACATCATGGAAAATGGGGTATCCATCCCCTCAAGCGTTCATTCTTTGTGTTATAAACAATCCAGTTATGCTCTTTTAGTTATTTTAAATGTACAATTAAATTATTATTGACTATAATCAACCTGTTGTGCTATCAATTACTAGATCTTATTCACTTTTTCCATTTTTTTGTACTCATTAACAATCCCCACCTTCCCCCTGACGTCTCCAATACTCTTCCCAGCCTGTGGTAACCATCATTCTGCTATCTATCTCCATGAGTTTAAATTGTTTTGATTTTTAGATACCACAAATAAGTGATAGCGTGTGATGTTTGTCTTTCTGTGCCTGGTTTATTTCACCTAACATAATGACGGCTAGTTCCATCCATGTTGTTGCAAATCACTGGATCCCATTCTTTCTTATGGCTGAATAGTACTCAATTGTGTATAAATAACCACATTTTCTTTATCCATTCATCTGTTGATGAACACTTAGGTTGCTTCCAAATCTTGGCTATTGTGAACAGTGATGCAACAAACATAGGAGTGCAGATATTTGTTCGATATGTTTATTACCTTTCTGTGGGGTATATACCCAGCAGTGGGGTGGCTGGATTGTATGGTGTAGCTCTGTTTTAAATTTATTGATGAACCTCCAAACTGTTCTCCATATGGTTGTACTAATTTACATTCCCACCAACAGTGTAAGAGGATTCCCTTTTCTCCACATCCCTGTCAGCACTTGTTATTGCCTGTCTTTTGGATAAAAGCCATTTTAACTGGGATGAGATGACATCTCATTGTAGTTTTGATTTGCATTTCTCTGATGATCAATGATGTTAAGCACCTTTCCACATGCCTGTTTGCAATTTGTATGTCTTCTTTTGAGAAATGTCTATTCATAGCTCTTCACCATTTTTAATTAGATTATTAGATTTTTAGCTATAGAGTTGTTTTAGCTCTTTATATATTCTGGTTATTAATCCCATGTCATATGAGTAGCTTGCAACTATTTTCTCCCATTCTTTGGGTTGTCTCTTCCATTTGTTAATTTTTTCCCTTGCTGTGCAGAAACGTTGTAATTTAATGTGATCCGTTTGTCCATGTTTGCTTTAGTTGCCTGTGCTTGTGGAATATTACTCAAGTTTTTGCCCAGACTAATGTCCTGGAGCGTTTCCCCAATGTATTCTTGTAGCATTTTCATAGTTTAACGTCTTAGATTTCAGACTTTAATCAATTTTGATTTGATTTTCGTATATAGCAAGAGATAGGGGTCTAGTCTGATTCTTCTGCATATGGATATCCAGTTTTCCCAGCACAATTTATTAAAGAGACTGTCATTTCCCCAGTGCATATTCTTGGAGTCTTTGTTGCAAATGAGTTAACTGTAGGTGTATGGATTTGTTTCTGGGGTCTCTATTCTGCTCCATTGATCTATATGTGTGTTTTTATGCCAGTACCATGCTGTTTTGGTTACTATAGCTTTGCAGTATAATTTGAAGTCAGGTAATGTGATTCCTCCAGTTTTGCTCTTTTTGCTTAGGATAGCTTTGGCTATTCTGGGTCCTTGTGGTTCCATATACATTTTAGAATTTTTTTTCTATTTCTGTGAAGAATGTCATTGGTATTTTGATAGGAATTGCATTGAATCTGTAGATTGCTTTGGATAGTAAGGACATTTTAGCAATATGGAGTGTTCTAAACCATGAACATGAAATATCTTTCCATTTTTCTATGTCCTCTTCAATTTCCTTCATTAGTGTTTTATAGTTTTCATTATAGAGATATTTCACTTCTTTGGTTAAGTTAATTACTAGGTACTTTATTTTATTTGTGGCTATTGTAAATGGGATACCTTTCTTGATTTGTTTTACAGATTGCTCACTGTTGGCATACACAAGTGCTACTGATTATTCTATATTGACTTTATATCTTGCAACTTTACTGAATACTTTCATTAGTTCTAATAGTTTTTTGTGAGCCCTTAGGTTTTTCCAAATATAAGATCATATAATCTGCAAACAAGGATACTTTGACTCCTTCCTTTCCAATCTGGATGCCCTTGATTTCTTTCTCTTACCTGAATTGTTCTAGCTAGGATTTCCAGTGCTATGTTGAATAAAAATGGTGAAAGTGGGCATCCTTGTTATGTTCCATAAGGCTTTTAGTTTTTCCCTATTCACTGTGATACTAGCTGTGAGTCTGTCACATATGGCTTTTATGATGTTGAGGTATATTTCTTCTATCCCTAGATTTATGAAGGTTTTTATTTATGAAGGAATGTTGAACCTTAAATGCTTTTTCAGCATCAATTGAAATGACTATATATATTTTTAAATTTTTATTCTAAGTTCTGGGGTACATGTGCAGGATGTGTAGGTTTGTTACTTAGGTAAACATGTGCCATGGTGGTTTGCTGCACCCATCAACCCATCACTTAGGTATTAAGGCCAGCATGCATCAGGTATTTTTTCTAATGCTCTCCCTCCCTCGATCCCACCCTGGGACAGGCCCAAGTGTGTGTTGTTCCCCTCCCTGTGTCCATGTGTTTTCATGTTCAGCTCCGACTTTTAAGTGAAAACATGCAGTGTTTGATTTTCTGTTCCTGAATTAGGTTGCTGAGGATAATGGCCTCCAGCTCCATCCATGTCCCTGCAAAGGACATGATCTCATTCCTTTCTATGGCTGCATAGTATTCTGTGGTGTATATGTACCACATTTTCTTTATCTAGTCTATCATTCATGGGCATTTGGGTTGATTCCATGTATTTGCTATTGTGAATAGTGCTGCAGTGTACATATGCATGCATGTATCTTTGTAATGGAATGACTTATATTCCTTTGGGTATATACTCAGTAATGGAATTGCTGGGTAAAATGGTATTTCTGGTTCTAGGTCTTTGAGGAATTGCTACACCATCTTCCACAATGGTTGAACTAATTTACACTCCCACTAACAGTGTTAAAATGTTCCTATTTCTCTGCAACCTCGCTAGCATCTGTTGTTTCTTGACTTTTTAATAATCACCATTATGACTGGCATAAGATGGTATCTCACTGTGGTTTTGATTTGCATTTCTCTAATGATCAGTGATGTTGAGCTATTTTTCATGTTTGGCTGCATGAATGTCTTCTTTTGAGAAGTGTCTGTGTCCTTTGCCTACTTTTTAATGGGATTGTTTTTTCTTGTAAATTTGTTTAAGTTACTTGTAGATTCTGGATATTAGACATTTGTCAGATGGGTAGATTGCAAAAATTTTCTCCCACTCTCTAGGTTGTCTGTTCACTCTGATGATAGTTTCTTTTGCTGTGCAAAAGCTCTTTAGTTTAATTAGATCCCATTTGTCAATTTTGGCTTTTGTTGTAGTTGCTTTTGGCAATTTCATCATGAAATCTTTGCCCATGCCTATGTCCTGAATGGTATTGCTGAGGTTTTCTTCTAAGGTTTTTATAATTTGGGATTTTACATTTAAGTCTTTAATCCATCTTGAATTAATTTTCATATAAGGTGTAAGAAAGGGGACCAGTTTCAATTTTCTGCATATGGCTAGCCAGTTCTCTCAACACCATTTATTAAACAGGGAATCCTTTCCCCATTGTTTGTTTTTGTCAGGTTTGACAAAAATCAGATTGTTGTAGATGTATAGTCCTATTTCTGAGTTCTCTATTCTGTTCCATCAGTCTATGTGTCTGTTTTTGTACCAATACCATGCTGTTTTGGTTACTATAGCCTTGTAGTATACTTTGAAGTCAGGTAGCATGACTGTCTTGGCTGTATGGGCTCTTATTTGGTTCCATATGAATTTTAAAGTAGTTTCTTCAAATTCTTCGAAGAATGTCAATGGTAGTTTAATGGGAACAGCATCGAATCTATAAATACTTTGGGCAATATAGCCAGTTTCACAATGTTGATTCTTCCTATTCATGAGCATGGAATATTTTTCCATTTGTTTGTGTCCTCTCTAATTTCCTCGAGCAGTGGTTTGTAGTTCTCCTTGAAGAGGTCTTTCACTTCCCTTGTTAACTGTATTCCCAAGTATTTTATTCCTTTTCCAGCAATTTTGAATGGGGGTTCATTCATGATTTGGCTCTCTGCTTGCCTGTTGTTGGTGTACAGAAATCCTTGGGAATTTTGCATATTGATTTTGTATCCTCAGACTTTGCTGAAGTTGCTTATCAGCTGAAGAAGCTTTTGGGCTGAGATGATGGGGTTTTCTGTCATGTCATCTGCACACAAGACACAATTTGACTTTCTCTCTTCCTATTTGAATACTCTTTATTTCTTTCTCTTGCCTGAGTGCCCTAGTCAGAACGTTTAATATTATGTTGAATAGGAGTGGTGGGAGAGGTCATGCTTGTCTTGTGCCAGTTTTCAAGGGGAATGCGTCCAGCTTTGCCCATTCATTTTGATATTGGCTGTGGGTTTTTCATGTATCACTCTTATTATTTTGAGGCATGTTCCTTCGTTACCTATTTTAATGAAAGCTTTTAACATGAAGGGATGTTGAATTTTATCAAGGCCTTTTCAGCCTCTATCAAGATAATCATGTGGTTCTTGTCTTTGGATCTGTTTATGTGATAAATTAGGTTTATTGATTTGGGTATGTTGAACCAGCCGCAATTGCATTCCAGGGATGAAGTCAATTTATTGGTGGCAGATAAGTTTTTGATGTGCTGGTAGATTCGTTTTGCCAGTATTTTATTAAGAATTTTTGCATCAATGTTCATTAGGGATATTGGCATGAAGTTTTCTATTTTTGTTGTATCTCTACCAAGTTTGTTATCAGGATGATGCTGGCCTCATAGAATGAATTAGGGAGGAGTGCATCCATTTCAATTGTTTGGAATAATTTCAGAAGAAAAGGTATCAGCTCCTTTTTGTACTTCTGGTAGAATTCAGTTGTAAATCCATCTGGTCCTGGGCATTTTTTGGTTGCTAGACAATTGACGACTGCCTCAATTTCAGAACTTGTTATTGGTCTATTCAGGGATTCAACTTCTATCTGGCTCAGTCTTGGGAGGGTGTGTGTGTCCATGAATTTATCCATTTCTTCTAGATTTTCTAGTTTATTTGCATAGAGGTGTTTATAGTATTCTCTGAAGGTTGTTTGTATTTCTGTGGGGTCAGTGGTGATATCCCTTTATCACTTTTTATTGTGTCTATCTGATTCTTCTCTCTTTTCTTCTTCATTAGTCTAGGAGCAGTCTATATATTTTATTAATTTTTTCAGGAAACTAGCTCCTGGATTCATCCATTTTTTTGAAGGGTTTTTCATGTCTTTTTCTCCTTCAGTTACACTCTGAGCTTGTTTATTTATTGTCTTCTGCTAGCTTTGGGGTTTGTTTGCTCTTGGTTTTCTAGTTCTTTTAGTTGTAATGGTAGGGTATCGATTTGAGATTTTTCTGGCTTTTCAATGTGGGCGTTCAGTGCTATAAATTTCCTTCTTACCACTACTTTAGCGGTGTCTCAGAGATTCGGGTACATTGTCTCTGTTCTCATTAATTTCAAAGAACTTCTTGTTTTCTGCCTTAATTTCATTATTTACCCAGAAGTCATTGAGGAGTATGTTGTTCAATTTCCATGTAGTTGTGTGGTCTTTGAGTTTCTTTTTTTATTTTATTTTATTATTATTATACTTAAATTTTAGGGTACATGTGCACAATGTGCAGGTTTGTTACATATGTATACATGTGCCATGTTGGTGTGCTGCACCCATTAACTCGTCATTTAGCATTAGGTATATCTCCTAATGCTTCCCTCCCCCCTCCCCCCACCCCACAACACTCCCCAGAGTGTGATGTTCCCCTTCCTGTGTCCATGTGTTCTCATTGTTCAATTCCCACCTATGAATGAGAACATGCGGTGTTTCGTTTTTTGTCCTTGCGATAGGTTGCGGAGAATGATGGTTTCCAGTTTCATCCATGTCCCTACAAAGGACATGAACTCTTCATTTTTTATGGCTGCATAGTATTCCATGATGTATATGTGCCACATTTTCTTAATCCAGTCTATCGTTGTTGGACATTTGGGTTGGTTCCAAGTCTTTGCTATTGTGAATAGTGCTGCAATAAACACATGTGTGCATGTGTCTTTATAGCAGCATGACTTATAATCCTTTGGGTATATACCCAGTAATGGCATGGCTGGGTCAAATGGTATTTCTAGTTCTAGATCCCTGAGGAATCACCACACTGACTTCCACAATGGCTGAACTAGTTTACAGTCCCACCAACAGTGTAAAAGTGTTCCTATTTCTCCACATCCTCTCCAGCACCTGTTGTTTCCTGACTTTTTAATGATTGCCATTCTAACTGGTGTGAGATAGTATCTCATTGTGGTTTTGATTTGCATTTCTCTGATGGCCAGTGATGATGAGCATTTTTTCATGTGTCTTTTGTCTGCATAAATATCTTCTTTTGAGAAGTGTCTGCTCATATCCTTCACCCACTTGTTGATGAGGTTGTTTGTTTTTTTCTTGTAAATTTGTTTGAGTTCATTGTAGATTCTGGATATTAGCCCTTTGTCAGATGAGTAGGTTGTGAAAATTTTCTCCCATTTTGTAGGTTGCCTGTTCACTCTGATGGTAGTTTCTTTTGCTGTGCAGAAGCTCTTTAGTTTAATTAGATCCCGTTTGTCAATTTTGGCTTTTGTTGCCATTGCTTTTGGTGTTTTAGACATGAAGTCCTTGCCCATGCCTATGTCCTGAATGGTATTGTCTAGGTTTTCTTCTAGAGTTTTTATGGTTTTAGGTCTAACATTTAAGTCTTTAATCCATCTTGAATTAATTTTTGTATAAGGTTTAAGGAAGGGATTCAGTTTCAGCTTTCTACATATAGCTAGCCAGTTTTCCCAGCACCATTTATTAAATGGGGAAACCTTTCCCAATTGCTTGTTTTTCTCAGGTTTGTCAAAGACCAGATGGTTGTAGATATGCGGCATTATTTCTGAGGGCTCTGTTCTGTTCCATTGATCTATATCTCTGTTTTGATACCAGTACCATGCTGTTTTGGTTACTGTAGCCTTGTAGTATAGTTTGAAGTCAGGTAGCGTGATGCCTCCAGCTTTGTTCTTTTGGCTTAGGATTGACTTGGTGATGCGGGCTCTTTTTTGGTTCCATATGAACTTTAAAGTAGTTTTTTCCAATTCTGTGAAGAAAGTCGTTGATAGCTTGAAGCGGATGGCATTGAATCTATAAATTACCTTGGGCAGTATGGCCATTTTCATGATATTGATTCTTCCTACCCATGAGCGTGGAATGTTCTTCCATTTGTTTGAATCCTCTTTTATTTCATTGAGCAGTGGTTTATAGTTCTCCTTGAAGAGGTCCTTCATGTCCCTTGTAAGTTGGATTCCTAGGTACTTTATTCGCTTTGAAGCAATTGTGAATGGGAGTTCACTCAGGATTTGGCTCTCTGATTGTCCGTTATTGGTGTATAGGAATGCTTGTGATTTTTGTACATTGATTTTGTATTCTGAGACTTTGCCAAAGTTGCTTATCAGCTTAAGGAGATTTTGGGCTGAGACAATGGGGTTTTCTAGATATACAATCATGTCGTCTGCAAACAGGGACAATTTGACTTCCTCTTTTCCTAATTGAATACCCTTTATTTCCTTCTTCTGCCTAATTACCCTGGCCAGAACTTCCAACACTATGTTGAACAGGAGTGGTGAGAGAGGGCATCCCTGTCTTGTGCCAGTTTTCAAAGGGAATGCTTCCAGTTTTTGTCCATTCAGTATGATATTGGCTGTGGGTTTGTCATAGATAGCTCTTATTATTTTGAGATAAGTCCCATCAATACCTAATTTATTGAGAGTTTTTAGCATGAAGTGTTGTTGAATTTTGTCAAAGGCCTTTTCTGCATCTATTGAGATAATCATGTGTTTTTTGTCTCCGGTTCTGTTTATATGCTGTATTACATTTATTGATTTGCGTATGTTGAACCAGCCTTGCATCCCAGGGATGAAGTCCACTGGATCATGGTGGATAAGCTTTTTGATGTGCTGCTGTATTCGGTTTGCCAGTATTTTACTGAGGACTTTTGCATCAATGTTCATCAAGGATATTGGTCTAAAATTCTCTTTTTTGGTTGTGTCTCTGCCAGGCTTTGGTATCAGGATGATGCTGGCCTCATAAAATGAGTTAGGGAGGATTCCCTCTTTTTCTATTGATTGCAATAGCTTCAGAAGGAATGGTACCAGCTCCTCCTTGTACCTCTGGTAGAATTCGGCTGTGAATCCATCCGGTCCTGGACTTTTTTTGGTTGGTAAGCTATTGATTATTGCCACAATTTCAGAGCCTGTTATTGGTCTATTCAGAGAGTCAACTTCTTCCTGGTTTAGTTTTGGGAGGGTGTATGTATCGAGGAATTTCTCCATTTCTTCTAGATTTTCTAGTTTATTTGCATAGAGGTGTTTGTAGTATTCTCTGATGGTAGTTTGTGTTTCTGTGGAATTCGTGATGATATCCCCTTTATCATTTTTGTTGCGTCTATTTGATTCTTCTCTCTTTTCTTCCTTATTAGTCTTGGTAGCAGTCTATCGATTTTGTTGATCTTTTCAAAAAACCAGCTCCTGGATTCATTAATTTTTTGAAGGGTTTTTTGTGTCTCTATCTCCTTCAGTTCTGCTCTGATTTTAGTTGTTTCTTGCCTTCTGCTATCTTTTGAATGTGTTTGATCTTGCTTTTCTAGTTCCTTTAATTGTGATGTTAGGGTGTCAATTTTGGATCTTTCCTGCTTTCTCTTGTGGGCATTTAGTGCTATAAATTTCCCTCTACACACTGCTTTGAATGTCTCCCAGAGATTCTAGTATGTTGTATCTTTGTTCTCATTGGTTTCAAAGAACATCTTTATTTCTGCCTTCATTTCGTTATGTACCCAGCAGTCATTCAGGAGCAGGTTGTTCAGTTTCCATGTAGTTGAGCGGTTTTGAGTGAGATTCTTAGTCCTGAGTGCTAGTTTGATTATACTGTGGTCTGAGAGACAGTTTGTTATAATTTCTGTTCTTTTACATTTCCTGAGGAGTGCTTTAGTTCCAACTATGTGGTCAATTTTGGAACAGGTGTGGTGTGGTGCTGAAAAAAATGTATATTCTGTTGATTTGGGGTGGAGAGTTCTGTAGATGTCTATTAGGTCCGCTTGGTGCAGAGCTGAGTTCAATTCCTGGGTATCCTTGTTAACTTTCTGTCTCATTGATCTGTCGAATGTTGAGAGTGGGGTGTTAAAGTCTCCCATTATTATTGCATGGGAGTCTAAGTCTCTTTGTAGGTCACTCAGGGCTTGCTTTATGAATCTGGGTGCTCCTGTATTGGGTGCATATATATTTAGGATAGTTAGCTCTTCTCGTTGAATTGATCCCTTTACCATTATGTAATGGCCTTCTTTGTCTCTTTTGATCTTTGTTGGTTTAAAATCTGTTTTATCAGAGACTAGGATTGCAACCCCTGCCTTTTTTTGTTTTCCATTTGCTTGGTAGATCTTCCTCCATCCCTTTATTTTGAGCCTATGTGTGTCTCTGCAGGTGAGATGGGTTTCCTGAATACAGCACACTGATGGGTCTTGACTCTTTATCCAATTTGCCAGTCTGTGTCTTTTAATTGGAGCATTTAGCCCATTTATGTTTAAGGTTAACACTGTTATGTATGTATTTGGTCCTGTCATTATGATGTTAGCTGGTTATTTTGCTCGTTAGTTGATAAAGTTTTTCCTAGCCTTGATGGTCTTTACATTTTGGCATGTTTTTGCAGTGGCTGGTACCAATTGTTCCTTTCCATATTTGGTGCTTCCTTCAGGAACTCTTTTAGGGCAGGCCTGGTGGTAACAAAATCTCTCAGCATTTGCTTGTCCGTCAAGTATTTTATTTCTCCTTTACTTATGAATCTTAGTTTGGCTGGACATGAAATTCTGGGTTGAAAATTCTTTTCTTTAAGAATGTTGAATATTGGCCCCCACTCTCTTCTGGCTTGTAGAGTTTCTGCCGAGAGATCCGCTGTTAGTCTCATGGGCTTCCCTTTGTGGGTAACCCGACCTTTCTCTCTGGCTGCCCTTAACATTTTTTCCTTCATTTCAACTTTGGCATATCTGACAGTTATTTGTCTTGGAGTTGCTCTTCTTGAGGAGTATCTTTGTGGCGTTCTCTATATTTCCTGAATGTGAATGTTGGCCTGCCTTGCTGGATTGGGGAAGTTCTCCTGGATAATATCCGCAGAGTGTTTTCCAGCTTGATTCCATTCTCCCCGTCACTTTCAGGTACACCAATCAGACGTAGATTTGGTCTTTTCACATAGTCCCATATTTCTTGGAGGCTTTGTTCGTTTCTTTTTATTCTTTTTTCTCTAAACTTCCCTTCTCACTTCATTTCATTCATTTCGTCTTCCATTACTGATACCCTTTCTTCCAGTTGATCACATTGGCTCCTGAGGCTTCTGCATTCTTCACATAGTTCTCAAGCCTTGGCTTTCAGCTCCATCAGCTCCTTTAAGGACTTCTCTGCATTGGTTATTCTAGTTATCCATTCATCTAATTTTTTTTCACAGTTTTAAGCTTCTTTGCCATTGGTTTGAATTTCCTCCTGTAGCTCAGAGTAGTTTGATCGTCTGAAGCCTTCTTCTCTCAGCTCGTCAAAGTCATTCTCCATCCAGCTTTGTTCCATTGCTGGTGAGTAGCTGCATTCCCTTGGAGGAGGAGAGGTGCTCTGCTTTTTAGAGTTTCCACTTTTTCTGCTCTTTTTTTTCCCCATCTTGTGGTTTTATCTACTTTTTGTCTTTGATGATGGTGACATACAGAAGGGTTTTTTGTGTGGATGTCCTTTCTGTTTGTTAGTTTTCCTTCTAACAGACAGAACTCTCAGCTGCAGGTCTGTTGGAGTTTGCTAGAGGTCCACTCCAGACCCTGTTTGCCTGGGTATCAGCAGCGGTGGCTGCCGAACAGCGGTGGCTGTAGAACAGTGGATCTTGGTGAACTGCAAATGCTGCTGCCTGATTGTTCCTCTGGAAGTTTTCTGTCAGAGTACGCGGCCGTGTAAGGTGTCAGTCTGCCCCTACTGTGGGGTGCCTCCCAGTTAGGCTGCTTGGGGGTCAAGGACCCACTTGAGGAGGCAGTCTGCCTGTTCTCAGATCTCCAGCTGCGTGCTGGGAGAACCACTACTCTCTTCAAAGCTGTCAGACAGGGATATTTAAGTCTGCAGAGGTTACTGCTGTCTTTTTGTTTGTCTGTGCCCTGCCCCCAGAGGTGGAGCCTACAGAGGCAGGCAGGCCTCCTTGAGCTGTGGTGGGCTCCACCCAGTTCGAGCTTCCTGGCTGCTTTGTTTACCTAATCAAGCCTGGGCAATGGCAGGCACCCCCTCCCCCAGTCTTGCTGCCACCTTGCAGTTTGATCTCAGACTGCTGTGCTAGCAATCAGCAAGACTCCGTGGGTGTAGGACCCCCCCAGCCATGTGCGGGATATAATCTCCTGGTGTGCCGTTTTTTAAGCCCATTGCAAAAGCACAGTATTAGGGTGGGAGTGACCTGATTTTCCAGGTGCTGCCTGTCACCCCTTTCTTTGACTAGGAAAGGGAACTCCCTGACCCCTTGCACTTCCTGGGTGAGGCAATGCCTCGCCCTGCTTCAGCTCATGCAGGATGCGTGGCACCCACTGTCCTGCACCCACTCTCTGGCACTCCCTAGTGAGATGAACCCGGTACCTCAGATGGAAATGCAGAAATCACCCATCTTCTGCGTCGCTCATGCTGGGAGCTGTAGACCAGAGCTGTTGCTATTCGGCCATCTTTGATTGAGTTTCTTAATCTTGAGTTTTAATTTGATTGTGCTGTTGTCTGAGAGACTGTTTGTTATGATTTTAATTCTTTTGAATTTGCTGAGGGTGATTTACTTCCAATTATGTGATTAATTTTAGAGTAAGTGTCATGTGGTGATGAGAAGAATGTATATGCTGTTGTTTTGGGGTGGAGAGTTCTGTAGATATTTATCAGGTTCACTTATCCAGAGCTGAGTTCAAGTCCTGAATATCGTTGTTGATTTTCTGTCTCAATGATCTAATATTGACAGTGGGGTGTTAATGTCTCCCACTATTATTTTGTGGGAGTGTAAGTCTCTTTGTAGGTCTATAAGAACTTGTTTTATGAATCTGGGTGCTCCTGTATTGGGTGCATTTATAATTAGAATAGTTATTTCTTCTTGTTGAATTGACCCCTTTGCCATTATGTAATGCCCTTCTTTGTCTTTTTTCATTTTTGTTGGTTTAAAGTCAGTTTTGTCAGAAACTAGAATTGCAACCCCTGCTTTTTTCCATTTGCTTAGTAAATTTTCCTTCATCCTTTTGAATCTATGCTTTGCACGTGAGATGGATCTCTTTAATACAGCACACTGTTGGATCTTGACTCTTTATCCAGCTTGCCATTCTATATCCTTTAATTTGGGCATTTGGCCCATTTACATTTAAGGTTAGTATTGTTCTGTGTGAGTTTGATCCTGAAATAATCTTAGCTGGCTGGTTATTTTGAAGACTTGATGTAGTTGTTTCATAGTATCACTGATCTGTGTACTTCAGTGTGTTTTTGTAGTAACTGGTAATATTTCTTTTTTTTAATATTTAGTGTCTCCTTCAGGAGCTCTTGCAAGGCAGTTCTGTTGGCGATGAATTCCTTCAGCATTTGCTTGTCAGAAAAAGACTTTACTTCTCCTTCACTCATGAAACTTAGTTTGGCCAAATATGAAATCCTAGATTGAAAATTCTTTTCTTTAGGAATGTTGAATTTTGGCCCCAATCTCTTCGGGCTTGCAGGGTTTGTGCTGAGAGGTTTTCTGTTAGTCTGATGGACTTCTATTTATAGATGACCTGGCCTTTTCCCTGGTTCCCCTAACATTTTTTCCTTCATTTTGATCTTAAGATAATCTGATCATTATGTGTCTTTGGCTTGTTCTTCTCATGGAGTATCTTACTGGGGTTCTCTGGGTTTCCTTAATTTGAATGTTGGCCTGTGCTGCTAGGTTGGGGAACTTCTCCTGGATGATGTCCTGAAATGTGTTTTCCAACTTGGTTCCATTCTCCCTGTCTCTTTCAGGTATCCCTATCAGTCATAGGCTTGGTCTTTTAACATAATCCCATAGTTCTCAGAGGTTTTGTTGGTTCCTTTTCATTCTTTTTTCTCTAAGCTTGTCTACTTGCCTTATTTCATCAAAATAGTCTTCAAGCTCTGATATCCTTTCTTTTGTGTGGTCTATTCAGCTCTTAATACTTGTGTTTGCATTCTGAAGTTCTCATGTGTTTTTCAACTCCATCAGATCACTTATGTTCCTCTCTAAACTGGTTATTCTGGTTAACATCTCCTGTAATGCTTTATCATGGTTCTTAGCTTCTTTGCAATTAGTTAGAACATGGTCCTTTAGCTCAGTGAATTTCGTTATTACCCATGTTCTGAAGCCTACTTCTGTCAGTTTGTCCATCTCAGCCTCATCCCAGTTCTGTGCCCTTGCTGAGACATGTTGCAATCATTCGGAGAAGAGGCACTCTGGCTTTTTGAGTTTTCAGCATTTTTGCATTGATTCTTTCTCAACTTCATGGGTTTATCTACCTTTGACCTTTGAGGTTACTGACCTTTGGATGGGGTTTTGTGGGGTCTTTTTTGCTGATGTTGTTGTCATTGTTTCTTTCTGTTTGTTTTTCTTTTAGAAGTCAGGCTTCTCTTCCTTAGGGCTGCTGTGGTTTGCTGGGAGTTCACTCCAGACCCTATTTACCTGGGTCCCTTCTCCTCCTGGAGGTATTGCCAACTGAGGCTGCAGACCAGCCAAGATGGCAGCCTGCTCCTTTCTGTGGGAGCTCTGTCCCAGAGGGGCACCAACCTGATGCTGGCTGGAATGCTCCTGTATGAGATGTCTGGAAACTCCTGTTGGGAGGTCTCATCCAGTCAGAAGGAGCGGGATCAGGGACCCGCTTAAATAAGCAGTCTGTCTGCCCCTTAGTGAAGCAAG
Organism: Pan paniscus; assembly: GCF_029289425.2. Classification (NCBI taxonomy): domain Eukaryota; kingdom Metazoa; phylum Chordata; class Mammalia; order Primates; family Hominidae; genus Pan; species Pan paniscus. The sequence goes on along the minus strand of NC_073272.2, from coordinate 56,666,853 downwards.
TATGCTGTGCTTGGGGGAATCCCCCTTGTCCAGGCTGCCCTGACTCTTCAGAGTCAGCCAGCAGAAAAAATTAAGACCACTGATCCATGATATTGCAGCCTCCCCTCCTCCTAAGGGTCCCTCTCAGGGATATCAGCTTTCTGTCCATAAACTCCTGGCTGGGGTTGCTGGAATTCCCACAGGGAGGCCCTGCCCAATAAGAAGGAGTGGATCAGGGTCTCGCTTAAAGAAGCAGTCTGGCCACAAACTGACCCAACCACTGTGCTATGCTGTGGGGAATTGCTCCTGGTCCAAACTGCCCAGTCTCACCGGCCCTGGCAGCAGGGGAAAACGGCTGACTGGAGCCACAGTGATGGTGGCCGCCCCTCCCCACTGGGAACTCAGTCTTCTTAGGCAGTTTCCAGCCTGCTGCACTGGTCGGTGGGAATTCCAAACCCGTGAGTTTTAGCTTGTGGAGTTCCATGGGAATTAGGCTGCTTGGCTTCCTCATAGGAATGGACTGATTTCCTGCCTCACTGGAGTTCCCAGAGCCAGAGTTTGCAAATACTTATGTATCTCAATGCTTGCTCGAGTGGCTGCCCACCCAACCACCACCTTGCACCTCCACAGCTCTGCACTTGGGCCCCAAGGCCCTGGTGGCATGTGCTCATGAGGGGACCTCCTGATCTGTGGGTTCCAAGGATCCATGGAAAAAGCATTGTTTTAAGGGAGGGGTAGCACAATCCTTCACCACCACCATTGGCCAGGGAAGGGAGATCCCTTTGCTCTGTTCAGCTCCTAGATAGGCCCTTGCTCCACCCTGCTTTTCCTCACTCTTTGTAGACTGCAACAACCACCTAGGCAGTCCCATTGAGAGAACCTTGGTACCTCAATTGAAGATGCAGAATTCACTCACCGTTTTTATTGTTCTTGGTGGGAGCCACAGAGCAGAGCTGATTCTCTTTGGCCATCTTTGCTGCTCCCCCTTCCAGATGATTTCTTATTGCTCATTAACATCTTTTTCTTTCTGATTGAAGTACTCTGTTTAGCATTTCTTGTAGGACATGTCTGGTGTTAATAAAAATCTCTCAGCTTTTGTTTGCCTGGGAAAGTATTTTGTCTTCATGTTTGAAGGATATTTTCACCAGATATACTATTCTAGGGTAAAAGTTTTTCCTTTACCACTTTAAATACGTCATGTCACTCTCTCCTGGCCTGTAAGGTTTCCACTGAAAAGTCTGCTGCCAGACATATTGGAGCTCCATTGTATGTTATTTGTTTATTTTCTCTTCCTGCTTTTAGGATCCTTTCTTTGTCCTTGACCTTGGAGAGTTTGATTATTAAATGCCTTGAGGTAATATTCTTTGGGTAAATCTGCCTGGTGTTCTATAACCTTCTTGTATTTGGATATTGATACCTTTCTCTACTTTTGGGAAGTTCTTTGTTATTATCCCTTTCACTAAACTTTCTACCTCATCTCTTTCTCTACCTCTTCTTTAAGGCCAATAACTCTTAGTTTTGCCCTTTGAGGCTATTTTTAAAATCCTGTAGTTGTGCTTCATTCTTTTTTGTTCTTTTTTCTTGTCTCATCTAACTGTGTATTTTCAAATAGCCTGTCTTCAAGCTCACTAATTCTTCTGCTTGAGCCATTCTGCTATTAAAGGACTCTGATGCATTCTTCTGTATGTCAATTGCATTTTTCAGCTTGAGTATTTCTGCTTGATTCTTTTTAATTATTTCAATCTCTTTGTTAAATTTATCCGATAGAATTCTGAATTCCTTCTTTGTGTTTTCTTGAATTTCTTTTTTTCTCAACACAACTATTTCGAATTCTGTGTCTGAAAGGTCACATGTTTCTATTTCTCTAAAATTGGTCTTTGTTGCCTTATTTAGTTTATTTGGTGAGGTCACGTTTTCCTGGATGGCGTTGATGCTAGCAGATGTTCTTCTGTGTCTGGGCATTGAAGAGTTAGGTATTTATTGTAGCGTTCACTGTCTGGGCTTGTTTGCAACCATCCTTCTTGGGAAGGCTTTCCAGATATTCAAAAGTACTTGGGTGTTGTGATCAGCTAGCACCCTTTGAGGATGCCCTGCAGACCTGACTAGAATTTCCCAAAAGTGTTCCCTAGGATCTTCAGGCTTTTTATTCTTCCAGAATGTCATTGAACTTTTAATAAGAACTTCCTTCTAAAAATTTATTTACTTACTTTTAATTAACACATAATAATTGCACATATTATGGGGTACATAGTGATGTTTTGACACATACAATATATAATAATCAGATGAACATCGTATATTCATCATAAATATTTATCATTTCTTTATGCTGGGAACATTCAATATCCTCTATCTATCTGAAAACATATAATATACCATTGTTAACTATAGTCATCTTACAGTGCCATAAAACACTAGAACTAACTGAAATGTTATGTTCTTTAACAAATCTTTCTCTATCCCCACCTTTTTCCTACTCTTTCCAGCCTCTAATAACTTCTGTTCTGCTTTTTACTTCTATGAGAGGAACTTATTTTAGCCTCCACATGTGAGTGAGATCATGTGATCTCTGTACTCTGTGCCAGGCTCTTTGAATCAGACACATTTCTGGCCCTTAAGGAAAAATCAACAGAGTGAAAAGGCAACTTATGGAATGGGAAAAAATATTTGCAAATCATTTATCTGATAAAAGGTTAATATCTGAAGTGTATGAAGACTTCATACAACTCAATAGCAGAAAAACAATTTAGGAAAGGGCAAAGGACCTGAAAAGACATTTCTCAAAAGAAGACACACAAATGACAAATAAGTGTATGAGAAAATGCTCAACATCAGAAAAAATCTTCTAGACATTGGCTTAGGTAAAGAGTTCATGGCCAAGAACCAAAAAGCAAATGCAACAAAAACAAAAATAAATAGATAGGACCTAATTAAACTAAAATGCTTCTGCACAGCAAAAGAAATAATCAGCAGAGTAAACAGACAACCCACAGAATGGAAGAAAATGGTCACAAACTAAACATCTGACAAAGGACTAATATCTAGAATCTACAAGGAACTCAAATCAGCAAATAACAAACACTTGCATCAAAAAGTGGGCAAAGGACATGAATAGACAATTCTCAAAAGAAGATATACAAATAGTTATAAAACACACATAAAAATGCTCAACATCACTAATTATCAGGGAAATACAAATTAAAAACATGAGATACCACCTTACTCCTGCAAGAATGGCCATAATTAAAAAACAAAAACATAATAGATTTTGGCATGGATGTGGTGAAAAGGGAACAATTTTACACTGCTGGTGGGAATGTAAACTAGTACAACCACTATGGAAAACACTATGGAGAATCCTTAAGAACTAAAAATAGAACTACCATTTGGTACAGTAATCCTACTACTCAATATTTACCCAAAGGAAAATAAGTCTTTATGAAAAAGACAGTTGCACATGCATGTTTATAGTAGTACAATTCACAATTGCAAAAGTATGGAACCAGCCTAAATGCCCATCAATCAATGTGTAGATAAAGAAAAATGTGGTATATCTATACCATGGAATACTACTCAGCTATAAAATGGAATGAAATAATGAAATTCACAGCAACTTCGATGGAGTTAGAGACCTTTATTCTAAGTGAAGTAACTCAGTAATGGAAAACCAAATATCTTATGTTCTCACTTATAAGTGGGAGCTACACTATGAAGACACAAAGGCATAAGAATGATATAATGGACTCTGGGGGCTCGGAGGGTGAAAGGTAGGAGAGGGTAAGGGATAAAAGACTACACATTGGGCACAGTGTACACTGCCCAGGCGATTGGTACACCAACATCTCAGAAATCACCACTAAGGGGAAACCCCTGTAACCAAAAACCACCTGTTCCTGAAAAGCTATTGACCTATATTTAAAAAAAAAAATACAGCAGACCAACAGCTAGTATCATACTGAATGGGGAAAAACTGAAACCTGAAGTCGTTTCCTCTAATATCTAGAACATGATGAGAATGCCCACTGTCACCACTGTTATTCAACATAGTACTGGAAGTACTAGCTAGAGCGATCTGACAGAAGAAGCATACAAAGGATATGCAAATTGAAAAGGAAGAAGTCAAATTATCTTTGTTTGCTGATAATATGAACTTATATTTGGAAAAACCTAAAGACTCCACAAGGAAACTATTAGAACTGATAAACAAATTCAGTAAAGTTGCATGATACAGAATAAACATACAAAAATCAGTAGCATTACTATATGCCAACAGTGAAAAATGTGAAAAAGAAATTTTAAAAAGTATTTCCACTTACAGTAGCCACACGTAAAATTAAATATCTAGGAATTAACCAAAAAAGTGAAAGATCTCTATAGTGAAAATTATAAAACACTGTTGAAGGAAATTGAAGAGGATATCAAAAAATGAAAAAAATATATTTTATGTACATGTATCAGGAGAATCAATATTGTTAAAAATGTCCATACTAACCAAAGCAATCTACAGATTCAATGCAATCCCTAGCAAAATACCAATGACATTCTTCAAAGAAATAGAAAAAACAATTCTAAAATTTATATACAACTACAAAAGACCCAGAATAGCCAAAGCTATCCTAAGAAAAAGAACAAAACTGGAGGAATCACATTACCTGACTTCAAATTATACAACAGAGCTATAGTAACCAAAACAGCATGGTACTGGCATAAAAACACACACATAGACCAATGGAACAGAATAGGGAATCCAGAAGCAAATCCACACATCTACAGTGGAGTCATTTTCAACAAAGGTCCCAAGAACATGCACTGGGAAAAAGACAGTCTCTTCAATAAGTTGTGCTGGGAAAACTGGATATCCATATGCAGAAAAAAATATGAAACTTATACCCCTATCTTTTGCCATATATAAAAATCGAATCAAAATGGATTAAAGACTTACAACTAAGACCTTAAAGTATGAAACTATTACAGGAAAACATAAAGAAATATCTCTAGGATATTGGTCTGGACAAAGATTTACTGAGAATACCCCACAAGCACAGTAACCAAAGCAAACATGGACAAATGGGATCCCATCAAGTTAAAAAAATTTCTGCACAGTAAAGGATACAATCAATAAAGTGAGAAGACAACCCACAGAATGGGAGAAAACTAAATATTAGCAAACAACCCATCTGACAAGGGATTAATAACCATAATATACAAGGAACTCAAACAACTTTATGGGAAAACATCTAATAATCCAACCAAAAATGATTTGACTAGATATTTTTTAAAAGAAGACATACAAATGGCAAATAGGCACATGAAAAGGTGCTCGACATCATTGATCATCAGAGAAATGCAAATAAAAAGTACAATGAGTTATCATCTCACCCCACTTAAAATGGCTAATATCCAAAAGACAGGCAATAACAAATACTGGCAAGAATGTGAAGAAAAGGGAACCCTTATACACTGTTAGTGGGAATATACACTGGTACAAGTACTATGGAGAAGAGTTTGGAGGTTCCTCAAAAAAGTAAAAATAAGCCAGGTGCGGTGGCTCACACCTGTAATCCCAGCACTTCGGGATGCTGAGGCAGGTGGATCACAAGGTCAGGAGTTCAAGATCAGCCTGGCCAAGATGGTGAAACCCTGTCTCTACTAAAAATACAAAAAAATTAGCTGGGTGTGGTGGTGGGCACCTGAAATCCCAGCTACTTAGGAAGCTGAGGCAGAGAATTGCTTAAACCCAGGAGGCGGAGGGTGCAGTGAGCCAAGATCATGCCACTGCACTCCAGCCTAGGAGACAGAGTGAAACTCCGTCAAAAAACAAACAAACAACAGCAACAACAAAAAAAAAAACACTAAAAATGGAGCTACCATATGATCTAGCAATCCCACTGCTGGAAATATACCCAAAAGAAAGGAAACCAGTACATGGAAGGGATAGCTATACTTCCATGTTTGTTGCAGCATTGTTCACAATAGCTAAGATTTGGAAGTAATCTGTGTCCATCAACAGATAAATGGATTAAAAAATGTGGCCATCCAGGCAAGATGACTAAATAGGAATAGCTCTGGTCTGCAGCTCCCAGCAAGATCAATGGACCAACGCACAAGGCGGGTGATTTCTGCATTCCCTACTGAGGTACCCAGCTCATCTCATTGGGACTGGTTAGACAATGGGTGCAGCCCAGCCCATGGAGGGCAAGCAGAATCAGGGTGGGGCATTGCCTCACCTGGGAAACACAAGGGGTCAGGGAACTCCCTCCCCTAGCCAAGGGAAGCCACGAGGGACTGTGCTGTGAGGGACAGAGCTATCCGGCCCAGATACTATGCTTTTCCCACTGTCTTCACAACCCACAGACCAGGAGATTCCCTCGGGTGCCTACACCACCAGGGCCCTGGGTTTCAAGCACAAAGCTGGGCAGCCATTTGGGCAGACACTGAGCTAGCTGCAGGAGTTTTTTTTTTGTACCCCAGTGGTGCCTGGAACACCAGCGAGACAGAACCCTTCACTCGCCTAGAAAGGGGGCTGAAGCCAGGGAGCTGAGTGGTCTTGTGCAGTGGATCCCACCCCCTACAAAGACCAACAAGCTAAGATCCACTGGCTTGAAATTCTTGCTGCCAGCACAGCAGTCTGAAGTCGACCTGGGACACTTGAGCTTGGTTGGGAGAAGGGCGTCCATCATTACTGAGGCTTCAGTAGGCGGTTTTCCCCTTACAGTGTAAACAAAGCCACCAGGAAGTTCGGACTGGGCGAAGCCCACCACAGTGGGGCGCAAATCCCCTGTAGCCAGGCTGCCTCTCTAGATTCCTCCTGTCTGGGCAGGGCATCTCTGAAAGAAAGGCAGCAGCCCCAGTCGGGGGTTTATAGATAAAACTCCCATCTCCCTGGGACAGAGCACCTGAGGGAAGGGGTGGCTGTGGGCACAGCTTCAGCAGACTTAAACGTTCCTGTCTGCCTGCTCTGAAGAGAGCAGCAGATCTCCCAGCACAGCGCTGGAGCTCTGCTGAGGGACACATGGCCTCCTCAAGTGGGTCCCTGACCCCCATGCCTCCTGACTGGGAGAGACCTCCCAGCAGGGGTCAAGAGACACCTCAAACAGGAGAGCAAACTAACACAGGAACAGAAAACCAAACACCACATGTTCTCACTCATAAGTGGGAGTTGAACAATAAGAACACATGGACAGAGGGAGGGAAACATCACACACTGGGGCCTGTCGTGGGGTGGGGGACAAGTAGAGGGAGAGCATTAGGACAAATACCCAAAGCATGTGGGGCTTAAAACCTAGATGACGGGTTGATAGGTGCAGCAAACCGCCATGGCACATGTATACCCATGTAACAAACCTGCACATTCTGCACATGTATCCCAGAACGTAAAGTATAATAAAAAAAAAAAAGAAAAACAAGAAAGAAAATCAATTAAGCTAAAAGCCATTCCTTGGAAAGATTAATAAAATTAATAAAACTCCAGCTAGAGTAATTTCCTCAAAGAAAGAAAAATCCTAGAGGTAATAAATTATCAATATCATAAATGTAATAGGGAAGGCATCTCAATAGACTTGACAGATATTAAACTATAATAAAGGGATAACACAAACACCTTTATGCCTATAAATTCAACAACTTCAATAAAATTTTAAAAATTCCTTAAAAGACACAGTATTATCAAGGCTCATAAGAAAAAATAACCTCAGAATACCCAGATCTATTAAATTATTTGAATCCATTTTTTTTAATTTCAAGTTTTATTTTAGATGCAACAGGTACATGTGCAGATTTGTTGCATGGGAATATTTCATGATGCTCAGATTTGGAGTATGGATTCTGTCACCTGGTAGTGAGCACAGTACCCAATACATACTTTTTTACATCCCACCCCACCCTTTTGTAGTCCACAGTGTCTATTGTTCCCATATTTATGACCATGTGAGTTCAATGCTTAGCTACCACTTATAGATAAGAACATGCAGTATTTGGTTTTCTGTTCTTGTGCTAATTTGCTTAGGATTATGGCCTCCAGATGCATCCATGTTGCTGTAAAGGTGGTATTTCATTCTTTTTATAGCTGCATAGTATTCCATGGTGTATATGTACCACATTTTCTTTATCCAATCTATCATTGAGGAGAACCCGGGTTGATTTCATGTCTTTGCTATTGTAAATAGTGCAGTGATGAATATATGAGTGCATGTGTTTTTTCGATATGATGATTTATTTTCTATAGGGTATATATCAAGTAATGGAATTCCTGGGTCAAATGGTAGTTCTGCTTTAAGTTCTTTGAGAAATCTTCAGACTGCTTTCCACAATGGATGGTCTAATTTACAGTCATACCAACATTGTGTAAGCATTCTTTTTCTTTCAAAACCTCACCAGCATCTGTTTGTTTTCAATTTTTTAAAAATAGCCATTCCAACTGGTGGAGATGGTATGTCATTGTGGTTTTGATTTGCATTTCTTTGATGATTAGTAATGCTGAGCATTTTTTCATGTTTGTTGGCCACTTGTGTGTCTTCTTTTGATAAGTATCTGTTCATGTCCTTTGCCCATTTTTAATGGGATTGTTTGGTTTTTGTTTGTTGATTTCTTTAAGTTCCCTATAGATTCTGGATATTGGGCCCTTGTCAGATGCATAGTTTATAAATATCTTCTCTCATTCTGTAAGTTGACTATTTGCTCTGTTGATGTTTATTTTACTGTGCAAAAGATATTTAATTAGGTCCCACTCATCTATTTTTGTTTTTTGTTGCAATTGTTTTTGGAGGCTCAGCCAAAAATTCTTTGCAAAAACCAGTGTTGAGTATTTCCTAAGTTGTCTTCCAGGATTTTTATAGTTTGAGGTCTTACATTTAAATATTTAGTCCATTTCGAGTTAATTTTTGTATATGGTGAAAGATAGAAGTACAGCTTCAATATTCTGCATATGCCTAGTCAGTTATCCAAGCACCATTTATCAAATAAGGAGTCTTTTCCCCATTGCTTGTTTTTGTCGACTTTGTCAAAGATCAAATGGTTATAGGTGTGAGGCTATTTTACTGAGTTTTCTATTGTGTTCCATTAATGTATGTGTCTGTTTTTGTACAAGTACTATGCTGTTTTGGTTACTGTCACTTTATAGTATAGTTTGAAGTCAGTATAGTGTGATGTCTCTGGTTCTGTTCTTCTTGCTTAGAACTGTTTTGACTATTCAGGCTCTTTCTTGGTGCCACATGAATTTTAGAATGGTTTTTAAAAATTCTGTGAAGAATATCATTGATAGTTTGATAGCAGTAGCATTGAACCTGCAAATTGCTTTGGGAATTAAGGCCATTTTTACAATATTGATTCTTCCAATCCATGAGCATGGAATGTTTTTCCATTTATTTGTGGAAATTCATCTCTGATTTATTTCAGCAGTGTTTTATAGTTTTCCTTGTTTAGTTGTATTCCTTGTATTAACTAACCTCCTTGGTTAGCTGTATTCCTAGGTATTTCATTTTCTTTGTGGCTATTGTTAGTGGGATTATGTTCTTGATTTCACTCTCAGCCTAGACGCTGGTGTATAGAAATGCTACTGATATGTTGTACATTGAATTTGTATTGTGAAACTTTACAAAAGTCACTTATGGATTCTAGGAGTGTTTGGCAGAGTCTTTAGGATTTTCTTGGTATAGAATTATATTGTCACTGAAGATAACTAGTTTGACTTCTTTTTCTATTCAGATGCCTTTTCTTTCTCTTTCCTGATTGCTCTGGCTGGGACTTCCAGTATTTATGTTGAATAGGAGTAGAGAGAGTACGCATCCTTGTCTTGTTCCACTTCTCAAGGGGAACATTTGAGCTTTTGCTCATTCAATATTATATTGGCTGTAGGGTTGTCATAGATTGCTCTTATTATTTTGAGACATGTTCCTTTGATGCCTAGTCTATTGATAGAATTTTTATCATGAAGTGATATTGGATTTTATCAAACCCTTTTCTGCATCTATTGAGATGATCATATGGTTTTTGTTTTTAGTTCTGTTTGTGTAGTGAATCATATTTATTAATTTGCATATGTTGAAACAGCCTTGCATTCCAGGAGTAAAGCCTACTTGATCATGGTATATTAACTTTTTGATGTGCTGCTGCATTTGATTTCCTAGTATTTTGTTGAGGATTTTTGCATCTATGCTCATGAGGGATAATGGTCTGAATTTCTCTTTTTTCATTGTGTCTCTGCAAAATTTTGGTATCAGGCTGATGCTGGCTTCATAGAATGAATTATGGAGGAAACACTCCTCCTCCTCGATTTTTTTGGAATAGTTTCAGTTGGATTGGTATCAGTTCTTCTTTGTACATCTGTTAGAATGTAACTGTCCATGTGATCCAGAGCATTTTTGGGTTGGTAGGTTCTTTATTGCTGATTTCATTTCAAGAGTCGATATTTGTCTATTTAGGGTTTCAACCTCTTTCTGTGAATCCACATTTTTTGAAGTCCCAGCAAAATAATGCCAGGCATAAGTGGCTTCTGTTAAACCCCTAAAGAAGAAATATTGACAATTCATCCAAACTCTTCAAGAAAATGGAACAGACAAAAATATTTCCTGTGATGATTAATATAGAGTGTCAAATTGATTAGACTGAAGGATGCAAAGTATTGTTCTTGGGCGTGTCTGTGAGGGTATTGCCAAAGGAGGTTAACATTTGAGTCAGTGGACTGAGAGAGCCAGACCCACCCTCAATCTGGGTGGGCACCATCTAATCAGCTGCCAGTGCAGCTAGAAAAAAAAAGCAGGCAGAAGAAGGTGGAAGGAGTGGACTTGCTGAGTCTTCCAGCCTTCATCTTTCTCCCGTGCTGAATGTTTCCTGCCCTTAAACATCAGACTTCAAGTTCTTCAGCTTTTATACTCAGATTTACACCAGTGGTTTGCCAGGGGCTCTTGGACCTTCAGCCACAGACTGAAGGCTGCACTGTTGGCTTTCCTACTTTTGAGGTTTTTGGACTCAGACTGGCTTCCTTGCTCCTCAGCTTGCAAATAGAAGGCCTATTTTGGGGTTTTACCTTGTGACTGTGTGAGTCAATACTCTTTAATAAGCTTTCCTTCACATATACACCTATCCTGTTAGTTCTGTCCCTCTAGAAAACCCTAATATACTTCCCAACTAATTTTATGAATTCATCATTACTCTGATACAAAACAATATAAAGACATTACAAATAAATGAAACTACACACCAATATTTCTTATGAATACTCACACAAAAATTCTCAAAATATTGGCTAATTGAATTCAGTAATATATTAAAAATGCAAAAGTACAATGAGGAAATGAGGTTTATATTGAAAATTCAGGGTTCCTTCACATTTGCATGTTATATGATAATCTCAGTAAATGAGAAAAAAAGCATTTGATAAGATTCAACATCCATTAATATTAAAATCTCTCAACACCTAAAATGTGAAGAAAAATATATTTTTTTAAAACTGACAATACCAAGTACTACCTAGGATACAGTGCAACTAACACTCTTACACATTGCTTGTGGGAATGTAAAATGACAGAGACACTTTGGAAAACAGTTTGGCAATTTCTAATAAACTGTCTTAGTCCATTCAGGTTGCTATAACAAAATATCATAGAGTAGATGGCTTATAAACAACAGAAACTTACTTCTCACAGTTCTAGGGACCAGAAGTTTGAGATCAGGGTTCCAGGATATTAGAGTTCTGGTCAGAGCTTTCTTCTGAGTTTCAGACAGTTGACTTCTGAACATAAACTCAGATGGTGGAAAAAGGGTAACAGAGCTCTCTAGGGTCCCTTTTATATGGGCACTAATCCCATTCATGAGGGTCCCACCCTCAATACCTAATTACCTCCCAAATATCTCATCTTTTAATACCATCCCATTGAGATTTCAACATATGAATTTGGTGGGGACACATTCAATTCATTGCATAGACTTAAATATACATTGATTATAGGATCTAGCAATCCCTCTCCTAGATATTTATTCAAAAAGGAGAAAAGTTATGTCTCCAAAAATCCCAGATAGATTGTGTTAGACCATTTTTGTTTTTGCCATAAATACTTGAGGCTGAGTTATTTATAATGAAAAGAGGTTTAATTAGCCCATAGTTCTGCAGGCTGCACAGGAAGCATGGTGCTCGCATCTGCTTCTGGGGAGGGCTCGGGAAGCTTATAATCATGTTGGAAGGCAAAGAAGGAACAGGCATATCACATGGCAAGAGGGAGCAAGAGAACAAAGTGGGGAGATCCTGGACTGTTAAATAACCAGATCTTGTGGGAACTAAATGAGTGAGAACTTGCTTATCACCAAGGGGATGGTGTTAAACCATTCATGAGGCATCTGCCCCAATGATCTAATCACCTCCCACCAGGGCCCACCTCCAACGCTGGGAATCACATTTCAACATGAGATTTAGAGGGGATAAACATCAAAACCATATCATTCCTCCTCTAGCCCCCCAAATTTCATGTCCTTCTCACATTTCAAAATATAATCATGCCTTCACAATAGTCTCCCAAAGTCTTCACTCATTCCAGCATTAACTCAAAAGTCCCAAGTACCAAGTTTCATCTGGAGATGAGTTCCTTCCACCTATGAGCCTGTGAGATAAAAAACAATTTATTTACTCCCAAGATACAATGGTGGTACCAGGCATTGGGTATACATTCCCATACCAAAATGGGGAAATGGGACAAAAAAGGGGGCTACGGGCCCCAAGTAAGTCTGAAACCCAGCAGGGCAGTCATTAAATCTCAAAGCTCCAAAATAACCTTCTTCGACTCCATGTCCAGCATCCAGGACACACTGGTGCAAGTGGTGGGCTCCCAAAGACTAATATAGCTCCACCCCTGTGGCTTGCAGGTTGCAGCCCCTGTGGCTATGTTAATGGGTTGGAGTTGAGTGCCTGCAGCTTTTTCAGGCTCAGCATGCAAACTGCTGGTAGCTCTACCATTCTGGGGTCTGGAGGGTGGCAGTCTCCTTTACAGAACTCCACTAGGCAGGGCCCTGGTGGGGACTCTGTGAGGGGAGGACTCTAACCCCGTATTTCTCCTCAGCACTACCCTAGTAGATTTCTGTGAGGGCTCTGTTTCTGTGGCAGGCTTCTGTCCAGGCAGCCAGACTTTCTTGTACATCCTCTGAAATTGAGAGGGAAGCTGTCAAGCTTCCTTCACTCTTGCATCCTGTGTACCCACAGACTTAACACCACATAGAAACCGCCAAGGCTTATGGCACTTTGTGCTCTTCAAAACAGTGGCCTGAGCAGTATCTGAGGCCCTTTTCACTGAGGCTGGAGCTGGAGCAGCCAGGATGCGGGAAGCAGTGTCCCGAAGCTGCACAGGGCAGCAGGACCCTGGGCCTGGCTGATAAATCATTCTTTCCTTCTAGGTCTCTGGGCCTGTGATGGCAGGAGCTGTCTCCAAGATCTCTGAAATGCCTTCAAGGCCTTTCACCACGGTCTTGGATATTAGCACTTGGCTCCCTTTTAGCTATGCTAACCTCTCTAGCAAGTGGCTGCTAGAGAGAACACTGGCTTGTGTTCTCTCCTGAAAAATGCTCTTTCCTCTTTTACCACAAGGCCAGGCTGTAAATTTTCCAAATTTTTATGCTCTATTTCCCTTTTAAATATAAGTTCCAACTTTAAGCCATTTATTTGCTTTTGTATCTGATCATACATTGATAGAAGCAGCCAGGCCACATATTGAACACTTGGCTGCTTAGAAATTTCTTCCACCAGATACCCTAAGTCATCACTTTTAAGTTCAAACTTCCACAAATCCCTATAGCATAGACACAATGCAGCCAAGTTTTTTGCTAGGGTGTAACAAGGGTGGCCTTTGATCCACTTCCCAATAACGTCCTCATTTTCATCTGAGACGTTATCAGCCTGGCCTTCACTGTCCATATTTCTATCAGCATTTTGGTCACAACCACTTAACGAATCTCTAAGAAGTTCTGAATGTTCCCTTGTCCTCCTGTCTTCTTCTGAGACCTACAAACACTTCCAACCTCTGCCCATTATCCAGTTCCAAAGCCACTTCTACATTTTCAGTTATCTTTATAGCAATGCCCCACTCCTCCCCAATTTTCTGTGTTAGGCCATTTTTACATTACTATAAAGAAATGCCTGAGGCTGGGTAATTTATAAAGGAAGGAGGTTTAATTGGCCCATGGTTCTGCAGGCTATACAGAAAGCCTGGCACCCACATCTGCTTCTAGGGAGGTCTCGGGAAGCTTACAACCATGGCAGAAGGCAAAGAGGGAGCAGGCATAACACATGGTAAGCAGCATCAATAGAGTGAAAGGGATGTCCCAGACTTTTAAACAATCATATCTCATGTGAACTGAACAAGAACTCACTTATCACCAAGGGGATGGTGCTAAACAATTCAGGAGGGATCTGCCTCCATGATCCAATCACCTCCCATCATAGCCCATCTCCAACACTGGGAATCACATTTCAACATGAGATTTGGAGGAGACAAATATTCAAACCACATTATAGATCTTTACAGTGGTTTTATCTCCAAGAAAGGAAAACAAATAAAATGTCCTTCAATTTGTCCTTTAATCAAACAGTGTTAAATCCATACAGAGAAATACTATTTATCAATAAAGGGGAACAAAGTACCGATAGACAGCATGAATGAATCTCATGCTGGATAGTGAAAAGTAAAAGAAAGAAAAGTAAAAGAAGCCAGACGTGAAAAATTAAATACTCTATGATTTTATTTATATGAAATTCTACAAAAGGCCAAACTATAGTTTTGGAGAACAGATCAGTGGTTGCCAGTAGATAGAGACAGAGAAAGAAGTTGACTAAAAAAGGGCAGAAGACAACATTTTGGAATGATAGAACTATCCTAGAGCTTGATCGTGGTAGTACTTATATACTGCATGCATTTGTCAAAACTCAAACTGTAGAACTAAAGAGTGAATTTTTCTGTAATTGAATTATGCCTCAATACTAAAAATAATGTCATATACTAAACTGAGGCACTACAAAGTAATTCAGATGTGACCCAGCTAATTGAACTATTGCACATCAAAGCATCTCATGCCAGCAAATCCAAGGTATGCTTGGAGCCACACAGTCTTTTTTCTGGAACAGCTAAGAGTGTTGGATGATATGTTCAGGAAGACAGCATACCTCAATTGGGTTACCTTGGAGGGACAGGCTTCAGTCTTCAAAGCTGAGAAGTCATTGGTAAAGGTTTGGCTTAAGAACTGTTGAATTAAGTGAAAAAAGCAGCGGTGGAAAATTAAGCAATGGCTGTTACCAGTACCACCAAGGCAGACTTTTTGTGAAGGAGTCCCCCTTACACACAACTGCAGCAAACTCTCATCCTGTGAATCTTGGAATTTTAGGTGCCTATGACCCTGATCGATCTGAGCTGTCTGGTACCAAGCAACATGGAGGGGCTGCTGCCTCATCATTGGATTCTTAGCCTCATGTTGCCCCACAGACACATATGGTAATCTCTGGTCCTCCTGAGGTTTTGTTTCCCTATGTCATAGACTAATTTGTATAATTACATCCCTCACCCAGAGAAGATGATCCTAGCAGCTGAAATAAATATCTCTTAGACCTCAAGGATCCCTGGCTGACGGAGGTGGGGGGGCTGGCATCCATCTTCAGTATGGCTTCTGACCCAGCCACACAGTTCCTCACAAAAGTCTATGATCCAAAGCTTGAGCAACAGAAAAACATTTTCAATCACCTTTAATGGGTAGACTTCAGAATAAATAGACCAGACTTTATGGGTTTATCTTTCTCTGTGGAGAAAACAATGATCTCTCCATCTTTACTCATTGCCCAAGTTTTCTGTCTTCGAGTGCCTCCACACCCAAATTTCTGAATCAAAGACAGTCATCAGATGACTTGGAGAGAACAGCAGAAATCAGTTTTCCCTGAGTTTCAGCATGCCCCAAATTGAACTTACTTAGTTCATTCAAAGCACTCCAACCAAAGTCAGTACAACTTAAGAATCCCTGCTCCCCATGGGCTTTTATCCTTCTCAAAAAAAAAAATTAGGTTGTTGTCAAAGTTGGTGGCAGGGGGTGGCAGTGCTTGCAAGTCTATGGGCAACATACAAGTCCAGTGCTGTGTACATCCTTCCATAGAAGAGGGAAAAAATGAGTATCCAATATGTTTTAGGAAGTTGCCTTCACTTTGGTATCAACAGGAGAGCTCAATTGGTTAAGCTGTATACTTTTATTTCAGCTATCAATTAAGAAAAAGTAGTTTTAAAAGTCTCTTAGAAATTAGGTAGCAAATAAAAAAGCATTCAATGAAAGACAAAAGTGAAACAATTTTAAAAGTTTTAATAAAGGTGATATAGATGTAGATTAAGAAAATCTCTGGATACTGAGAACAGAGAAAGAGGCAAAAGAAATTATCATGGAAATAATGCAAAGAAGTCCGGGTGCGGTGGCTCACGCCTGTAATCCCAGCACTTTGGGAGGCCGAGGCGGGTGATCATGAGGTCAGGAGTTCGAGACCAGCCTGGCCAAGATGGTGAAACCCCGTCTCTACTAAAAATACAAAAATCAGCTAGGCACAGTGGCGGGCACCTATAATCCCAGTTACTTGGGAGGCTGAGGCTGGAGAATCGCTTGAACCCAGGAGGCGGAGGTTGCAGTGAGCTGAGATCGTGCCACTGCACTCCAGCCTGGGCGACAGAGTGAGACTCTGTCTCAAAAAAAAAAAAAATTCCTATGATCATCTGAATAGATGCACTACAAGTGTTTGATAAAATTCAACATATACTGAAGATAACTACTCTTAGCAAACCAGGAATAGAACTTCCTTACTCTGATAAACTGCACCTACAAGAAAAGTACGGTAAACATTAAGGTGAAATGTGGAAAATGACCTGTTTCTGATCAGAAACAAGACAAGAATGTCTACAACCACCAACTGTATTCAAATTATACTGGGAAATTCTGTCCACTACCATGAATGAGAAAAGTAAATAAAAGGAATAATGTTAAAAATGGCAAAGAAACCTGTTATTATTAAAAGATTATACAATTGTGTCTGTTAAAAATCCAAAAGGATATAGAGGTAAACTTTTGGAATTAATAAGCATAGTTAGAAAGGTTGCAGGATAGAAAATCAATGTACCAACATGTTCTCTCTATATACCATCTCAAACACAGGATTTAAATTTTCATAAAAGATACAATTCTCAAGAGTATTAAAAATCTAGAAATAAATTTAACAAAAAAGTGCAGAAGTCTTTGCAGAAAACTGTAAAACTTTATTAAGAGAATGTTAACAGTCAAATTTCCAGCATAAGAACAATATTCTTGGTTTCAGTCTTCATTTGTCTTGGTTTAAACCTATAGTTGCCCTTCACCTATAATATAAATATAAAATTAGAGCACGTTATTCAGCAGATTTCTATTTAGATGACACTAGAAGTATACAACTACAGTGTTGATTAACTAAAATCAGAACCCTGAGGGTGTCCCTTTAGCTTACATCCAGTTAGCCTCTGAATAAACTCAGAAGGTAGACTTCCAGGCATATTAACAATATTTTTAATTCATGCCACTTTTTCTAGTAGAATAACAAAGAGACTGTTCGAGTACAGAATGAATTAAATCAAGTGAATCTATTTTATATGTGTAAGTGGAAAGTAAAAATATGCCTATACTTTTAGTAAAAATTCAACCAAACAAAAACCTAAGGAAAAAAAAATATTTTTAAAGTATCATTTAAATTTTTTGATATGAAATAACACTCTGAATATAGAATATGCTTAGAACTGCCTAAGTGCAGGAAATAGAAAAGTCAGTATTACTTTTGTGTATCTTGTGAAAAAGTGTTAAAATGTTACTTTGGACTAGTTTAGACATTATGTAGTTGCTTTAAGTAGTGAACATTTGTCACTATTTTCATTGGTACTCCTGCCTCTCAACATGCTTAAAAGCATTTCAGTTTATACAGTAAACTGAAAACCCCCACGCTAGCTTTAAGACATTACCAGCACAATTAACATTACAACATAAACTGATGCTTATCATAAACATGTTATGTATTTGTTAAAAACAGTCCTCTGTAAAAATACCTGAAAATTATTGGCTGTTGGTTACATGACTTACATTTAAAAGTTAGAAAACCTTTTCTTATCTTTCTTTTAAAAATGACACATGAAATCATATATATTTATCATGTAAAACATGATGTTTTAAAATATACATACATTGTAAAACGGCTCAACCTAATTAATATATGCATTATTTCATATAGCTGTGAAGACACTCAAAATCTACTCTCTTAGCATGTTTCATATCTTTCATATCGTAATTCAATTAGCTTTGACCCAATTTATTCTATCTCTTGAAGTCCTGGCCTCAAGTGGTCTTTCTGCCTCGGCTTCCCAAAGTGCTGCAATTAACAGCATGAGCCACCACACCTGGGCTTCTATCTCTGATAGTGTGTAAGGCAGCCATTTGGGTCTGAACTACCTTCAAAGAATCTTTAGATGTGAAGTATGATATTAAAGTAGCAGTAATTTTACCTCTGTGTCACACAAAATAAAATATTGTGAAAATAGAAACCCTATAATTTGCATCTTATTGAATAACATACCTGCTTCCAGCACTTTAGTGGGATCAAAAGTGGGCAGAGTCCCCTCCCTGACATCAGGACCATCTCCAGGTGCATCCTCTATCTTAAGCAGAGCCAGTTCCTGTTGAAAAGCTTCCACATCAGGCCCTTAAAGATAAAAAGTCGTCAATTTACGAATTAAAATATGAACTATGAACGAGGTAATAATATTTATTCCCTCATCATTGTGAAATAAAAATCTGTAGGCTAATTATTTCAGAAGTCTGTTGCCAGAAAAGCAGGAAAGCAGAGATGTTCAAACATTGCCCTTTCCTTTCCCAAGGCTGGCCCTAGACAACTTACTTGTTCCTTTTGTACTCATTTGTTCTTATTCTTATCACATTAAATCAGTGATTTGTTTGAGTCAGTCTGACTAGACTATGAGCTTTAGGCAAAAATTTGGCACTGACATCTCCAGCGCTTAGTATATTACACAGCATGAGGAAGCATTAATAAATGTGTTAAAAAGTATCTTATAAAAATACATGAGATGTCCGCAGATGGCAGACTAGGAAGCTGCAAGCTGCCATTCTTCCACAGAAGCATAAAACAAAACAAAACAAAACAAAAAACAGAAAATGGCTGAACAAACCATACAGGAACTCTGGAAAACACTCAAAGGTTTACGGCAACCATGCAAATACCCAATCAATAAAAAGCCTCCGTCAAAATGGTAGGAAAGTTTGTGGCTTTTTATGTGTCCTTGTCCCACCCCTCCGCACAGCAGCAGTAGGAAATGTTTAAGATTCCTTCCTAATGTTTTCTGTCCTCCTGTTACTGGTATGTCATAAAATATAATGCATAAATATACCTCCACCACCCATAAGCATTATTCTCCACTCTCCCTTCACCTTGAACAGCAGGTGCTCCTTCATTTTTGATCTCCCCACTAGGTGCAATACCCTGATTATCAGTTGGTGGTTCCTCTTCTTGACGTTTTTCCTCAGTGGGCTGCTGGACCTAAGGGTGTAAGTGTGTGTGCGAATAAAAAGTCAATAATATAAACACACAAATGCATATGTGCATCGAATCATAAATCTAAAGACATTTTCCAATAGATATATATAGAGAGAGAGAGTAAAATATCCATATCCATAAGGCAACACCAGAATATAATATTCCTGAACCAAAGTTGCCTTCATGAGATGCCATCATCATTTTTTATTAGCATGGAACACTGTATCAGTGCATGTACACTCGCTCAAAAATATTTTTTAAAATAAAATGTGTTAATAGAAAACATCAAATGCTAAAGGACTCACAATCACAGGTCCAACTGGCTGGGAAGACTCTTGGTCATTTCCTCTTTCTAAGGATTGGGATCTTGTTACATGCTCACTCATATCTCTCACTGAAAACAAAATATTGTTATTTGGAAAAAGTGTGTAAGAACTTAGCTATATATATGAACATTCCATGGCAAAATGGTGATTTGTACTTTTTTAATTTTGAAAATATTTTCAAACTAAGTCACAGAGCATTGATAAGTACGCGTGCTTTCCAATCAAACTAAGGACAGATTTGTTTGTATCATAGTCGAAGAGGCACAGAAATCACCTTAACGCCATAGCAAAAGACAGAGGACTTTTCTGAGTTTTGGCTTCACAATTAGACTCTCCATCATTTACACATTTAGGAAAAAAACGGGCAGAAAATTGAAACTGAAGTGACTGCTGCTTTCGTCCCACTCTGATATACTAGGGCCACCACCACCTCCTCCCCACTCCCCGAAAAATCAAGTTTTGTTGGAATGCACAGCCTCACCCATTCCTTTCCATGAGGTCCATGGCTGAGATGAGAAGTTGCGACACAGAGTTAAGGTTATGTTCCTCACTGGACACCTCTGCCAGGCACTCTACAGACCTCAGGGCCGTAGTCACCAGCCCACAGCGTTCCCAGTTTCCTGGCCCCTTCCTTACCACCCACACCATCCCTTCTCGCATCCCTAACGAAGAGTCCAGAAACTGTCCTCCCTCAGAGAGTTCCAGGCGTTTTCGGGACTCAGACACCTCTAACAGCACCCACCCCCAGGACTGGCACCATCTTCAGGCGATCTACCCCCTCCACGGCCTACCTTCCTCCCTCGTTCCAGCCCAGCCACGATTACCGGCCCATGGCGCCTGCATCACGACCTGGGGGAAGGCGGAGGACCACCGTGAGGCCCTTTTCCCTCAAAGCCACGGACTGTGCCACGGGACCTGTCCTAAGCCCGCTGGCTCCTCCACACATTCACTCACAACTAAATTACCAGGAAGACCACTCTGCAGACCTACCGGCTGAGTCTCGGTCAGTGAGAAAGAACGAAGATGGCGGAAAGAACGAAGATGGCGGAAAGAATGAAGACACAACCTCTCCTTGCAGAGATCTGCCTAGACAGAAGGTGGGCAGAAAGACGCATGCGCAGCAACAGATCTGTGCAGCATGCGCACTCAGTGGGGTATTTGCCACGTGACTGAGGTTTTCCTGCCTCTGTGGAGAACCTAAACCACAAGCTCTCCTGACAACGAAAATGAACTTACAAAGCACTTTTCTTTTTCCCCCGCCCAACCTTCCTTTCACTTCCAATGGCGTTGGAGAATATGAGGCCCAGGTTACTCTAAGAAAACAATGTGTTTCAGACAAATTCGCCATCATAGAAATAAATATTATGTATGTTAATACCCATTTTATATCTGCTTTCATAAATCATTTTCTTGTGCCTTCGCGAGTCTGCTGTCATGCTTGCAATGATCTTACCCACTCCAATATGATAAGACATTCATAGTTTTTGTTGCATGATTGTACATTCAAAATCATTGATCCGGGCCAGGCGCGGTAGCTTACGCCTGTAATCCCAGCACTTTGGGAGGCCCAGGCGGGCAGATCACGAGGTCAGTAGATCGAGATCATCCTGGCTAACATGGTGAAACCTGATCTCTACTAAAAATTCAAAAAATTAGCCGGGCATAGTGGCACGCGCCTGTAGTCCCAGCTACTCGGGAGGCTGAGGCTGGATAATTGCTTGAACCCAGGAGGTGGAAGTTGCAGTGAGCCGAGATCGTGCCACTGCACTCCAGCCTGGGCAACAAAGTGAGACTTCATCTCAAAAAAAAAAAAACAAAACAAAACAAAAAAAAAACAAAAAACATTGATCCATCTGAACAAAATTAAGTGGTAGGGACTCTACATCATTTGTTGAATCCCTGTTTCACCCACTGTTTTGAAGTGGCTCTTTTATCATCACCTACATCCCCACTCAATTTTGTATGTAACTCTCTTATTTTAATTTTCTTCCATTGAGTCGTTTGTACCTGTACCACTAGTATACTATTTTAATTGCTGTAGCTTAATTATATTTGTAATGCGAAATAATGCTTGCCCTCCCTCATTGCTTTTTCCTTTTCTGTCTACTCTGACACATTTGTCTTTCAGATGAACTTCAGAATCATTTGATCAGGTGCTAAAATATTCCAGGTGAGACACTAGTTATTATTTTTAAATTACATCTTAACTTAGGGACAATATCTATATTTCTATTTTAGAATTTCTCTATCCAAGAAAAAGCCACTCCTCATTTCCTCAAGTCTTTTTATGTATCCCTCACAATGACTGTGTTATTTGCTTCATATTAGTTCTTCACATTCAAATTAAATTTATTATTGGGCATTTTTATTGTTCTATTCCCTTCTGGACAGATGTTTGCTTTCACTTCACTATGTTTTTCATAGAAGTCAAACAATCTCTGTTCGCAAACAATATGATTCTATACCTAGAAAATCCCAGATTCTCTGCCAAAAAGATCCTTGATCTTATAAACAACTTCAGGAAAGTTTCCGGATACAAAATTAATGTACAAAAACCCGGAGCACTTCTATACACCAGCAACCTTCAAGGTCAGAGCCAAATCAGAAACACAATCCCATTCACAATTGCCACAGAAACAATAAAATACCTAGGAATGCAGGTAACTAGGGAGGAGAAAAGTCTCTACTATGACAACTACAAAACACTGCTTAAAGAAATCAGAGATGACAAAAACAAATGGAAAAACATTCCATGCTCATGAACAGGAAGAAGCAATGTTGTCAAAAGGCCAAACTGCAGTTTATAGATTCAATGATATTCCTATTAAACTACCAATGACACTCTTCATGGAATTAGAAAAAAAAACTACTTTAAAATTCATATGGAACCAAAAAAGAGCCCCAATAGCCAAGGCAATCCTAAGCAAAAAGAATGAAGCCAGAGGCATCATATTACCTGACTTCAAACTATAATATGAGGCCATGGTAACCAAAAAAGCATTGTACTGGTACCAAAACAGTCACATGGACCAATGAAATAGAATACACCGTCCAGAAATAATGCTGCACACCTCACACCTATTACCATCTGATCTTCAACAAACTCAACAAAAGCAAGCAATATAGAAAGTATTCCCTATTCAATAAATGGTCCCAGGATAACTGGCTAGCTTATGCAAAAGATTGAAACTGGATCACTTCTTATACAAAAATTAACTAAAAATGGATTAAGAACTTAAGTATAAAACCTAAAACTATAAAAATCCTGGAAGACGACCTAGGCAATATCATTCTAGACATAGGAATGGGCAAAGATTTCATAACGAAGATGCCAAAAGCCATTCCAGCAAAAGCAAAAATTGACAAATGGGATCTAATTAAACTACAGAACTTCTGCACAGCAAGGAAGCTATCCACAGAGTGAACACACAACACACAGAATAGGAGAATATTTTTGCAAACTATGCATCTAAGTTCCAGTTTCCAGCACGTGTAAGGAACTTAAACAAATTTACAAAAAAAAAAAAAAAGACACGCCAGGCACGGTGCCTCACAGCTGTAATCCCAGCACTTTGGGAGGCTGAGGCAGACAGATCGCTTCAGGCCAGGAGTTTGAGAACAGGCTGGCCGACATGGCAAAACCCCATATCTACCAAAAATACAAAAATTACCTGGGCGTGGTGGTGCATGCCTATAATCCCAGCTACTAGGGTGGCTGAGGCAGGAGAATTACTTGAACCCATGAGGCGGAGGTTACAGTGAGTGGAGATCATGCCACTGCACTCCAGCCTGGGCAACAGGCTGAGACTCCGTCTAAAACAAAACAAAACAAAAAAACAATACCATTAAAAAGTGGACCAAGGATATGAACAGACACTTTCAAAAGAAGACATCCATGTGGCCAATAAGCATATGAAATAAAACTCAACATCACTGATCATTACAGAAATGCAATTCAAACCACAAGGAGATATCATCTCACACGAGTCAGAATGGCTATTATTAAAAAGTAAAAAAAAAAAAAGATGCTGGTGATGTTGTGGAGACAAAGAAACACTTAATCACTGTTGGTGGAAATGTAAATTAGTTCAACAATCATGAGAAACAGTGTGTTGATTCCCCAAAGACCCAAAACCAGAATTACCATTTGATCCAACAATCCTATTACTGGGTATATAGCCAAAGAAATATAAATTGTCCTATCATAAAGACGCATGTATACGTTCACTGCAGCACTATTCACAATACCAAAGACATGGAATCAACCTAAAAACCCATCAATGGTAGACTGGATAAAGAAAATGTAGTGCATATATACCATGGAATAGTATGCAGCCATAAAAACAAATGACATTATAACCATTGCTGGAACATAGATGGAGCTGGAGGTCATTATACTTAGCAAAGTAATGCATGAACAGAAAACTAAATACTGCATGTTCTCACTTATAAGTTGGAGCGAAAAATGAGAAAAAATGGACACACACAGGAGAACAACAGACACCAGGGCCTACCAAAGAGTGGAGGTTGGGAAGAGGGAGAGGATCAGGAAAAATAGCTCATGAGTACCAGGCTTAATACCTGGGTGACAAAATAATCTGTACAACAAACCCCCATGACATAAGTTCACCTGTATAACAAACCTGCACCACATGTATGCCTGAACTAAATATAAAAGATTTTTAAAGAAAAAACAAAAAATAGATTTCAAAACAAAAACTTTGAGAGGAGACACAAATGTCACTCTATAATAATAAAGGGGTCAATTCATCAAAAACATATAACAATTTTAAATATATATGCACCCAACACTAGAGCACTCAGATATATAAAACAAATACCATTAGAGCTAAAGAGAGAGATAGGTCCCAATACAATAATGGATGGAGATTTCAGCACCCCACATTCCGTATTGGACAGATCTTCCAGACAGAAACTCAACAACATCAACAACAAAAACAGACTATCTGCACTATAGAGCAAATGGATCTAATAGATATTCACAGAACATTTCATCCAATGGCTAGAGAATACACATTATTTTCCTCAGTCCATGGATCATTCTCAAGGACAGACCATATATTAGGTCATAAAAATTTTTTTAAAAATTGAAATATCAAGCATCTTTCCAGATCAGAATGGAATAAAACTAGAAATTAATAACAAGAGGAATCTTGGGAACTATACAAATACATGAAAACTCAACAATCTGCTCCTGAATGATTAATGGGTCATAGAAGAAGCTAAGAAGGAAATTTAAAAACTTCTTGAAACAAATGATAATGTAAACACTACATATCAAAACCTATGGGATACAGCAAAAACAATACTAAGAAAGATGCTTATAGCTATAAGTGCCTACATCAAAAAAGGTAAAAACTTCAAATAAACGATCTAATGATGCATCTTAAAGAGCTGCAAAGAAAGAGCAAACCAAACCAAAAATTAGTAGAAAAAAAGAAATAATAAAGATCAGAGTAGAAATAAATAAAATTGAAATGAAAATAAACCTACAAAAGAGCAGTAAAACAAAAAGTTGTTTTTTAATATGTTAACCAAAATTGACAAACCATTAGCCAGACTAAGAAAAAAAGAGAGAAAACCCAAATAAATAAAATAATAAAAATAATAAAATCAGAAATGAAAAATGATTTGGGAGGCTGAGGCAGACAGCATGTAGCATTATACTACAGAGCTATAGTAACCAAAACAGCATGGTGCTGGCATAAACACACACATAGATCAATAGAACAAAATAGAGAACCTAGAAAAAAATCCACACACCTACAGTGAACTCACATTTTACAAAAGTGCCAGGAACATACACTGGGAAAAGACATTCTCTTCAAAAAGTTGTGCTGGGAAAACGGGATAGCCATACATAGAAGAATGAAACTAGACCACAAGCTCTGGCTATATAAAAATCAAATCAAAATGAATTAAAGACTTAAATGTAAGACTGAAAACTATGAAACTGCTACAGGAAACACCGGAGAAAATCTCCAGGACATTAGTCTGGGCAAAGACTTCTTGAGCAATACTCCACAGGCACAGGCAACCAAAGCAAATATGGACAAATGGTATCACATCAAGTTACAAGGCTTCTGCACGGCAAAGGATACAATCAACAAAGTGAAGAGACAACCCACAGAATGGGAGATAATGTTTGCAAATTACCCCTCTGACAAAGGATTTATAACCAGAATATACAGGAGCTCAAACAACTCTATAGGAATAAATCTAATAATCCAATAAAAAATGGGCAAAACATTTGAGTAGACATTTCTCAAAAGAAGACATACTAATGGCAAACAGGCATATGAAAAGGTGCTCAACATCATAGATCATCAGAGAAATGTAAATCAAAACTACAGTGAGATATCATGTCACCCCAGTTAAAATGGCTAATATCCAAAAGAAAGGCAATAACAAATATTGGTGAGGATGTAGAGAAAAGGGAACCCTTGTACACTGTTGGTGGGAATGTAAATTAGTACAACTACTATGGAAAACAGTTTGAAGGTTTTTCAAAAAACTAAAAATAGAGTTAACATATGATCCAGCAATCCCACTGCTGGGTATATACTCAAGAGAAAGGAAATCAGTATATTGAAGGGATATCTGCATTCCTATGTTTGTTGCAGCACTATTTATAATAGCTAAGATTTAGAAGCAACCTAAGTGTCCTTCGACAGATGAATGGATAAAGAAATTGTGGTACATATACATAATGGGGTACTATCAGCCATAAAAAAAAATGAGATCCAGTCATTTGCTACAACATGGATGGAACTGGAGGTCATTATGTTAAGTAAAATAAGCCAGGCACAGAAAGACAAACATTGTATGTTCTCACTTATTTGTAGGATCTAAAAATTAAAACAATTGAACTCATTGACATAGAGACTAGAAGGATGGATACCAGAGCCTGAGAAGTGTAGTGGGGGGTTAGGGGTAGATGGGAATAGTTAGTAGGTAGAAAAACCTAGAAAAAATGAATACTATTTGATATCACAATAGGGTGCCTATAGTCAAGAATAATTGTGTATTCTAAAATAAATAATGTTTTTGGATTTTTTGTAACATAAAGGATAAGTGCTTGAGGGGGTGGATACCCCATTCTCCATGATGTGCTTATTTCACATTGCATGCCTGTATCAAAACATCTCATGTACCTTATAAATATATACACCTACTATATATTTACAAAAATTAAAAATAAAAATAAATTTTAAAACATTCAATGTATGTTTCATCAAGTTGGTCTTCATGGTTATTCAGGTTCTAGAGTCTAAATTATAAAATACTAAAACAGTGAGTGGATTGTTTTAAATTAATGTGTCCTAAAACATAAGAAAACTTCCAATGAAGGTAAGAACTTATGAGCAATGAATGTAACATGGAAAAAAATGATATAATCAGAGTGAATGACTAAACCAAAACTAAAACTAGGCATAGAGCAGAGCCTGAGAGGTTGAACAGTGCTGTAGAAACCAGAGGCTCCTCATTCACAGTGGTAAATATAGGCTTTTTGTAACTTCTGCCCTTAGTTGAGATACTTCTGATGCCGGTCCTTGTGTGCACACACTCCTTTGTGTGATTGTATGAATACCATTTTCACACTTGCTGCATAGGAATTAGAGCACATGCAAAGTATGTTGGCATTCAGATGTGTATCTTTATTTTTCATGATGCATAGTGGTTTATATTGAATACCTAGCTCTTAGTAGAGTCCTCTGACAGGCACTCAACACAGATCATAACATTCTTCTGATGGGACAATTCTGCAGAGTCAATATCCTTATGATGTAATTTCCAACACTGTGTTTTTAGTGACTCATACTACTTTTGTCCCAAAATAAATTATAAAGCTAATTTAACATGGGCTGGAAAGCACCCTTGTGACTTCACCAGAGAAAATGAGACTTAAAATTTACATCCGTCCGTGCATGCAAGAAGTCATGACTCCACCCATCCATCAGTTCAAGAGATATGGTTTGAGATCCTCCATAAGTCATGAACTGAACTAGAGTTCACATCCCATTAAAGGACTACAAAATTACAGTTAGATAGGGAGAATAACTTTAAGAGACCTTGAAAAACGCTGAGAATGGATGTTAAGTGTTCTCACCACAAAACGATAACTATGTGAGGTAATACGATGTTAATTAACTATATTTAACCATTCCATAACATATATGTACTTCAAAATATTATGTTGTGCACAATAAATACATACAATTTTATCTGTCAATTTAAAAATAAATAAATTCACTTGAAAAAAAAAGTCTTCAGCATCAGGGCAAGGGACTCTCTGAAGGGACCTTCTTTCCTAATTTTGAAACTCTGATCCTCTCTTGCCTTCTCTGAGCCCAGTTACTTCCTTTGGATGTTGTTTGACACATTTATCTCCAGCTCATACATAAAATTTCTCAGAGACAACCATGGTTTTTATGCATCTTTTTAGATGGTGTAACAATGAGGTTCTCCCCACTAGCCAAGAGCAAATTACTACAAAATAACCAAAAGACGAAAGTGCTACATATCCACTTGAATGGTGCTTTTCAAACCATAGGCATCCCAGAGCAGGAACTGCAACATCTAAACCCTTGTTTACAATGTAAAATTTTGAGATCAACTTTTTTAATATGTAGGTTGAGCATTTGACTTATTACTAAGCAAATTTCTAGCCCAATTTATCAGAAGACAGGAAATGTCTGTGATTCTTTTTGTTCCTAAATTGCTAGAAATATGGCTGAACTTCTTTCAGGTGAAGTAGGTTTATGGTAGAATTTGCTCTAAATAACTAGTTGTAGATATAGCTCTAAACATAATGTAAATGTCACAATGAGCCTTGGTGGATATCCACATATAAAAAAAATCAATCCAGACACAGTCCTTATACCTTTCATTAAAATGAACTCAAAATGGATCTTAGATTCAAATGGAAAACTGTAAAACTTCTAAAAGACAATGTAGGAGAAAATCTAGGTGACTTTGGGTTTGGTGAGATATATATATACATATATATATCACCAATAAATATATATATATCACCAATAAATATATATATCAACAATAAATATATATATCACCAATAAATATATATATATCACATATATATAAACATATATATATATATATTTTTTTTTTTTTTTAGAGGGAGTCTTGCCCTGTTCCCCAGGCTGGAGTGCAATGGTGCGATCTCAGCTCACTGCAACCTCCGCTTCCCGGGTCCAAACATTCTCCTGCCTCAGCCTCCCGAGTAGCTAGGATTACAGGCGCCTGCCACCACGCCCAGCTAAGTTTTGTATTTTTAGTAGAGACGGGGTTTCACAATGTTGGCCAGGCTGGTCTCGAACTCCTGACTTCGTGATCCACCTGCCTCGGCCTCCCAAAGTGCTGGGATTACAGGCATAAGCCACCACGCCCGGCCTGGTAATGACTTCTTAAAAATAACACAAAAAATACAATCCGTGAAAGAAAAAATACGATAAATTGGACTTTAATACAATTAAATGCTTCTGCTTTCTGAAAGATACTGTTCAGAGAATGAAACAAAATACAGAAGACTGGGAGAAAGTATTTGTAAAACACATGTAATGAAGGACAGGTATCCAAATACACAAAGAATTCTGAAAACTCAACGATAAAAAAAGGAAGAACCCAATTTAAAAATAGGCAAGAGATTTGAACAGACACCTGACCAAAGAGGATATACAGATGGCAAATATGTGCATGAAAAGATGTTCAACATCACGTGTCATTAAGGTACTGCAAATTAAAACAACAATGAGATACAAATACACACCTAGTAGAATAACTAAAATTTAAAATACTGACTATATCAAATTGTCACCGGTAGAGGGTAGTGACAGCAAGTTGTCCAGGTTCTTGGCATTTTGAAAAAAGAATTGGACAAAACGCCCAGCAAAGCACAGAAACAATGAAGAACAAAAAAACGAAAGCAGGGCTTTATTGAAAAAGAAAGTACACTCCACAGTGTGGGAGCAGAGCCGAGCAGTGGCTCAAGGGCCTGAATACGGAATCTTCTTGGGTCCGAATGCCCCCTAAAGTTTCCCATTGGCCACTTCATGCTCACCTTGTAACGAAAGTGGTAGCCCGCAATCAGTCTGATTGGTTGCAGAAAGCAGCCAACCAGAGGCTGAAGTGAAGTTACAAAGGTCACACTCCTGTGCAAACTTCAGAGGCTAGGGTGAAGTTATAAAGTTACACTTCTATGCAAAAGAAGACTCTGCCCGCAATCAGTGTGATTGGTTGTGGACAGCAACCATTCAGAAGCTGGAGTTACAAAGTTGCAAACGAAGACTCGGCCCGCACTCAGTATGATTTGTTGCCGGCAACCAGTTTCCCATCTGCCACGCAGAAAAGGTGAAAGGGAGTAGCCTCTGGTCCTTTTGTTACTTAGGTGTGGAAAGTTAGGGTTTTCCTTTCAATTTAGTTCTAGAAAGTCGGAGTGAAATAGCCTTAGGTTCCCTGCCTCCAGACCCTATTCTCCTGCCTCAAAATGCTGGCAAGGATGTGGAAATTGAAACATCAATGAGATACCAATACACACCTAGTAGAATAACTAAAATCTAAAATACTGATTATACCAAATGATGGTAAGGATGTGGACCAACAGGAACTCTCATTCATTGCTGGTGGAAATGCAAAATGGTACAGCCACTTTGGAAGACAGTTTGGCGTCTTTTTAACAAAACTAAGCAATACAACCCAGAAATCCTGCTCCTTGGTATTTACCCAAATGAGTTGAAAACAATATGTGAGCCAGGCGCGGTGCTCATGCATGTAATCCCAGCACTTTGAGAGGCAAAGGCAGGTGGATCACCTGAGGTCAAGAGTTCAAGACCAGCCTGGCCAACATGGCAAAACCCCATCTCTACTAAAAATACAAAAATATAGTGGGTGTGGTGGCTCACACCTGTAATCCCAGCACTTTGGGAGGCTGAGGTGGGTGGATCACCAGGTCAAGAGATCGAGACCATCCTGGCCAACATGATGAAACCCCTTCTGTACTAAAAATACAAAAAATTAGCCGGACGTGGTAGCAGGTGCCTGTAGTCCTAGCTACTCGGGAGGCTGAGGCAGGAGAATCACTTGAACCCGCGAGGCAGAGCTTACAGTGAGTTGAGATTGCACCACTGCACTCCAGCCTGGTGACTGAGCAAGACTCCGTCTCAAAAAAAATAAAATTAGCCAGGTGTGGTGGTGTGGGCCTGTAGTCCCAGCTACTCGGGAGGCTGAGGCAGAAGAATCGGTTGAACCTGGGAGATGGCAGTTGCAGTGAGCCAAGATTGTGTCATTGCACTCCAGCCTGGGTGACAGAGCGAGACTCCATCTCAAGGAAAAAAAAAAACTTAATATGTGCACAAAACCTACACATAAATGTTTATAGCAACTTTATTAATAATTGCTAAAACTCAGAAGCATTGAAGATATCCCCCAGTGGGTGAATGGATAAACAAACTCTGGTATGTCTGTACAATGGAATATTATTCAATGATAAGAAGAAATGAGCTCTTAAGCCAAAAAAAGATATGGACAAACATTAAGTGTATACTGTTAAGAGAAAAAAAGCCAATCTGAAAAGGCTATATACTGCACCAATCCAACTGTATGACATTCTGGAAAAGGAACAATTTTGGAGACAGTCAAATGATTAGTAGTTGCCAGGGATTTGGAGGAGAAAGACAGGGATAAATGATGATGCACATGAGATGTTTAGGGCAGTGACACTATCCTGTAAGATACTGTAATGGTAGCTACATCTTACATATTTGCCAAAACGCATAGGCTATACAACTTAAAGAGTGAAAACTTAACTATAGACTTTTGTTAATAATTACATATTATTGGCTTATCAATTGTAACAGATTTACCACACTAATGCAAGATGTTGATAACAGAAGAAACTTTGAGGCTGGGGCAAGATGGAATATGGGAAGCATCTGTACCTTCCCTTCATTTTCCTATAAATCTAAAACCACTAAAAATAAGTCTTTAAAAAGAAAGCCTTGGAATAAACAGTACGCAATAATTTTAAAAGATAAGCAGTGCCTCTCTTCCTTTCATGATCTGGCATCTGCCTACATTCGCACATCATCCCTGCCTCTCGCACTTATACCTCATGCCCCAATCAAAGTGCTCCTCTGGGCTGGAAGGAATGTTATGTACATGCTTCTGTGCATTCACAAGGACCCCTGCGACAAGCAAATTTATTGATCCAGCACTGAGGCCTTCCTCCCACCATCTGCCCACTTAGACCTCAGGTGAGACTGGGAATGTGCTTTGCTAATAGCAAGAGGATAAATGTGTGGTAGATGGTTCCAGCAGAGAGGTGAAATCTTGGAACTCCCTAAGAAGGGACTGGGGGAGGGACCCGATTCACCAAGAAAGCCTTCTGTCTAGCATTGAGATCCTAAGAGACAATGATGACAATGAAAGTGCAATAGTTATAACATGTTCTGTGTTTTTCTCCAGCAGTACTCAGTGCTACAACCCAGGCCCTGGGAAATGCAGTCTGTGTTGTTAAAGAACACTGGAGCCTAGCATCACTTGTAAAGGGCAATGATGAGCCTCTAGGAGGCCCTGCTCACTCAGTGACAATGCTCATCAGTTTCTTCATTCTGTGTGTCAGTCTTCTGGTCCTCCCCTCTTTCTGTGCTCTTTTCTGGGGGGTCTTTTATGGGTGGTTAAAATTGTCCTGGGTTAACAGAAAACCATATACTGCATGTTCTCACTTATAAGTGTGAGATAAGCATTGGGTACACATGGACATAAAGATGGGAAAAATACACACTGTGTACTACTAGAGCAGGGGAGACAGGGAGGCGAGCAAGGGCTGAAAAACTACCTATTGGGTACTATGCACACTACCTTAATGACAGAAGCATTCATACCCCAAACTTTAGTATCACCCAATATACCCAGGTAACAAACCTGTACATGTACCCCCTGAGTCTAAAACGAAAGTTGAAATTATTTTTAAAAATTGTCCTGGGAGAATGAATTGATTACTAACTCCATCTCCCATGTGGCATGGCCAGCCTCGTGTCTATTAAACTGTTTCTCTATTACAACATCATGGTCTTTCTTTGTGCAGCAGGCAGGGGAAAAACCCTCAGGTGGTTACAAATTTGGAGGCTCCTTCAGGATCCCCTGCCTATGGCTCATCAGCCCTCTGTCTGCCAGTATGATTGACCCGGAGGTGAGCTCCGCTTATTTAACTGAAGGCCATCTCTGGTACTGTCCCTATTGATGACGTGATATTGACCCATAGTGCTTGGGATTGATTGCAGTGGAGAAATAGTTCCCGGAAAAATACCTTTAAACTGGTCTGGTGGGTATTCTAGGCACTGGCAACACCTCCTGCCTTCCCCACCGCGCCCCCCCCCCCCGCCCCGATCAGTTCATCTCCTTTCTTAGGGCTTGGTTTGGCTCCTTTGGGAGTCTTGGCTGGCTCTCCCTAATTAGTAGGAAGAGTCTTGGTTTGAGAGATTTCTCCTCAACTGGCAGGATTTCAAGGAGATTTCTCAGATGGAGACTAGGAGGTTAGTTTGGAAGAAATACTCTTGAAAATTCTTGGTTAGGAATATTGGTTTGGAAGGCCTTCCATTTGTCTTCTCTTGGTTGTGTGTATTTGTGGAGGGGATCTCTGAAGGAATTGCTGACAGACGTCCAGCAGGCCTAACTCCGAGAACCTTCCTTATTCGTCTGGTCACATTCAGTGAGCTCTGAAGGAATTGTCAGCAGAAAGCTCAACAAGCCTGACTCAGGGTGACTGTCTGCTCATTACCTTGCCCAGAGACCACCTATTGAATTCCTGGTCAGAGGTCATCCCTCCCTACCTTGAGTGGGTCAAAGATGACAAGGACCAACACAGGCAGGTCGATATTGGGTGCAGTGTCTGTTTTGTTATGTGTATTTTGTGTCAGCTGGGATGGAAAATGTTAACTCAGTTCCCCCATGCAGCCCGTTGGGCGGCATCTTGCAAGATTGAGAAGCTTTTGCCTATGCTTCCATGAAACAGAAAAAGGTGATTTTTCTTTGTGATTATGGTGCGGCAAGCAGGGTCACCAGAGCCACTCAGGGAAAGGGACTCCAGGAACCTGGCATGCTGGCAAAAGGGTAAGAATTTCTTACCAGAAAGTCTTTTGGTCTCTCTCTCTCTCTCTCTCTCTCTCTGTGCAAACTGGTAAACCGTAAAAATTCCTGTCTCTAAAAAGGATTTGTGAGGCTAGTCTTAGGCTGTAGCAAATCTGGTGCAATTTGTGCTATGAATTTGTCTTTCTGTGTCGTTCTGTCATAAAGAGAGATACTGCATGATACAGCATGGGCCTAGGACCCTTATCAGCCCACTGTTCAAACCCACCCAGCAGACTGGTCACAAACGTGGCTGTGGGTCCCTGAAACAAAAACCAAATGAGGTTTCCCTCTCATCTTGTTTTATGTCCTTGAGAGCATGACTTTGTGACCATGTGGAGGCACTCTCTCTTGGTCTCCTCCATCCAGTAGGCAGGAATTTTCGAGTTCATGTCAGGTGGCCAGTCCAAGAAGACCTGGAGTCTGAGATGAGTCAGCATATTCTGCCTTCCGAATGTCAAGCCCTTGGGTGACTTTTGTCTTAAAAGGTCTCATCCCTTCGGGGCTTTCGTAGTATTTTGCTATCTTAAGCTCATTTCTGAGAGTGAATTCTTCGGGATCATAAAGATGCCTCCTCTACCCCCTTTCTGGAAATACCTCGTGCTTATATGGTAAAAACCTAGAAAATTACCATCTGGACTTTAACAAGCTTCTTGGATTGAGTTATTATTAGAACTGAGTATACCACTAAAAGAAAAAGGTTAAAAGGAGGACGCATAATAATGACATGGCTAGTGTTAGAAAATTCTCTTGAGCACTTAAAATCTTTTGCATGCTTGAAAATGCTCTATGCTCCTTCTGGGAATGACAATAGCAGTCACCTTTTATCTTAGGTCAGCTGCTAAGGTTTTGCCCTCTCACAATGGTGGCCCAGGGTTCAATTCCTGGCTTTGAGAGTGAATCATTTGTGGTTTAATACCTTTGGAATTTTGCCATTTATTGATTCTTTTCCACTCCATGGACAGCTTCTGATTTCATGCCTTGAATTCTCTTTCCTCTAAACTACCTTTGGGGAGATTCTAGATCTTGTAAAAATCACTTAATATCGCTTTGGAGACACCTTGTGCGTCTGTGGTTGTCATCCCCTTAGTTAAGGCTTATTAATTTCACATAGGAAGTTACTTTAGTACAAAAATATTCAAAAGCCGTAAATATTGACCATTTGTCCTGGCTGAAATCCGGTAATAAAAGATTTTTAAATAATTTTTCTTTTGAGAGCTCTGTAGTTAGAAATCAACTTATTTAAAGCTGATATTTGGCTGTGTACATATGTTGTTTTAAAACTCCTGCTCTCCCTCTAAAAACTTCTCAGTTGACGGAATTTTTTTCATGATTCTGTTTCTCTGTCTCTCTGTGTATCTGTATGTGTTATGTGTGTGATGTTTATATGAAAGAGCTCTAGTTAATTGGCTTAAACAAATATAAGCACTTGAATCAAACATAATGTCGGAAAAATAGAAACATTAATGCCTTTAGTTCACGTGATTCTGATAATCTTTGAAAAATAAAGAAAGTTTAAAGATAATTGGTAAAGTAAAATAAAAACGTCTTCAAAGTTCACACATTTGGTCTACATTAGGCAAGTCAGATACTGTTTGGTAGATGTTTTAAGGGCATAAAATGCTATGACTTTTAGTAATTGTTTGACTTGTCTGTTTTAAAGCCATTAGATTCTAGGTAAG